>NC_091336.1:31452397-31631402 GCF_038502225.1 Cherax quadricarinatus | reverse complement strand
GTGCTGTCTGTGATTATCCCTGATTTAGGGGGGCTAGTATATTGGTCTATATGTGGTCTATTATGGTTGCACTTGTCTCAGTGAGCCTGGTTGGTTTAGTTATTGTTGGTATGAGAAGTGTGTTGTTCATATTGTTGATGAAATCAGTTACAGGCTGATCATCTAGTAGGCCAAGGTTGATGTTGAAGTCTCCAGCTAAGAGAAGGTGGTGCTTGTTCATTTGTCTGTTTGTTAGTGCCTTTAATTTCTCACTGAAATTTGGGATGTTTGTGTGGGGTATCTCGTAAATGGCACCGATTGTTATAGGCATCTTAAGGTTTTTTAGAGTAAAATTAGCAAAAATGTATTCCCCATATTCATCACTAAAGCAAGTGGTGCTAATACAAGATAGTTGGTTGGAGTAATAGATTGCAGTACCACCCCCAACTTGGTATGGTATGCAGTTGTGGAAAGGAAAGGAAAAAGAAAGGAAGAGTGTTGTCGACTTCTTCAAGTGTGAACTGGATTGAAGGCTCAACCTGGTTGAGCTTGTCTTGGAGAGCTTGAACGTTGAAGCGTCTAGGTGTTGTGAGGGGAATGTCGTCAACATAACGGAGCCAGGTGACAGACAAAGGAATAATGGTAGAGAAACGCTCGGCTTCTAGATGTTCCATGTATAGGTTCACCAGGACCTATACATGGAACTATACTCAGAATCTGTAGCAATGAGTTTCCTGTGGAAGAATGCACTATAATTGAACAAGTATTTTCTAAACTCCACTATCCTCATCACTTCATCAGAGACTGCAGACGACGAGCATTAAACATCTTCAACACACCCAGAGAAGACACTGCCGAGAAGAGATACATAGTCCTCCCCACCAACTCCACTGCCACACACGTTTCCAACATCTTTTCCAATACCTCATTCCAAGTATCTTCCTCTACAACCACGACCATCAAGGACATTACCAGTGATAGTACAAGCTTCCATCCTCTGCAGGAGTATACATAATCCCTTGTAATGACTGCAGCAAATTATACATGGGTGAAACATCAAGGGACCTCCAAACACGTATTTCAGAACACTAATACGCAAACAGGTCTGACGATACAAGGAATGCCTGAATACGACACCGTAATTCACACAACCATTTAATAAACTACAGAAACTCAAGACTTATCACCACAGAAGACAACACTCAATACCGAAGAATCCTGGAATCATCGCTTATCTCTATATCCGACAACTTCAACCAGAATAATGGCTTCTATAACATAAGCTGAACCACTTGCCAAGAAACTTCTTCATCGCTATCCCACATAAGAGCATAGGAATGGAAGAACACTGCAGAAGGTCTGCTCACAAACTTATCCAATCTCCCTTCCAAGCTACCCAAGATTTTACTCTATAACCCCACTCAGTACATCATCAGATGCAGCATTCTCCACCTGACCTCAGCATTCTGAACCTGACTATAAATACTCACGTACCTTCCACCCAGGTAGATCTGTTTGTGACTTGAAAAAGCCCACTGAGTGGGCGAAATGTTGTCAATAAAGGATCACATTATACTGCATATGTGTTTATATTTCCAATGACACTGGGAACAACTTGAGGGTCACTGGACCCCTGTCGCACAAAATATCTGTCCAGAGAGCTCTTCTGGCATTTCTTTAAGATTTTTCTGAAGTGGGATACAACACTGTCATTGTACATGTTGCCAATACGGCCTGCAACAGCTTTGTCAGGGTGAAGTTCATCCATAAATAACTGCACTTCAGTCCACTTTGCACAAATGTCCTTAATCTTTGAAGAAGGCACCTTCCTCCATCTCTCTTCCTCCTCCTCTGCAGTAATTTCCTGAGCTGTGGTCTGTTGGTATTGCAGATGAAGCTCTTGCAGCAAATGCAGCTCTTGTTGGGGTTTAAATTCTCCAGTGTGCATGTACCCCTTAAATTCCTGTAGAAACTTCTCAGCCACTTTTTTGTCAGAACTGGCAGCCTCACCATGCCTTACCACACTGTGTATGCCACCATGCTTCTTAAATCTCTCAAGCCAACCTTTGCTGGCCTTAAAATCACAAGTATCACCACTCTTTGCAGGCATTTTCTTTACGAGAACGTCATGCAACTGCCTTGCCTTTTCACATATCATCGGCTGCATAATACTATCTCCTGCTAACTGTTTTTGGGTAATCCACACCAACAATAACCCTTCCACTTCTTCGAGGGTTTGCTATCTCTTTTTTGTCAGCATATCTACCCCTTTTGCAACAACAGCACACTTTATTTCCTTTCCCTTCGCCACGATCGAAGTGATGGTTGAATGGGGTTTGCCATACATCCTGACAACTTCTGTAACACGCACTCCACTCTCATATTTTTCAATGATTTCCTTCTTGAATTCGATCATGTTCATCACTTTCTTTACCAAAGGGCTGGCACTAGCTTTCCTTGGGCCCATGGTGACTTATTTAGCAGTTGCAAGCACAAAAAACAATGGATTATTATGAAATGTATTGTATGAACCCACAGGGTGATGGTCACGCGCTGGTAAACAATGGCACACTAAGTGTGAATGGTGCGGGAAACTGGCTTTGTGCATGCGGTGCCGGGCGGACGCGCACCAGACGGTCACCGAATCACGAGTCCAATCACGAACCGCGAAGCTAAATTTTGCCAAAAAACTTAATAAAAGTCAGATTTCACGAAAGCCACGGCCACCAAACGGTGGGCGTCCACTGTATTTGTCATTGTTTCCTGTATGTATACACAGAAAACAATGACAAATAAATGCATCTATATTTAATCTTTAAAAAAAAATATTTCTGTTAATACTTCTGGCTGTTTGAAACAGATTAATTGGATTTCCATTATTTCTTATGGGGAAAATTAATTCAGATAACGTACAAATCTCCATGAATGGTTGACTTGAGTATACTCCACCGATGCGTTGAAGCAGAGAAAAAATTAAAGAGTGCTTGTAAAAGTCCAAAAAATGAAAGCTCTCTGGAACAGATCAATGCCTTTAACTGAGGGTCCACTGTATATTTTTGAATAGTTTTTTATGGTTGTATTCTCGTTTTTTTGGTCTCATTTGAGAGAATGGAAGATATATTACAGAAATAGACATGAATTTGATTGCTTTCACAAGGAAAAGCACCTTGAAATTAAACTCAAAGTAGCGGAAATGTTTGATTTTTGCCGATGATGTCACCGTCCAATGTGTGTGTCCACCAGGCCAGTCTCATACGCAGCCATGAATGGGTTGACATTATTTATATAATTATTACAATAATGCAGTAGTCTGCATAATAGTAAATCTTCTATTTTTTGTTTGAATAAAAATTAAAAATTCCAAATGGTAACCAAGAGTAATATAAGAGGGTCCTGGAGCCATGACTAATGAACAGAGAAAATGTTATTTTAGTGCCAGGAATGTCTGCATTGTTTATTCTGGACCCTGTTTTGAAATTATCATCTTTTGAAATTTGTATAAAATTGGCCAAATTGCCAATTTCTGACCACTTTATTGGGTAGTTGAAATAGGTAAATGGGCGGTTTCTTGTACTCAGTCGACAGAATAGAAATAAGTTTTTTCAGGTATACACAAACACAGTTACAGTGGTCCCTCGTTTATCGTAATTAATCCATTCCTGGAAGTGTTACTATTATCGAAATTTATGATTTTCGAATCAATTTTCCCCATAAGAGATAATGTAAATACAATTAATCCATTCCTGACACCCAGAAGTACTAAAACAAAAAAAAATTTTACATGAAATATAAATGTAGTACATAAACAATACAATGGGAAATGATGAATGAAACATTAACAGCATAACACTTACCTTTATTGGCGATTCTTCTTAGTGTATGGAAGACTGAAGGAGGAGAGAGATTGGATTATTTACAGTTTGGTGTAGTGTCTGATATGTGGAAGATGGCTAATGTAATTCCTATTTTTAAAACAGGGGACAAGTCGTTACTGTCAAATTACTGCCCAATAAGCCTGACCTCAATTGTAGGCAAATTACTAGAGTCAATTATAGCTGAGATTATAAGAAGCCATCTCGATAAGCATAGCTTGATTAATGATACTCAGCATGGATTCACAAGAGGCCGGTCTTGTCTAACTAATTCATTAACTTTCTTCAGTAAAGCTTTTGAGGCTGTTGACCACAATAAAGAATTTGATATTATTTACTTAGATTTTAGTAAGGCTTTTGATAGAGTTCCACACCAAAGACTGTTAAAGAAAGTGGCAGCTCATGGCATTGGGGGAAAAGTGCTCTTATGGATCGAGTCATGGCTCACAGACAGGAAGCAGAGAGTGTCCATAAATGGGGTTAAATCCGAGTGGGGATCTGTAACAAGTGGCGTTCCACAGGGATCAGTCTTGGGCCCGTTGTTTATAATATATATCAATGACCTTGATGAGGGAATTACTAGTGATATGAGCAAATTCGCCGATGACACAAAGATAGGTAGGATAACTGATTCAAACGTAGACGTTAGGGAAGTGGCAGATGCAGTTCAATGTAGATAAATGCAAGGTTCTGAAGCTCGGGAGTGTCCATAACCCTAGCACTTATAAGTTAAATGATGTAGAACTTAGCCATACAGATTGCGAAAAGGACTTGGGGGTTATGGTGAGCAGCAACCTTAAACCAAGACAGCAATGCCTAAGCATACGTAATAAGGCAAATAGATTACTGGGATTAATATCAAGAAGTGTAAGCAACAGAAGTCCAGAGGTCATACTGCAGCTTTATACATCATTAGTAAGGCCTCACCTAGATTATGCAGCTCAATTCTGGTCTCCATATTACAGAATGGACATAAATTCGTTAGAAAACATTCAGCGTAGGATGACTAAATTAATACATAGCATTAGAAATCTTCCTTATGAAGAAAGATTGAAGACTCTTAAATTACATTCACTTGTTAGACGAAGAATGAGGGGAGACCTGATCGAAGTGTATAAGTGGAAGATAGGTATTAATAAAGGGGATATTAATAAGGTCTTGAGGATATCTCTCCAAGAGAGAACCCGCAGTAATGGATTCAAATTAGATAAGTTTAGATTTAGAAAGGACACAGGAAAGTATTGGTTTGGAAATAGGGTAGTTGATGAGTGGAACAGTCTACCTAGTTGGGTTATTGAGGCTAGGACTTGGGGTAGTTTCAAATTTAGGTTAGATAAGTACATGAGTGGGAAGGGTTGGATTTGAGTGGGACTTGCACATCAGAGCTTATTTCTTGGGTAGCATAGAAAATTGGGTTGGGCAAATGTTTTGTTAGTGGGATGAATTGTAAAGGACCTGCCTAGTATGGGCCAACAGGCCTGCTGCAGTGTTCCTCCTTTCTTATGTTCTTATGTTCTTATGAATCCCCTTCCATCAACACTTCAGGTACCAATTGCTTTTCTGGGATTACTTCTCTTCTCTGTTTCTTAATGCCACTAGGACCACCTTGAGAGTCACTGGAGTCCTGTCTAGCAAAATATCTGAACAGAGAGCTCTGTTTCTGGCATCTCTTTAACACCTCCCTAAAATGGGCCAAGACTTTGTCACTGTACATGTTGCCAACATGGCTTGCAACAGCTTTGCCAGGGTGATGTTTCTCCATAAATCTTTCCATCTTACCCCACATTTCAAAAATCTCCTTAATTTCTGAAGAAGGAACCTTCTTCCATCTCTCTTCCTCCTCCTCTGCAGCAAGATGCTGAGCTGCGATCTGTTGTTCTTCCTGCTGAAGCTCTTGCAGCTCCTCAGTGGTGAGCTTTTCGTTGTGGTCTTCCGCCAACTCTTCCACGTCCTCTAAACTCACATCCAACCCCATGGAACTCCCCAGTGCCACAATTGATTTAACAACTGACACAGGCTCATCAGGGTCAGCCCCAAACCCTTCAAAATCCCTCTTGTGGACACAATTTGGCCACAATTTTCTCCAAGCAGAGTTCAAAGTCCTGGTAGTCACTCCCTCCCAAGCCTTACCTATAAGGCTTATGCAATGGAGGATGCTGAAGCGTTCTCTTCAAAAATCTCTTAGGGCCAAGTGAGTGTCTGAGGTCACATTCAAGCAGCTTTGAAACACTGCTTTGGTGTAGAGTTTTTTAAAGTTTGCAATGACCTGCTGCAATGGGCTGGAGGAGAGGAGTGGTATCTGGGGGCACGAACTCTACTGTGATGAACCCAAACTCCTCCAAAATTAGGTCATCCAAGTTTGGAGGATGAGCAGGTGCACTGTCCATTACAAGGAGGCACTTGAGATCCAATTTCTTTTCCAGGAGGTAATTCTTCACACTAGGGCCAAACACTTCATTGAACCACTCGACGAAAATTTCCCTCGTGACCCATACTTTACTATTAGATTTCCAAAACACACACAATTTACTCTTCATAACATTGTTTTTCCTGAACACACTGGGATTTTCAGAATGGTACATTAGTAACGGCTTCACTCTGAAATCCCCACTAGCATTAGCACAGAACATGAGCATCAGCCTGTCTTTCATAGGCTTGTGTCTTGGCAGTCCCTTTTCCTCCTGAGTAATGTAGGTCCTCTTTGGCATTTTCTTCCAAAAGAGGCCTGTTTCGTCACAATTGAACACTTGTTCAGGTTTCAGTCCTTCAGCCTCTATGTACTCCTTGAATTCATGCACATATTTTTCAGCCGCTTTTTGGTCTGAACTGGCAGCCTCACCATGCCTTACCACACTGTGTATGCCACTACGGTTCTTAAATCTCTCAAACCAACCTTTGCTGGCCTTAAATTCACTCACATCACCACTAGTTGCAGGCAATTTCTTTACCAGATCGTCGTGCAACTGCCTAGCCTTTTCACAAATAATCGACGTCATAAGACTATCTCCTGCTAATTGTTTCTCGTTTATCCGCACCAATAATAACAACTTCTCAACCTCTTCGAGCACTGGTGATCTCATTTTTGTCAGCATATTTACCCCCTTTGCAACAACAGCATCCTTGATTTCCTTTTTCTTGGCCACAATGGAAGCTATGGTTGTATGGGGTTTGTTATACATCCTGGCCAGTTCAGCCATATGTATGCCACTTTCATATTGTTCAATGATGTTTTTCTTATATTCAATCGTATTTCTCAACTTCTTTACCAAAGGCTTGGCACTAGGAGCTTTCTTTGGAGCCATGGTAGCATATTTAGTAGTTGCAAGCACTAAAATGAATGGAACATTGTGAAATATTTCATATGAGCATGTGGGGGGACCGTCGCTCACTGATAAACAATGCCACACTGGCTGGGAAGGGAGGCTGGGGCGGCTCAGAGCGTGAGTACACATCCCGGACAAATGACTATTCACGAGTCAATCTACGATTAGCGAGCCAATGTTTTTACGAAAATATCATTACAATTTCCGAAAATTATGACTATCGAGCCCTACGATTATCGTGGGACCACTGTACATAGATTATCATACATAGCAGCATATGTATAGAGAACTGAGGATAACCCAAAAAAGTCAGACAAGTGATTTATTTCCAGAACAGTGGACCCCCGACCTACGATGTCCTCGACCTACGTAAACACCGACCTACGATGCTTCTCAGCGTAAAAATTCGACACCGACTTACATTGAAAAACTCGACTTACAGCATTCGTCCTGTACACGTCCACGTCTCTGTCTGGCCTGAGCACACTTCAGGTGGCCTGCCTTCAGTTAGTGTGCCAATGTTTACAAGCCAGTGCAGTCGCTTCCACGCATACATTTGGAATATATTGTAGTACAGTGGACCCCCGCATACCATTGGCATCACATAACGTTAAATCCGCATACCGATACATTTTATCGCTAAGATTTTGCCTCGCATACCGCTAAAAAACCCGCTCAACACTACTCGTCTGAGACGCGTCTAATGTGCGGCCTGAGCCAGCCTCACATGTTCCGCCGGTGGCATTGTTTACAAGCCAGCCTCCGCGGTAACATCCAAGCATACAATCGAAACATTTCGTATTATTACAGTGTTTTTGGTGATTTTATCTGCAAAATAAGTGACCATGGGCCCCAAGAAAGCTTCTAGTGCCAACCCTATGGTAAAAAGGGTGAGAAATATTATCGAAATACTGTGGTACCATGGTCAACTGCTGCTGCTGCTGCTGCTGTAGCACTGTCAGCTGCTGCTGCTGCTGTAGCACCATCAGCTGCTGCTGCTGCTGTAGCACCATCAGCTGCTGCTGCTGCTGTACCACCATCAGCTTCTGCTGCTGCTGTACCACCATAAGCTGTTGCTGCTGCTGCACTGTCAGCTGCTGCTGCTGCTGTAGCACTGTCAGCTGCTGCTGCTGCTGTAGCACTGTCAGCTGCTGCTGCTGCTGTACCACCATCAGCTGCTGCTGCTGCTGCTGCTGCTGTAGTACCGTCTGCTGCTGCTGTAGCATCATCTGCTGCTGCTGTAGCACTGTCAGCTGCTGCTGCTGCTGCACTGTCAGCTGCTGCTGCTGCTGTAGTACTGTCAGCTGCTGCTGCTGCTGTAGCACCATCAGCTGCTGCTGCTGCTGCTGCTGTAGTACCATCTGCTGCTGCTGCTGCTGCTGCTGCTGCTGCTGCTGCTGTAGTACCATCTGCTGCTGCTGTAGCATTGTCTGCTGCTGCTGCTGACAATGCGTCTGCTGCTGCTGTAGCATCGTCTGCTGCTGCTGCTGCTGCTGCTGTAGCACCGTTGTTGGTGTGGCTTATTGAGAATACCAAGAAACAATTAACCCCAGAGGGTTAGCCACCCAGGATAACCCAAAAAAGTCAGTGTCATCGAAGACTGTCTAACTTATTTCCATTGGGGTCCTTAATCTTGTCTCCCAGGATGCAACCCACACCAGTCGACTAACACCCAAGTGAACAGGGAAAAACGCCTGGAACTAGTGCTCATATTGGTGAATTTAAAGCCAGCAAAGGTTGGTTTGAGAGATTTAAGAATCGTAGTGGCATACACAGTGTGATAAGGCCTGTTCTGGAAGAAAATGTCAAACAGAACCTACAGTACTCAGGAGGAAAAGGCACTCCCAGGACACAGTGTCTCATCAGTCATTGCTGCATCTTCAATAAAGGTAAGTGTCATTTATTCTTCATTTAGTAGAGTAGTACATGCACAATATATACTGTGCATGTACTACTCTACTATTGTGCATGTATCCTTCTCGTTGTGTGTAGGAAAATGTATATTTCATGTGGTAAAATTTTTCTTTCATACTTTTGGGTGTCTTACACGGATTAATTTGATTTCCATTATTTCTTATAGGGAAAATTCATTCGCATAACGATAATTTCGCATAACAATGAGCTCTCATGAACGGATTAATATCGTTATGCGGGGGTCCACTGTATTCCAGTGTTTTTAGTGCTTCTAACTGCTAAATAAGCCAACATCAGCCCAAAGAAAGCTTCTAGTGCCAACCCTGTGGTAAAAATGGTGAAAATTACTATTGAAATGAAGATGGAGATAATTAATAATTATGAAAGTGGAGTGCATGCCTCTGAGCTAGCCAGATTGTACAACACACCGCAGTCAAGCATCGCTACTATCCTGGCCAACAAAAAGGCAATCAAGGAAGCTGTTGTTGCAAAAGGTGCAAGTATCTTTATGAAACACGGATCGCAAGTGCTCGAAAATGTTGAGAGACTGTTATTGGTGTGGATAAATGAAAAACAGACATCAGGAGATAGCATCTTTCAAGCGATCATATGTGAAAAGGCAAGGCAGTTGCATAATGATTTAATTAAAAAAATGCCTGCAACTAGTGGTCTGGTGAGTGAATTTAAGGCCAGCAAAGGTTGGTTTGAGAGATTTAAGAATCGTAGAGACATGTATAGTGGCATGCCAGTTTGGACCAAAAAGCGGCTGAAAAATATGTACAGGAATTCAAGGAGTACATAGAAGCTGAAGGATTGCAACCCCAACAAGTGTTTAACCCCTTCAGGGTCCAAGGCCAAAATCTGAAGTGGTGCTCCAGTGTCCAAGAAATTTTGAAAAAAAAAAATTATTTTTTCTTACAGAATTAAAGAATATATTTTTGTGAAGGTAATAAGACAAAAAAAAAATTTCTGATCAGTACTTACCGAGATACAGTGCCGGGAAGTTGACCCCAAATGACGTGGTGGCGGCAACATCGACGATTTCCACATACTGTTTTTTGTAGTTTTTTCTTTTCTTTTCTAATTTTTTTCTTTTCCTACAAACATTTGGGGCCTGAGAGACCAATACTGTATATAATGTATATATATAAACTCACTGTATTGAACACAATAACCACACTAAATTTATTATCATATTATTGTTTACCACTGTTGTTTATTACAATAAACATGCACAAATCTTGTATAATACTAATGTTCTGTCATATATTTACATATTTACAATCACTGGACATGGTTTTAGAACTGCTGGAGCTTGTGGAACTCCTTGAAACAAGGCACCATGCACAGAGGCACCTTACATTCCTCACACATAAACAGAGTGTCTTTGCGTCTTTGTTGCCATTGTTTTGTTTGTGCACAGACAATGCATCTCTTCTGAGCAAATTTCTTCTGAGTTGAAGGAAGCTGTATTATGAAATAATCACCTTCCCTCCTCAAACGCTTGGGTATATCCTGAGGAGTTCGAGGACCTTGTTGTATAGCAGGTGTTGCTACCTGACTTCATTATGAGTTGTCCGACAACAGACAAACAAAATTCACCATACGGTGGTCTGTTGCCAGTCTTCATTTGGTACATATTATATGCATTGAGCATTGAAATGTCCATGAGATGGAAGAAAAGTTTCATGTACCACTTGTAACTTTTACGAACACAATCAACAAAGCCAATCTGCATATCACATTTGTCAACCAAGCGCATGTTTTGTGTATAATCAATCAGTGTCACTGGTTTTCGAATACGTTTATTAGTCACTCGATCAACTTTGCCACTGTCTTGCATTTCGTTATGGTGAATGGTTGTCAATAATGTGACATCTCGTTTGTCATGCCACCGTAATGCCATGATGTCACTGGCAGTAAACACCTGCACGTCATCACCACGAGCACCTGCGTTGAGCCTGGCCATATGTTTACGATTACAACGCACTGTGCCACACACGTTTTGTTCACTCGCAAGAAATCATTGAGTAATAGGCTTGTGTACCAGTTATCGGTACATAATGTATGCCCCTTACCAAGATAAGGTGCCATCATGCTTCTCACTACGTCACCTGAGATACCCAATAACATCTTGGTATCTTTCAATGTTTTACTTCGCATGTATACAACAATATCCAATACCAGGCCACTGTCACAGTCACAGAGTACAAACAGTTTTATACCAAAGCGTTTCCTCTTGCTCGGTATATACTGCTTGAATGACAGCCTACATTGGAACAAAATCAAAGACTCGTCAATTACAAGATTCTTGAACGGATAAAAGTACATGCTGAACTTTAGTTTGAGATACATAAAAACATTTCTAATCTTATATAACCTGTCACTTCTGTCAGGCCTGGTTTTGTCAGAGAAGTGCAACATATGTAACAGTAAGATAAACCTGTTCACTGGGATGATTTCACTGAAGACCAGGGTAGAAATTAGCCGATCTGTTGACCAGTATGCTTTTATATTATGCTTATAGACATGAGGCATAAGCATTATTGTTGAAAAAAGCAAATACATTTCTGCAACAGTCGTCTGTTTCCACCGGTGTAGTCTTGACTGTGGTGATATGATCGTATTTGCCATGGTGTACTCAAAATACTTGTTACTTTCCCTGACAATAGTTTCCATCAATGGCTGGTCAAAGAATAATTCAAAGAATTCCAGTTCATTGGCCGTGGTTCCAAGGGGACAAGTAGGTAGAATTTCACTTTGAGAGTCCTCAAAGTGGTGAGGCTTGGGTAGTTGTGGTGGGCTGGTGGCTGACGCTCCGCTTTGTCCTTGAACTGCGGAGTCAGCAGCGTGGGTCGCAGCCTGGGCTGGTGAGTCACGCATGGTCGTGGCACTACCATCACCACTACCACCATGTACTGATGCCTGTGGTCTATCCATGCCAAGTGTATCCACATCATCCTCACTATCACTATCTATACCCGGTGTAGGGCCACAGGATGTACTCCAGGATGTATTCCATCCCCTGGGCACGGCATAGGTTACACTACCCGAGCACATGCGGCGGCGTACATACCGACGCTTCACTGGTGAATATGTTTCCTCACTATCACTACTCGAATGATCATCAAGAGCAATAAAATCACAATCCACGTCACTATCATCATCATTACTGAAGTCAGAGGCCTGGCCACGCGAAAATAATAGTTTTCTCTTGCGTTGAGGTACAACTGACCATGACTGACGAGTGGCCACACCAGAGGTAGAAGGTTGAGGATCGTCAGGGTTTTCTGCACTATTATCGATGTCCTGGTCGTTCCTTTCGGTCACTAACTGATCAAAGCCAAACAATTCATCTTCATTTCCACTTCCATCACTGTCAGAACTATCAGATAGGAACAGGAGAGTCCCAATTTTCCTAGGAGTGAGAGCTGCCTTGTGATGAGGCATGGTCACTCAAGGGTAACTGAGCCAGCATTCCCACAATGCTATGCGGGCGCCTAGATTTTTTGTTTATGGCGCACACCCACCACGCAGACCCGTTCTCTCACATGTAGGCCTATGAGCATTTTTGTGCTAAATTTGACGGCGCAAGAATTTTGGTGTAGATTTACGGTTTGGACACTCAACGTGAAGCCACAGATCTACGGGACGGACCCTGAAAGGGATGTGATGAAACAGGCCTGTTTTGGAAGAAAATGCCAAACAGGACCTACATTACACAGGAGGAAAAAGCACTCCTAGGACACAAGCCTATGAAAGACAGGCATACTCTTTTGTTGTGTAGTAATGCTAGTGGTAATACACGTGTATCACTCTGAAACTCCCAGAGTGTTCAGGAGAAACAATGTCCTCAAGGCTAATTTGTGTGTGATATGGAAGGCAAACAGTAAGGCATGGGTCACTAGGGACTTTTTCTATGACTGGTTTTGTCATGTGTTTGGCCCCACTGTGAAAAACTACCTCCTGGAAAATAAATTGGACCTTAAGTGCCTCCTGGTATTAGACAATGCTCCTGGTCATCCTTCAGACTTGGCAGAGCGAATTTCGGGGGAGTTGAGCTTCATTAAAATTAAACTTTTGCCTCCTAATACCACTCTCCTCCAGCCCATGTACCAGCAGATCATTTCAAGTTGCAAAGAACTGTACACCAAAGCAATGTTTCAAAAGTGCTTTGAAGTGACCTCAGTTACTCGATTGACCATAAGAGAATTCTGGAAAGATCACTTTAGTATCCTCAGTTGCATAAACTTTACAGGTAAGGCTTGGGAGGGAGTGACTAAGAGGACCTTGAACTCTACTTGGAGGAAATTGTGGCCACAATGTGTAGAAGAGAGGGATTTTGAAGGGTTTGGGGCTAACCCTGAGGAGCTATGCCAGTTCTGGAATCTATTGTGGCACTGGGGAAGTCCTTGGGTTGGAGGTAGTGGCAAGGATGTGGAAGAGTTGGTGGAGGACAACGATGAAGAACTAACCACTGATGAGCTGCAAGAACATCTGCAACAGCAAGAGGCCAGGCCTGAGGAAATTGCTTCAGAGGAGGGGAGAGAGAAATTGAGGAAGTTGCCTTCTTCAAAGATTAAGGAAATGTGTGCAAAGTGGATTGAACTGCAAACCTATATGGAAGAAAATCACCCTGACACAGTTATTGCAAGCCATGCTGGTGACTATTACAATGACAATGTTGTGAACCACTTTAGAAAAATCTTAAAAGAACTCAAGGTACAGAGCTCTATGGAAAGATTTTTGGTGCGACAGAGAACCAGTGACTCTCAAGTTGTTCCCATTGGCATTAAAAGAAGAAGGGAAGTAACCCCAGAAAAGGACTTGCTACCTAAAGTCATTATGGAAGGGGATTCCCCTTCCAAAAAATAATAACCTCCATCATCTTCCCTCCTCCCATCCCATCACTCATCACAAGATCTTCAATAAAGGTAAGTGCCATTTATTCTTCATTACACAATATATATATTGTGCATGTCTCCTTCTTTTTGTGTGTAGGAAAATGTATATTTCATGTGGCAAAAATATTTTTTTTTCATACTTGGGGTTGTCTGAAACGGATTAATTTGATTTCCATTATTTCTCATGGAGAAAATTAATTCAAATTATGATCATTTCGTTTTACGATGGGCTCTCAGGAACAGATTAATATCGTAAGTCGGGGGTCCACTGTACTTGGCTTTGGCTTGCCATGTACAATTTCTGGTAAATATTTTTTCTCAGTTGTTGGTTGGGCTATCTTATTGAAACTTTAGCAATGTATGGTGAAAATATGCTTCTTAATGTACACCAAAATTGAAAGAAATCGGACCATAAATAACGGAGTTCACTTTTCAGCCATTAGCCGCCCTTTAGCGGTATATTTTCATATGTTTTTGTGGTTGTATTCTTGTTTTTTTGGTCTCATTTGATAGAATGGAAGATATATTACAGAAATAGATACAATTTTCATTGGTTTCATGACGAAAAGTACCTTGAAATTGAGCTCAAAATAGCAGTAATGTTTGATTCTTTGGTGATGTTCAAGAGTAAACAAATGAAATGGCGTCACCGTCCAAGTTTTCCAGTGGGCAACAGAGAACAATATGATGTTCAATGAAGACAAATTCCAACTACTCCGTTATGGAAAACTGGAGGAAATAATAACTAGAACTGAGTATACTACAAACTCCAATCACACAATAGAGAGGAAAAGTAATGTGAAGGACCTGGGTGTGGTAATGTCCGAAAACCTCACCTTCAAGGACCACAACAATGCCACTATCACATCTGCTAGGAAACTGATAGGATGGATAATGAGAACATTCAAGACAAGAGATGCTAAGCCAATGATGATCCTTTTTAAATCACTTATTCTTTCTAGGCTGGAATACTGCTGTACATTAACATCCCCAATCAAGGCAGGTGAAATTGCAGAGCTAGAGAATGTACAGAGAACCTTTACTGCACATATAAGTTCCATCAAACACCTTAACTACTGGGAGCGCCTGGAAGCACTTGACTTGTACTCACTAGAGCGCAGGCGAGAGAGATATATCGTAATCTACACCTGGAAGATTCTGGAGGGACTGGTCCCTAATATGCACACAGCAATCACTCCATACAAAAGCAAAAGACTTGGCAGGCAATGCAACATACCCCCAGTGAAAAGTAGGGGCGTCACTGGTACACTAAAACACAATAAGTGTCCGGGGCCCAAGACTGTTCAACAGCCTCCCACCAGCAATAAGGGGCATTACGGGAAGACCCCTGGTTGTCTTCAAGAGGGAGCTGGACAGATACCTAAAGACGGTGCCGGATCAGCCGGGCTGTGGTTCGTACGTTGGATTACGTGCGGCCAGCAGTAACAGCCTCGTTGATCAGGCCCTTTTCCACCAGGAGGCCTGGTCGTGGACTGGGCCGCGGGGATGTTGATCCCCGGAATGCACTCCAGGTAGACTCCAGGTAATACCTGTCCGACTGGCCATTCCAATAAGCAGTCATGAATGGGTTGACATTATTTATACAATTATTACAATAAGGTAACAGTCTGCATAATAGTAAATCTTCTATTTTTTGTGTGAATAAAAATTCCCCCCAAAAATTATTGTTATACATACATGTATAATAATTAAAATGTACTATAATAATAATTATAATAATAGACGGCTTCGAAAGGCCATCACTAGATAGCAGTGAATACCACAACAATGCAGGAGCAGTTATGGCTGCCTCCACCTTTCACATAATGATATATTTTATTCATTCTAGAATATATATATCAGGTTTCTATGTTATTTATATTGTTTATTATGTCATATTAGATAATTTTGATAGGTAAATAAGCTGTAGAGTTGATATTAGGAAAATATTGAAGTATTTTGTTGTGCCTGGAATTCCACTGGAATGGATTAATTCCATTTCAATTAATTTAAATGAGGAAAATTGATTCAACAAACGAGTAAATCGAGATGTTAGCAAGGTCACGGAACGGATTAAATTCGTAAGTACAGGTTCCACTGTACTTATAGACACAATAGAATGATCAACATTTGAGAGGATTACAGATATTGCAAGTATGTATACTATATTGATTATAATGTTATAATAATAATAATAATAATAATATTAATAATAATATCATTATTTCTACAAGTGCACATACAGTGGACCCTCAGTTATCAGCTGTAATCTGTTCCAGAAGGTCGGACTAAGACCAAAATAGCCAAAAACCGAAATAATATTTCCCATAAGAATTAATGTAAATCCAATTAATCTGTTTCAGACAAAAAAAATACATTGTTTAAAGATAAACTATAGTTTTACATACACAAAACAATGAGAACTAAATAAAATGACTAATGAAATGGATAAATGAACATGTAAATCACTTTTACCTTCACTGAAGTCTTGATGGCGTATGTAAAACGTCAAGGAACGGAGAAGGAAGCAAGTTTATTGTTTGGAGACAGGACAAAATGCTTAAATATGATGCTATTATCAATTATACGGCTTATTTATCTATCACATATTCATCTAATATGACATGATAAACAATATTAATAACATAGAAACATGATATATACTCTAGAATGAATAACATATGTCATTACGTATGTATGGAGTGGTCTTGGTGTTGTTGTTGTTGGGTTTATAAGGGCCACTGAGAGCATAAGCCATACATATTAGTGGTAGTGGAGGTGGCAGCAGAAGCCACCACCACTATTCACAAAAAAAATGTACGTAATTTATAAATAAGAAATATTTACACTTTATAAATAAGAAATATTTACACTTACCTTGGAGGAGATGCTGGCATTGGTTTAGGGTGGTGGAGGATATGCAGGGCAGTGTACATTGTCAGTAGCCCTATATACCTCCAAAAGCAATGGAGGAGTCAGCTTCGTGTCGTCCTTTTTCTATCTCTTAATCACTTAACTTACTTGCTACACTGTTAATGCTACACTTTATCACTGGCTGGCACTATTGCCTTTATTGACTCCTGCTGCTTTAGTATAGTACAGTGGGCCCCCACCTAACATTGGCATCACATAACGTTAAATCCGCGTAGCGATACATCTTATCGCTAAAATTTTGCCTCACATAGCGCTAAAAAACTCGCTCAACGCGATTCGTCCGAGATACGTCTATGTGCGGCCTGAGCCAGCCTCACTTGTTCCGCCGGTGGCATTGCTTACAAGCCAGCCTCCGCGGTAACATCCAAGCATACAATCGGAACATTTCATATTATTACAGTATTTTTAGTGATTTCACCTGCAAAATAAGTGACCATGGGCCCCAAGAAAGCTTCTAGTGCCAACCCTACAGGAATAAGGGTGAGAATTACTATGGAGATGAAGAAAGAGATCATTGCTAAGTATGAAAGTGGAGTGGGTGTCTCCGAGCTGGCCAGGTTGTATAGTAAACCCCAATCAACCATCGCTACTATTGTGTCCAAGAAAACGGCAGTCAAGGAAGCTGTTCTTGCCAAAGGTGCAACTTTGTTTTCGAAACAGAGATCGCAAGTGATAGAAGATGTTGAAAGACTGTTATTGGTGTGGATAAACGAAAAACAGATAGCAGGAGATAGCATCTCTCAAGCGATCATAAGTGAAAAGGCTAGGAAGTTGCATGAGGGTTTAATTAGAAAAATGCCTGCAACTAGTGATGATGTGAGTGAATTTAAGGCCAGCAAAGGTTGGTTTGAGAGATTTAAGAAGCGTAGTGGCATACATAGTGTGATAAGGCATGGTGAGGCTGCCAGTTTAGACCACAAAGCAGCTGAAAAATATGTGCAGGAATTCAAGGAGTACATAGACAGTGAAGGACTGAAACCTGAACAAGTGTTTAATTGTGACGAAACAGGCCTGTTTTGGAAGAAAATGCCAAGCAGGACCTACATTACTCAGGAGGAAAAGGCACTCCCAGGACATAAGCCTATGAAAGACAGGCTTACTCTGTTAGTGTGTGCCAATGCTAGTGGTGATTGCAAAGTGAAGCCTTTATTAGTGTATCACTCTGAAACTCCCAGAGCGTTCAGGCAAAAGAATATCCTCAAGGCTAATTTGTGTGTGCTGTGGAGGGCAAACAGTAAGGCATGGGTCACTAGGGACTTTTTCTATGACTGGTTACACCAAGCATTTGCCCCCACTGTGAAAAATTACCTAATTGAAAAGAAATTAGACCTTAAGTGCCTCCTGGTGTTAGACAATGCCCCTGGTCATCCTACAGACTTAGCAGAGCGACTTTGTGGGGACATAAGCTTCATTAAGGTGAAGTTTTTGCCTCCTAATACCACTCCTCTCCTGCAGCCCATGGACCAGCAGGTTATTGCAAACTTCAAAAAACTGTACACAAAAGCTGTGTTTGAAAGGTGCTTTGTAGTGACCTCAGAAACTCAATTGACCTTAAGAGAATTTTGGAGAGATCACTTTAATATCCTCAATTGTGTAAACCTTATAGGTAAGGCTTGGGAGGGAGTGACTAAGAGGACCTTGAATTCTGCTTGGAAGAAACTGTGGCCAGAATGTGTAGACCAAAGGGATTTTGAAGGATTTGAGGCTAACCCTGAGAGGCGTATGCCAGTTGAGGAATCAATTGTGGCATTGGGGAAGTCCTTGGGGTTGGAGGTTAGTGGAGAGGATGTGGAAGAGTTGGTGGAGGACAATGAAGAACTAACCACTGATGAGCTGCTAGATCATCTTCAACAGCAAGAGGCCACACCTGAGGAAACTGCTTCGGAGGAGGGGAGAGAGAAATTGAAGAAGTTGCCTACTTCAAAGATTAAGGAAATCTGTGCAATGTGGCTTAAAGTGCAAACCTTTATGGATGAAAATCACCCTCAGACAGCTGTTGCAACCTGCGATGGCAACCTGCACACTGACAGTGTTGTGAACCACTTTAGGAAAGTCATAAAGGAACGAGAGGTACAGGCCTCTATGGACAGATATGTTGTGCGACAGAAGTCCAGTGACTCTGAAGCTGGTCCTAGTGGCATTAAAAGAAGAAGGGAAGTAACCCCAGAAAAGGACTTGACATCTCAAGTCCTAATGGAAGGGGATTCCCCTTCTAAACACTAAGACCATCAACACTCTCCCCTCCTCCCATCCCATCAATTATCACCACATCTTCAATAAAGGTAAGTGTCATGTAACTGTGCATGTCTTCTTCAGTTTGTGTGTATTAAAATTAATATTTCATGTGGTAAAAAAAAAAAAAATTTCATACTTTTGGGTGTCTTGCACGGATTAATTTGATTTCCATTATTTCTTATGGGGAAAATTAATTCGCATAACGATAATTTCGCCTAACATTGAGCTCTCAGGAACGGATTAATAGCGTTATGCGAGGGTTCACTGTACATATCGTAGAATCATTGAATCACTGAAGAAGGCACATTCTCCCCTCTCTCTTCCTCCTTCACTCTCAAGCTTGTCAACAACTTCTTTCTTAAATTCCATTGTGTTTCTCACCTTCTTTATCAAAGGAACTTTACTAGGAACTTTCTTTGGGCCAATGTTGCTTATTTCACAGTTGCACTCAATCAATAACCACAAAAAACAATGGATTACAGAGAAATATTTAGATGAATGAGCAGAAGTTTCCTCACTCGCCCAGAGACACAGCCAGACTGACTTATGAATGCACAAGTGGCTGGCAGGCGGGCAAGTGGACGCATCCAATAAGCAAAATAACAGCAAATAACTGGAATAAAATTTCGGCCAAAAAACTGGGCGATAACCGAGTTGGGCGATAACCGAGTTGGCCGATATCCGGAAGAGCCGATAACCGAGTGTCCAATGTACAAGGTATACAGGCCTAGCTAACATCAATGACATACTACTATATAGAAAGTCACTTATTATGCAGAGCATTTTGGGCAAATTAGGTCAATTTTGTCCCAGGTTGTGACCCACACCAGTAAACTAATACCCAGGAACCCATTATACTGATGGGTGAACAAGGACAGCAGGTGCGTCAAGGAAACACGTCCCTAATATTTCCTTAACCCTTTCAGGGTCCACAGGCCCTCTCAGAGACTTGTTCTCAGGGTCGGCCAAATTTCAAAAAAAAGAAATTATTATTTCTTATGAAAAGATAGAGAATCTTTTCCCGATCATAATGACACCAAAAGTATGAAATTTGATGGAAAACTTACGGAATTATGCTCTCGCAACGTTAGCGGTCTCAACGATGTTCACGCATTGGCGATTTTGCCCACTTTGAGCCCTATTTTCGGCCAATTACAGTGTACTTGTTGACAAAAATCATAACTATTTTGCTAGAACTCCATTTTTTCTATGGAATGAGTACAAGAAACCACCTATTTACCGATTTCAACTATCCAATATAGTGGTCAGAATTAAGCAATTTTGCCAATTTCACACAAATTTCAATTGATGCCAATTTCCGAATAGGGTCCAGAATAAGCAAGAAAGACATTCCTGGCACTAAAATAACATTTCCTCTGTTCATTAGTCACGTCCCCACGCCCCTCTTATATTCTTTTGCTTTCAACTTTGAAGCTTTATTCTAACAAAAAAAAATAGAAGATTTAATGTTATGCAGACTACTGCATTAGTGTAGAAATGGTATAAATAATATCAGTGCACTTGTGAAAGAATATTAGACTCACCAGTTGATGTGTATTGGACGCTTAGCATGATTCGTTTACTTTTGAACTTTGCTAAAAATCGAACATTTCTGCTACTTTGAGCACAATTTCAAGGTAGTTTTCTTTGTAAAACCAGTCAAAATCATCTCAATTTCTGTAATATGTCTTCCATTCTATAAACTGAGACCAGGAAAACTAGAATACAACAATAAATACCATACGAAAATACAGTGCAAAGTCGCTGTTTTAATCTAAAAACACGGTAAAAGTTTTTCTTTTTTCTCATTACGCACTGTGTGCTGCAGGATTTTTTTTATATCACGCACACTGACCACATAGACCCATTCTTTCATATGTATGCCTACCAGCTTTCTCTCACTAGATTTGAGGGCGCTAGAATTTAGGCGTACTAGTACGTCAAAAACCCTGGTGCATAAGCCGTACTAGTACGGCCGAAACCCTGAAAGGGTTAAGACACTTGCTGTCCCTGTTCACCCATCAGTAATTATAATGGGTACCTGGATGTTAGCTGACTGGTGTGGGTCGCAACTTGGGACAAAACTGACCAAATTTTACCTATGTTCATAATATTGAGTAAATACAGTGGACCCCTGGTTTGCGATGCCATCGGTATCCGATAAATCCGGTATTCAAAGCATTGTATCGCAAAAATTTTGCCTCGGTTCCTGTTACAAAACCCGGTATACACGATTCGTCCGAGACGTGTCCACATATGGCCTGAACTGCCCCATGTGTGCCAGTGTTTACAAGCCAGCCAGTGTGCTCGCATCTAAGGATACATTCGGTACATTACATATTATCACAGTGTTTTTGGTGCTTGTTTCTGCAAAATAAATCACCATGGGCCCCAAGAAAGCTTCTAGTGCCAACCCTTCGAGAAAAAGGGTGCTAATGACTATTGAAATGAAGAAAGAGATAATTGCAAAGTACGAAAGTGGAGTGCGTGTGTCGGAGCTGGCCAAGTTGTATACAAAACCCCAATCAACCATCTCTACTATAGTGACAAGGAAAACAGCAATCAAGGAAGCTGTTGTTGCAAAAGGTGCAACTGTGATTACGAAACAGCGACCGAAAGTATTAGAAGATATTGAGAGACTGTTATTGGTGTGGATAAATGAAAAACAGATAGCAGGAGATAGCCTCTCTCAAGCGATCATTTGTGAAAAGGCTAGGCAGTTGCATGACAATTTGGTAAAGAAATTGCCTGCAACTAGTGGTGATGTGAGTGAATTTAAGGCCAGCAAGGTTGGTTTGAAAAATTTAAGAATCGTAGTGGCATACATAGTGTGATTAGGCAT
This sequence comes from Cherax quadricarinatus, assembly GCF_038502225.1. NCBI lineage: Eukaryota > Metazoa > Arthropoda > Malacostraca > Decapoda > Parastacidae > Cherax > Cherax quadricarinatus. The sequence continues at coordinate 31,609,399 of NC_091336.1, read as the reverse complement.
GGTGAGGCTGCCAGTTCGGACCAAAAAGCAGCTGAAAAATATGTGAAGGAATTCAAGGATTACATAGAGAGTGAAGAATTTAAACCTGAACAAGTGTTTAATTGCGACGAAACAGGCCTGTTTTGGAAGAAATTGCCAAGCAGGACCTACATTACTCAGGAGGAAAAGGCACTCCCAGGACATAAGCCTATGAAAGATCTTCATTAAAGCTAAGTGTCATGTATTCTAATGTTAGTAGAGTACATACTACAAACTGTGCATGTCTTCTTCAGTTTGTGTGCATTAAACTTAATATTTCATGTGGTAAAAAAAATTTTTTCATACTTTTGGGTGTCTTGCACGGATTAATTTGATTTCCATTATTTCTTATAGGGAAAATTGATTCGCTTTCTGATAATTTTGGTTTGCAATGAGCTCTCAGGAACGGATTAATATCACAAACTGGGGGTCCACTGTACATGTACAGTGGACCCTCAGTTAATGACGTCAACGTCATCGGATAACGTAAAAATCGGATAACAACGTTTTTGCGTCAAAATACTGGCTCAGTTAATGGCAGTAAACTGAGCCAGTTAACTCGGTTAAAAGCATCCATCCCGAACATGTCTGCATGGCTTGAGAGGCCCAGCCACTCCATGTACAGGCAGTGTGCCATTTTTTACAAGCTTCTAGTGTCAGTCATGTGGTTAAGAGGGTGAGAAATACTGTTGAATTGAAGAAAGTGGAGTGTGTGTCTCTGAGCTAGCCAGGTTGTACAACAAACCCCATACAACCATCGCTACTATCTTGGCCAACAAAAAGGCAATCAAGGAAGCTGTTGTTGCGAAATGTGCAAATGTCCTTACAAAACAGAGATCGCAAATACTCGAAGATGTGGAGAGACTGTTGTTGGTGTGGATCAATGAGAAACAATTATCAGAAGATAGTGTTTCACAGTCAGTTATATGCGAAAAAGCAAGGCAGTTGCATCATGATCTAATTAAGAAAATGCCTGCAACTAGCACTGATATTGGCGAATTTAAGCCAGCAAAGGTTGATTTGAGAGATTTAAGAATCGTAGTGGCATACACAGTTTGATAACGCATGGTGAGCCTGCCAGTTCTGACAAAAAAGCAGCTGAAAAATATGTGCAGGACTTTAACCCTTTCAGGGTCCGTCCCGTAGATCTACGGCTTTACGTTCAGGGTTCAAACCGTAGATCTACACCATGAGCTCAGCTCACTCTGATAAGCTGTGAATGGTAAATTGGGCCTAGATATGATAGAATACATCTATGTGGTATGTGTGCACCACATAAAACAAATCCTGCAGCACACAGTGTATAATGAGAGAAAAAAAACTGAGACCGTGATTTCCGATTAAAACAGCGACTTTGCAGTGTTTTTTCGTATGTTTTTTATAGATGTATTTGAGATTTCTTGGTCTCATTTGATAGAATGGAAAATATATTACAGAAGTAGAAATGATTTTGATTGGCTTTAGTACTGGAAATGGCTTGAAACTGAGCTCAAAGTAGCGGAAATGTTAAATGTTTGTCGATGTTCAAGAGTAAACAAACGACCTCACACGTCTAATACATGACAGCTGGTGGGTCTAATATACATTCACAAATGTGATGATGATATTTATACAATTATTACAATATTGCATAACAGTAAATGATCTATTTTTTGGTTTGAATAAAAATACACTATGTGAATAAAAAATAAAAAAAAAATAAAAATGGAATTCATTTGTAAAGCCTGAAAACATAACTAATGAGCAGAGGAAATGTTAGTTTAGTGCCAGGAATGCCTGCATTGTTTATTCTGGACCCTATTTTGATATTGGAATATTTTGAACTTTGTGTTAAATTGGCCAAACTACTAATTTCCGATCACTTTATTTTGTAATTGAAACAGTTGACTGGGCAATTTCTTGTGCTCAGTCGATAAAATAGAAGTAATACTAGTGAAAGAGCTAAGAATTTGTTGACTGGAATAATGTAATTGGCCTAAAATTGGAGTCAAAGTCAGCAAAATCGCCGATCGTAAATATCGCTGACACATCAAAATTTACGAGAGCATAATTTCGTCAATTTTCCATCAAATTTCGCACTTTTTGTTTTATTACCTTCAGAAAAAGATTCTCTACCATTTCATAAGAAAAAATAACAAAATGTTTTTTTGAAAATTCTTGGACACTGGTGCACCCTTTGAAATTTGGCCTCTGGACCCTGAAAGGGTTAAGGGGTACATAGAGGATGAACAATTAAAACCCCAACAAGTGTTCAATTGTGATGAAACAGGCCTGTTTTGGAAGAAATTGCCAAACAGGACCTACATTACTCAGGAGAAAATGCACTCCCAGGACACAAGTCTATGAAAGACAGGCTAACTCTCATGTTTTGTAGTAATGCTAGTCGGTATTGCAAAGTGAAGCCTTTACTTGTGTATCACTCTGAAACTCCCAGAGTGTTCAAGAAAAACAGTGTCGTCAAGCCTAAATTGTGTGTGATGTGGAGAGCAGACAGTAAGGCATGGGTCACTAGGGACATTTTCCTCGATTGGTTCTGTCACGTGTTTGACCCCACTGTGAAAATATATCTCCTGGAAAATAAAGTGCCACTCCAGTGCCTCCTGTTAATGGACAATGCTCCTGCTCATCCTCAAGACTTGGAAGAGTGAATTGTGGGGGAGTTTAGTTTTATCAAAGTCAAGTTTTTGCCTCCTAACACCACTCCTCTCCTCCAGCCCATGGACCAGCAGGTCATTTCAAATTTCAAAAAACTGTACACCAAAACAGTGTTTCAAAAGTGCTTTGAAGTGACCTCAGACACTGAATTGACCCTAAGAGAGTTCTGGAAAGATCACATCAGTATCCTCAGTTGTAATAAAGTTGGTAGAATTACCAACAATAAACAGTAAACCCTGTCATTACATAGTCTCTCCTGTTCATACTACACAAGCACATTACAGAGAATGAACATTGAAACAGGCTGCCTTTATCCAGCCTCCAATAGAAATATTTGTCTAACCTATTTTTATGTTGCCCAAGTAATAGCTTTCATATCCTTTTACTCATGTGTAAGTTATTTGTTCTAACATATTGTATTATTACTACTACTACTACAACTTATATCACTACAGCTACTACTACCACTAGTACTGCACCTCACTCTGAGCCTATATATACCCTCTGTGTCCATGTACTGTTTGTAACGGCTTGACAAAGCTCCTGGAGAGCGAAACACTGCCACAATTAAAATGTCACATTAGTTGCACTTGTATCCTCAGTTGCATAAACCTTATAGGTAAGGCTTGGGAGGGAGTGACTTGCAGGACTTTGAACTCCGTTTGGATAAAACTGTGGCCATAATGTGCACAAGAGAGGGATTTTTAAGGGTTTGGGGCTAACCCTGAGGAGCTATGCCAGTTGTGGAATCTATTGTGGCATTGGGGAAGTCCATGGGGTTGGAGGTTAGTGGCAAGGATATGGAAGAGTTGGTGGAGGACAACGATGAAGAGCTAACCACTACAGAGCTGCAAGAGTTTGAGGTGCAACAGCAACAGACCACAGCTCAGGAATTTCCTTCAGAGGAGGAGGGGCAAGAGAGATGGAGGAAGCTGCCTTCTTCAAAGATTAAGGAAATTTGTGCAAAGTGGATTGATGTGCAAACCTTTATGGATGAACATCACCCTGACACAGCTGTTGCAAGCCGTGTTGGCAACAACTACAATGACAATGTTGTGTCCCATTTTAGGGAAATCTTAAAGAGACGCCAGAAACAGAGCTCTCTGGACAGATTTTTGGTGTGAAAGGGGTCCAGTGACTCTCAAGCTGGTCCTAGTGGCATTAAAAACACAGAAGGGAGGTAACCCCAGAAAAGGATTTGCTACCTAAAATCCTTATGGAAGGGGATTCCCCTTCCAAACAATTGTAAACTCCTCCATCCTCTGCCCTCCTCCCATCTTATCACTCATCAAATATGTCTTCAATAAAAGTAAGTGTCATTTTATTAACCCTTTCAGGGTCCACAGGCCCTCTCAGAGACTTGTTCTCAGGGTCCCCCAAATTTCAAAAAAAAAAATTATGAAAAGATAGAGAATCTTTTCCCGATCATAGTGACACTAAAAGTATGAAATTTGATGGAAAACTTACGGAATTATGCTCTTGCGAAATTAGCAGTCTCGACGATGTTTACACATCGGCGATTTTGCCCACTTTGAGCCCTATTTTCAGCCAATTCCAATGTACTAGTCGACAAAAATCATAACTATTTCGCTATAACTCCATTTTTTCTATCGAGTGAGTACAAGAAACCACCAATTTACCAAATTCAACTATCCAATACAGTGGTCAGAATTTAGCAATTTTGCCAATTTCACACAAATTTCAAAAGATGCCAATTTCCAAATAGGGTCCAGAATAAACAAGAAAGACATTCCTGGCACTAAAATAACATTTCCTCTGTTCGTTAGTCACGTCCCCCCCACGCCCCTCTTACATTCTTTTGCTTTCCACTTTGAATTTTTATTCACACAAAAAAAATAAGATTTACTGTTATGCAGACTACTGCATTAGTGTAGAAATGGTATAAATAATATCAGCGCACTTGTGAAAGAATATTAGACTCACCAGTTGACGTGTATTGGATGCTTAGCATGATTTGTTTACTTTGAACTTTGGTAAAAATCATACATTTCTGCTACTTTGAGCTCAATTTCAATTTACTTTTCATTGTAAAACCAGTCAAAATCATCTCAATTTTTGTAATATGTCTCCCATTCTATAAAATGAGACCAGGAAAACTAGAATACAACAATAAATACCATACGAAAATATAGTGCAAAGTCACTGTTTTAATTCAAAAACATGGTCAAAGTTTTTTTTTTCTCATTACGCACTGTGTGCTGCAGGATTTTTTTATACTACGCACACTGACCACATAGACCCATTCTTTCATATGTAGGCCTACCAGCTTTCTCTCACTAGATTTGAAGGTGCTAGAATTTATGCATACTAGTACGTCATGGACACTTCTGCGTAAGCCGTACTAGTATGGCCGAAACCCTGAAAGGGTTAACTATCAATGTATTTATTCTGCATGTCTCATTGTTTTCTGTGTAGGGAAATGTATATTTCATGTAGAAGAATTATTTTGTTTAATACTTTTGGGTGTCTGGAACAGATTAATTGGATTTCCATTATTTCTTATGGGGGAAAATTAATTCAGATAACGACAGAATCGGTTAAAGACACACTCTCTGGAACGGATTAATGTCTTTAACTGAGGGTCCACTGTATAGTTTTTACACATATATTTATGATGGGCTGGGGTTGGTTAAGGAAATAAAGTGTTTTTAACTGTAGTTTAACCCTTTGACTGTCGCGGCCGTATACTATATACGTCTTACGAGGTACCGTGTTTGACGTATATATACTCATAAATTCTAGCGGCTTCAAATCGAGAAGGAGAAAGCTGGTAGGCCCACATGTGAGAGAATGGGTCTGTGTGGTCAGTGTGCACCATATAAAAAAATCCTGGAGCACGCAGTGCATAATGAGAAAAAAAAAACTCTGACCATTTTTTTTAATTAAAATGCCGACTTTATGGTCTATTTTCGTATAGTATTTATGGTTGTATTCTCGTTTTCTTAGTCTCATTTGATAGAATAGAAAATATATTATAGAAATAGAGGTAATTTTGATTGATTTTACTATAAAAAGAACCTGGAAATGGAGCTCAAACTAGGGGAAATGTTTGATTTTTGCCGATGTTCAAAAGTAAACAAATGATGTCATTGTCCAATAAATGTCCAAATAGCCATTCTAATATGCAGTCATGAATGGGTTGATGTTATTTATACAATTATTACAGTATTGCAGTAGTCTGCATAATAGTAAATCTTCTATTTTTTGTTTGAATAAAAATTCAAAATAGAAAGCAAGAGTAATATCAGAGGGGCCTGGAGACATGACTGATGAACAAAGAAATGTTATTTTAGAGCCAGGAATGTCTGCATTGTTCATTCTGAACCTTATTTTGAAATTGTCATATTTTTTAATTTTCGTGAAATTGGCCAAATTGCAAATTTCTGACCATGTTATTGGGTAGTTGAAATTGGTAAATGGGCAGTTTCTTGTACTCAATTGATAGAAAAAACGGAGTTTTAAAGAAATAGCTATGAATTTGGTCGACTGAAACAATGGAATTAGCCGAATATAGGGATCAAAGTGGGCGAAATCGCCGATTTGTAAATATCACCAAGGTCGCTAAATTTGCGAGAGCGTAATTCCGTCAGTTTTCCATCAAATTTCGTTTTTTTTGCATTATTACAATCGGAAAAAGATTCTCTATCATTTCATAAGAAAAAATAATTTTTTTTTTTTTTTAAATTTTGCGACACCAGGAGACACCTCAGGATTGGGGGTTGCGACAGTCAAGGGGTTAAAAATGCTAGTTGAGTCAGTGGTTCTGGAGATTTCTGGTAGAGTGTTCCAGATTTTGGGCCCTCTTATGAACATTCAGTTTATGAAAAGATTTAGCCTGACACGGGGAATGTCATAGATATTTTTGTGCCTAGTATTGTGTCCACTGGTTCTATTGCAACTGTTAGGTTGGGATTTATATTAGAATTTATTGTCCTGTAAATGTACATGGCTCAGTAATATGAGTGAATGTTTTGTATTGTGAGTAGGTTTAGGTTATTGAAGACTGAGGGTGAAGGGGGGTTGTCTAGCTGTGGATTGTGTGATCATTCACATTGCAGCTTTTTACTGGGCTATTATTGGCTTCAGGTAACTTGTTGTTGTGGAGCCCCAGGAACAAATAGCACAGGTGAAGTAAGGGTAGATCTGTGAATAGTATAGTGTAAGTAGTGGTGTTTGTGGTACATAGTAACGCATCTTTGAGAGGATGACAACTGTTTTAGAGACTTTTTTGTTATGTGTTGGATATGGGTGTTGATATTCAGGTTGCTGTCAAGATGCACACACAGGAATATTCCCTCATTATGTTTAGCAATAAGGATGTTGTTAAGAATAATGTTTATCTGAACCTAACATGGGAGGGTGTACTGATGTGGGAGGTGGTAATGATGTGGGAGACTGTACTGATGTAGGAGACTGTACTGATGTGGGAGACTGTACTGATGTGGGAGACTGTACTGATGTGGGAATATTACAAAAAAGTATTTTTAAGATGGTTAGTTTACTCATTTTGTAATAAAGAGTTCGGGATACATATATACCCATTAAAATAAATTAAAAATATACATACATGTTACAATAATAAATTATAATTAGCATTTTACTAAAATAATAAACAATTTCTGACTCTACACAGGGTACAACTTTCTCTGACACTACTGTGTCATACATATATCTATGCTAAAATAAATTATAAATAACATTTGTACAATAATAAATTGCAGTCAACTCCGTGTCTCACGACACCCTAATGACGCTCCGTGTCACACGACACGTATTCGTGTAATGACGCTCTATCTCAACTGTGTCCCTTGACACCCTTTTCTCTACGTAATGACGCTCCTACTCTCTGTGTCACACGACACCCTTTTCTCTGCGTCATACACTACTGTGTCACCCTTGACACCCAGCGACACACACAGCGTCTTTCTCGAGGCCAGTCACATGACACTATTCAATGTACACTACAACCGTAACTTCTTTAGTGTCACACAACACCCTTTTCTTCTCAGTGTTCCACTACGGTCCTATAGCATATATCAGTGTTACACTCCATCATACTTGCTTAAGTGTCACACTACGGTCCTAGCCCACTTCAGTGTAACACTCCAACCTTTTCTTCACGTAGTGTCCCACTAAAACAGCATCCGATGACTCCAGCCCACATTTGACCAGCGTAGGCGGTGAGTCCGCAGACATCACCTGGTAATCCTATAAATACTCTCTAAGGCCGGCAGAAGCACACCATAAGATGGTCTGGTGAGTACTATCTACCGCCTTCAAGACCAGCTGACACACCGCAAGGTGGTCCGGTTAATTACTAGCAGAACACCATGCTGCGAGCTCACTGAATGCGGCCGTCAAGTAACTGAGGCCAACAGACTCAATAAGCTGCGGTGAGCACTTCCTCTAACGCCAGTAGAAATACCACAAGATGGGCAGGAGAATACTCTCTACTGCCAGTAGATCTATACCGTAAGGTGTTCTGGTAATTACCGCTTGGATGCGTACCGTGAGGTGTTCTGGTACTTACTGCTTCTAAAGCCAGAAGAAGTGTACTGTGAGGTGTTCAGGTAGTTACTGCCTCTAAAGCCAGTAGATGTGTACCGTGAGGTGTTCAGGTACTTACTGCTTATAAAGCCGGCTCAGCAGTCCCCACATTGGGTTTGATGATGTACCCAGTGGTACTGCCGGCGGGCAGGTTAACCAATTAACCGCTAGTTTGGTAGGGGGCCGCAACAGGGAGACTGTACTGATGTGGTAGGCAGTACTGATGTGGGAGGCAGTACTGATGAGAGAGGCAGTACTGATGTGGGAGACTGTACTGATGTGGGAGGCAGTACCAATGTGGGAGACTGTACTGATGTGGGAGGCAGTAATGATGTGGGAGACTGTACTGATGTGGGAGGCAGTACTGATGAGGGAGGCATTACTGATGTGGGAGGCAGTACTGATGTGTGAGGCAGTACTGATGTCGGAGGCAGTATTGATGTGGGATGCAGTTATAATGTGGGAGGCAGTACCAATGTGGGAGGCAATATTGATGTGGGAGGCAGTACTGATGTTGGAGGCAGTACCAATGTGGTAGGCAGTATTGATGTGGGAGGCAGTACTGATGAGGGAGGCATTACTGATGTGGGAGGTAGTACTGATGTGGGAGGCAGTACTAATGTGGAGGTAGTATTGATATGGGAGGTAGTACTGATGTGGGATGCAGTATTGATGTGGGAGGCAGTTTTGATGTGGGAGGCAGTACTGATGTTGGAGGCAGTACTGATGTGGGAGGCAGTACTGATGTGGGAGGCAGTTTTAATGTGGGAGGCAGTTTTGATGTGTGAGGTAGTACTGATGTAGGAGGCAGTATTGCTGTTTGAGGCAGTTTTGATGTGGGAGGCAGTACAGGTCCTCCATCACAAATCCGGCATCATTGGGACCTGTAGTGTGCCGGATTACTGAGTTTGCCAGATTACAAAGTGGTTAGGTTAGAATACACTTAATAAAATTAACCAACTTGACTTACACAAAGTTCATTGAACATCGGCAAAAATCGAACATTTCCGCTACTTTGAGCTCAATTTCAAGGTACTTTTCATCATGAAAGCAATCAAAATCATGTCTATTTCTGTAATATATCTTCCATTCTATCAAATGAGTCCAAAAAAAATGAGAATACAACCATAAAAACCATACAAAAATATACTGCAAAGAGGTGGTTAATGGCTGAGAAGTGAACTCCTTTATTTATCGTATGTCTTTTTTATTTTTGTTGAACGTTAAGAAGCATCTTTCCATCATTCACTGCCCAAGTTTCAATGAGATAGCCCAACAAACAACCGAGAAAAAAAAAATATTTACCAAAAATCATATATGGCAAGCCCAAGCCAGGTACTGGAAATAAGTCACTTTGTCTGACTTTTCTGGGTTATCCCAGGTTCTCTATACATACACTGCTATGTATGATAATCTATGTAACTGTATTTGTGTATACCTGAATAAATTTTTTTACTTCTAGTCTGTCAACTGAGTACAAGAAACCGCCATTCACTTATTTCAACACCCAATAAAGTGGTCAGAAATTGGCAATTTGGCCGATTTCACACAAATTTCAACAGATGCCAATTTCAAAATAGGGTCCAGAATAAACAATGCAGACATTCCTGGCACTAAAATAACATTTTCTCTGTTCATTAGTCATGGCTCCTGGCCCCTCTTATATTACTCTTGCTTACCATTTGGAATTTTTATTCACACAAAAAATAGAAGATTTACTGTTAAGCAGACTGCTGCATTATTGTAATAATTGTATATACAGTGGACCCCCGCATAACGATTACCTCCGAATGCGACCAATTATGTAAGTGTATTTATGTAAGTGCGTTTGTACGTGTATGTTTGGGGGTCTGAAATGGACTAATCTACTTCACAATATTCCTTATGGGAACAAATTCGGTCAGTACTGGCACCTGAATATACTTCTGGAGTGAAAAAATATCGTTAACCGGGGGTCCACTGTATAATGTCAACCCATTCTTGACTACGTATTGGAATTTTGACTGGCAGGCGGACAGGTATTGAACGGTGACGTCATTTGTTTACTCTTGAGCTTCGCTAAGAACAGAACATTTTCGCTACTCTGAGCACAATTTCAAGGTACTTTTCATCATGAAAGCAATCAAAATTATATCTATTTCTGTAATATATCTTTCATTCTATCAAATGAGACCGAAAAAATGAGAATATAACCATAAAAAACATACAAAAATATACCGCTAAGCGGCCGCTAATGGCTGAGAAGTGAATTCTGCTATTTATGGTCTGATTTCTTTCATTTTTGGTGTACGTTAAGAAGTATCTTTCCATCATACATTGCCCAAGTTTGAATAAGATAACCCAACAAACAACTGAGAAAATAATAACATAATAATAATAATAATAATTTTATTTACTACACATACATGTACATGGGATACAGACATAGCTGACATCAGTGACATACTACTGTATAGAAAGCCGCTTGTTATGCAGAGTATTTCAAGAAAATTAGGTCAGTGTCCCAGGATAACACTCACACCAGTCAACTAACACCCAGGTACCCATTTACTGATGGGTAAAGATAGACAACAGGTGTAAAGAAACACGCCTAATGTTTCTCCTCAGGCTAGGAATCGAATATTTACCAAAAATCATACATGGCTAACCCAAGCCAGGTACCAAAAATAAGCCACGTTGACTTTTTTGGGTTATCCTAGGTTCTCTACACATATGCTGCTATGTGTGATAATCTATATAGAGAAAATAACTTTTTTGTTTCAGGTTTATGGTAGGAGTACGAGTGTATACCACAGTTAGCCCTGTGCTACACTCCGTTTTCTCTAATATAAGCCCCCAAGACAGGGATAAGAGAATGGTATTTGTTTACCATATCGAACTGCTTGGTGTTATGCCAAATATTATTCATTCTGGAGTATTTAACATGTTTTATGTTATTTATATTGTTTCTTATGTCATATTAGATCAATTGTGATAGGCAAATAAGCTGTAGTGTTCATATTAGCGTAACAATAAAGCATATTCTCCTGCTTCATGAGACTGAGTTCATGACAACCGACAGTGGCTTCAAAGCCATCTTATCTTTAATGGATACTGTACTGTGTCGGTGCTTTACATAATGAGAAGCATTTCTTTTATTTATTGGAACCATGGCTAGGGTTAAAAGTAAGCAGGTTAAAACAATAAATGGAGAAAAAGAAATTGGAATGACTTATGCAGCAAGTAGGGCCACCAAACAGTACCAGCAGGTTGGTGTGGCAACCCTAGAAATTTGAAATTATGCTAGCCAAAACTGGTGCCGAATAACTGAAGGAACTGAATAACTGATTGTAGGATTTGTGATGGTGGACCTGTACTGATTTTGGAGGCAGTACTGATGTGGGAGGCAGTATTGATGTGGGAGGCAGTTTTGATGTGGGAGGCAGTATTGATGTGGGAGACAGTACTGATGTGGAGGCAGTACTGATGTGGGAGGCAGTACTGATGTGGAGGCAGTACTGATGTGGGAGGTAGTACTGATGTGGGAGGCAGCACTGATGTGGAGGCAGTATTGATGTGGGAGTAAGTACTGTGGGAGGCAGTACTGATGTGGAGGCAGTATTAATGTAGGAGACAGTACTGATGTGGAGGCAGTATTGATATGGGAGGTAGTACTGATGTGGGAGGCAGTATTGATGTGGGAGGCAGTACTGATGTGGAGGAAGTATTGACATGGGAGGTAGTACTGCTGTGGAGGCAGTATTGATATGGGAGGTAGTACTGATGTGGGAGGCAGCTTTGATGTAGGAGGTAGTATTCATGTGGGAGGTAGTACTGATGTGGGGGCAGTACTGATGTGGGAGGTAGTATTGATGTGGGAGGCAGTTTTGATCTGGGAGGTAGTATTCACGTGGGAGGTAGTACTGATGTAGGAGGCAGTTTTGATGTGGGAGGTAGTATTCATGTGGGAGGTAGTATTAATGTGGGAGGCAGTTTTGATGTGGGAGGCAGTACTGATGTGGAGGCAGTATTGATATGGGAGGTAGTACTGATGTGGAAGGCAGTTTTGATGTGGGAGGTAGTATTGAAATGGGAGGCAGTATTGATATGGGAGGTAGTATTGATGTGGGAGGTAGTATTGATGTGGGAGGCAGTACTGATGTGGGAGGCAGTACTGATTTGGGAGGCAGTATTGATGTGGGAGGCAGCATTGATGTGGGAGGTAGTATTGATGTGGGAGGTAGTATTGATGTGGGAGGCAGTAGTGATGTGGGAGGCAGTACTGATGTGGGAGGCAGTACTTATGTGGGAGGCAGTACTGATGTGGGAGGCAGTACTGATGTGGGAGGCAGTACTGATGTGGGAGGCAGTACTGATGTGGGAGGCAGTACTGATGTGGGAGGCAGTACTGATGTGGGAGGCAGTACTGATGTGGGAGGCAGTACTGATGTGGGAGGCAGTACTGATGTGGGAGGCAGTACTGATGTGGGAGGCAGTACTGATGTGGGAGGCAGTACTGATGTGGGAGACAGTACTGATGTGGGAGGCAGTACTGATGTGGGAGGCAGTACTGATGTGGGAGGCAGTACCAATGTGGGAGGAAGTACTGATGAGGGAGGCATTACTGATGTGGGAGGCAGTACTGATGTGGGAGGCAGTACTGATGTGGGAGGCAGTATAGATGTGGGAGGCAGTACTGATCTTGGAGGCAGTATTGATGTGGGAGGCAGTTTTGATATGGGAGGCAGTATTGATGTGAGAGGCCATACTGATGTGGGAGGTAATATTGATATGGGAGGTAATACTGATGTGGGAGGCAGTATTGATGTGGGAGACAGTATTGATGTGGAGGCAGTATTGATGTGGGAGGTAGTATTGACATGGGAGGTAATACTGATGTGGGAGGCAGTAGTGATGTGGGAGGCAGTTTTGATGTGGGAGACAGTACTGATTTTGGAGGCAGTACTGATGCAGGAGGCAGTATTGATGTGGGAGGCAGTTTTGATGTGGGAGGCAGTATTGATGTGGGAGGCAGTATTGATGTGGGAGGCAGTATTGATGTGGGAGGCAGTATTGATGTGGGAGGTAGTACTGATGTGGGAGGTAGTACTGATGTGGTAGGCAGTACTGATGTGGAGGCAGAATTGATGTGGGAGGCAGTATTGATGTGAGAGACAGTATTGATGTGCGAGGCAGTATTGATGTGGGAGGTAGTACTGATGTGGGAGGTAGTACTGATGTGGGAGGCAGTACTGATGTGGAGGCAGTATTGATGTGGGAGTGTCATGTGGGTTTTCGATACGTGGATAGGGTAAGAATACTCACGTAGGCTGGTAGTACGTATAATATATAACGGGAAGTATGGAAAGCGCCAACAGCCGTCCTGCCTCTCTCTGCTCCCTAGCCTGACTGACCCACCAGTGCCTATGTGTGAGGGATGTTTGAAATCCTGCTATGGTCAGCAGCAATATGAATACAGTCAATGATTCACACAGACGGTTGGTAGTGAGTCATCTACTGGTACACTGGTTACTGGTAACTGGTTACTAAGAACTGGTACTACTACTGAGAGCTCGGCGACGCTAACGTATGTCGTCCCGACATACAACTAATACAAACTAGAGACGGCAGGTGTACGGCTTGGGCTGATTCTAAACAATGTCAAAGTACACAACAATTGAACATTAAAACATACATAAGTAGAATATTGGAATGGAAGCTTACATAAGTGAAACTGTAATGCAATACAAGGTATAATATAGCACAACTCATCGAATGAAACTCAACGTTGAGATTACACAATAGAAGAGTTATAACAAAAATTTGATCGATCGATCTGTATTCATGTGATCTACGGATTCTGAGGAATGAATATATACAAAGAAAGAAGTGTTTAACAGAAAGGCAGATTCAGTGCACTCAAATCTAGACTGTTAACTCTCAGAATTCGGAGAGAACGTGAACACAAAAAAAAAATTCTTGAATACTGATAAGTTGATACTGTAATTATTCATCTATACAGGCTATTTACATTTAACCCCAACTCTGCTAGGGTGAGATTGATATATGCAGAATGGGTGTCATCTCTGGGAGGATTAAACTCTGTTGCACTGGCTAACTCATGCTGTATTTGAGGCAAATCTGAATTGGAAGTAACAAATGATACTTGAGGATTTCTCAATACCTGTCGTGTACGTAGGGAATAACGACATTCAGGTTGATTGTCTGACTGAGTATCAGAGGAAGAGAGTACAGGATCAGGAGGATTGTCAGAGTCTGTCACATTAGTCTGGGTTGGAACATCATTATCATCACATACTAACTTCATATGATCTAAATGCGATTCTTTATACTGACCAGTACTAATTTCTCTAACCTTATACTTATTACCAGTGATATGTTCAACTACTCGATAAGGACCAACAAACTTTTGATCAAGCTTAGGCATTGCAGACGTTTTGTTAAAGTTAGGCAGCATAACTCTCGAACCTACTTTGATTTTGGATGGCTTTGCTCGAGTGTTTGCGACTCTTGTAAATTCTGCTGTTGATTTATGAAGTGTTTCACGGATTCTTCTAAAAACACTTTGAGCTAAGCTGGTACGAGTTGCTATGAAATCATCAGGGTTGTAATTTGGTTTTGGATTAGAATATAACAACTCATAAGGCAAACGTTTATCTACACCATACAATGCATAATGTGGAGTGTCACCTATGGAAACATTGTAAGCAGAATTTATAGCACACTGCACATCAGGTATAACTTCATCCCAAGTTTCACTGTTGGGATTGATAGTGGCTCTCAAGACATCAAGTACTTTCTTATTGGTACGTTCCGCTAACCCATTGCTGGCAGGATGATGAGGAACAATGGTGGATTTAGAGATCTTGTACAAGGTACACAAATTTTCAATAATCTCATTACAGAATTCACCTCCATTATCTGTTACTAGGGACTTAGGGGTGGTATGCCTGCAGATAATGCGTTCTTTAAACGCTTTAGCTACTGTCTCGGCAGTCTTATCTGCAATAGGAACTAATTCACAATATCTGGTGAAATGGTCTACCATAACACATAGATGTTTGTTGCCCTGGAGGGAACATTGGAAATTAGTTAACAAATCTAGCGCAACTCTTTGGATTAGGACCATTAGCATTACCTTTATGTTGCATGCAGACACTACATTTCTTAACATACTCAGAAATATCAGTTGCCATACGAGGCCAAAAGTATTTCAATCTGGCTTGTTTTACTGAACGATCCATACCAGGGTGTGCAACACCTGGTACATCGTGAACTAGCTGTAAGGCTACATTCACTAGTGACTGTGGAATTACTAACTGGTATACTCTTCTGCTAGGAGTACCCAACTCGGCAGTTCGATACAGTAATTCTTGATTCATGACAAAGTCAATGATGGGTGCTGGTGGCTTCACAGTCAGAATAAGATCTTCCTGGAGCAGGAATCGAATCACACCAGACCACATGGGATCTGTTCGTTGAGCATTCTTGACATCTTCAGCACTAAATGGAGGGTCTGCAGTTACTACACTAACATGTCGCGATAAGGCATCTGCGACTACATTTGACATGCCAGGTAAGAGTTCAAAGGTGGGATTGAACTCTTGGATAGTCAAGGTCCATCTGGCTAACCTTCCAGTAGGTTGTTTGTTCTGGAATAAAGGTATCAGTGGAGCGTGGTCTGTCAAGACATGAGAGTACTGATATGTCTCGGAAGTGCTTTAAAGACCATACTATTGCTAAAACTTCTTGCTCAGTTACTGTATAATTACGTTCAGCCTTCGTAAGGACTCGGCTAGCAAATGCAACTGCGTTGTACTTGCCATCAGTCTTCTGAGCTAGTACGGCACTTATGCCAATAGAACTAGCATCAGTTGTCAGATAGAAGGGCTTAGAAAAATCTGGAAATTTCAAAATTGGAGCAGATGTTAGCTTTTCTTTTAGAGTTTGGAATGCTCTTTCTTGACGGAAGGTCCAAACAAAAGGAGCATCTTTCTTAAGCAACTCAGAGGAGCAGCTATGGAAGAAAAATTGGCAATGAAAGATCTATAAAAACCTGCTAAGCCCACAAAGGATCTTATGGCATCAGCAGTTTTGGGAGTTGGAAAATTTAGTACTGCAGTTACTTTACTTTGGTCAGTCGTAACCCCTCTAGGGGTGACTACGTGACCAAGAAACTTAATTTCTGATCTGAAAAATTGACATTTAGACAGTTTGATCTTTAAATTGGCTTCTTCAAGCTTACCAAGTACTACATCAAGTCTTTTCAAGTGTGTATCCACGTCTTTAGACATGACGATTACGTCATCTAAGTACACCATAAGTGCATTACCTATGAGACCTCTAAAGATATTAGTCATGAGCCTTGAGAACATGATAGGGGAGGAGCGTAATCCAAACGCCATACGGAGGAAGTGATAATGACCTGTAGGAGTGGAGAATGCAGTTAGCTCTTGGCTGTCCTCGTGAAGAGGGACTTGCCAAAACCCTTGTAACAAATCCAGGGTTGAAAAGACTTTGTTATCTCCGATGTTACGTAAAAGATCACCCAGTACAGGAAGTGGGAAGCGATCTGGGAAAGTTTTCGCATTTAACTTCCTAAAGTCAATCACTGGGCGCCAAGTACCATCCTTCTTAGGTACTGAATATGATTCATATAGACGGTTGGTAGTGAGTCATCTACTGGTACACTGGTTACTGGTAACTGGTTACTAGGAACTGGTACTACTACTGAGAGGAGGCAGTATTGATATGGGAGGCAGTATTGATGTGGGAGGTTTTTGATGTGGGTGGCAGTATTGATGTGGGAGGTTTTTGATGTGGGAAGCAGTATTGATGTGGGAGACAGTATTGATGTGGGAGGTAGTATTCATGTGGGAGGTAGTATTGATGTGGGAGGCAGTATTGATGTGGGAGGTAGTACTGATGTGGGAGGCAGTATTGATGTGGGAGGTAGTCTTGATGTTGGAGGTAGTATTGATGTGGGAGGCAGTATTGATGTGGGAGTCAGTACTGATGTGGGAGACAGCACTGATGTGGGAGACAGTACTGATGTGGGAGGCAGTACTGATGTGGGAGTCAGTACTGATGTGGGAGGCAGTACTGATGTGGGAGGCAGTACTGATGTGGGAGTCAGTATTGATGTGGGAGTCAGTACTGATGTGGGAGTCAGTACTGATGTGGGAGGCAGTACTGATGTGGGAGGCAGTACTGATGTGGGAGACAGTACTGATGTGGGAGACAGTACTGATGTGGGAGGCAGTACTGATGTGGGAGACAGTACTGATGTGGGAGACAGTACTGATGTGGGAGTCAGTACTGATGTGGGAGGCAGTACTGATGTGGGAGTCAGTACTGATGTGGGAGTCAGTACTGATGTGGGAGTCAGTACTGATGTGGGAGTCAGTACTGATGTGGGAGGCAGCACTGATGTGGGAGACAGTACTGATGTGGGAGGCAGTACTGATGTGGGAGGCACTACTGATGTGGGAGTCTACTGATGTGGGAGACAGTACTGATGTGGGAGGCAGTACTGATGTGGGAGTCAGTATTGATGTGGGAGTCAGTACTGATGTGGGAGTCAGTACTGATGTGGGAGGCAGTACTGATGTGGGAGGCAGTACTGATGTGGGAGTCAGTACTGATGTGGGAGTCAGTACTGATGTGGGAGGCAGTACTGATGTGGGAGGCAGTACTGATGTGGGAGTCAGTACTGATGTGGGAGACAGTACTGATGTGGGAGGCAGTACTGATGTGGGAGTCAGTACTGATGTGGGAGTCAGTATTGATGTGGGAGTCAGTACTGATGTGGGAGTCAGTACTGATGTGGGAGGCAGTACTGATGTGGGAGGCAGTACTGATGTGGGAGTCAGTACTGATGTGGGAGTCAGTACTGATGTGGGAGTCAGTACTGATGTGGGAGGCAGTACTGATGTGGGAGTCAGTACTGATGTGGGAGGCAGTACTGATGTGGGAGTCAGTACTGATGTGGGAGTCAGTACTGATGTGGGAGGCAGTACTGATGTGGGAGTCAGTACTGATGTGGGAGACAGTACTGATGTGGGAGTCAGTACTGATGTGGGAGACAGTACTGATGTGGGAGTCAGTACTGATGTGGGAGGCAGTACTGATGTGGGAGTCAGTACTGATGTGGGAGACAGTACTGATGTGGGAGTCAGTACTGATGTGGGAGTCAGTACTGATGTGGGAGTCAGTACTGATGTGGGAGTCATCGTCATTATTCTACAGATTATACGGCTATACAATAAGACATCATAATAATAATCATTATAAGACATCATAATAATAATCATTATAAGACATCATCATAATAATCATTATAAGACATCATAATAATCATTATAAGACATCATCATAATAATCATTATAAGACAGCATAATAATCATTATAAGACATCATAATAATCATTATAAGACATCATAATAATCATTATAAGACATCATCATAATAATCATTATAAGACAGCATAATAATCATTATAAGACATCATCATAATAATCATTATAAGACATCATAATAATCATTATAAGACATCATCATAATAATCATTATAAGACATCATCATAATAATCATTATAAGACATAATAATCATTATAAGACATCATCATAATAATCATTATAAGACATCATCATAATAATCATTATAAGACATCATCATAATAATCATTATAAAACATCATCATAATAATCATTATAAAACATCATCATAATAATCATTATAAGACATCATCATAATAATCATTATAAGACATCATAATAATCATTATAAGACATCATCATAATAATCATTATAAGACATCATAATAATCATTATAAGACATCATCATAATAATCATTATAAGACATCATCATAATAATCATTATAAGACATCATCATAATAATCATTATAAGACATCATCATAATAATCATTATAAAACATCATCATAATAATCATTATAAGACATCATCATAATAATCATTATAAGACATCATCATAATAATCATTATAAGACATCATCATAATAATCATTATAAGACATCATCATAATAATCATTATAAGACATCATAATAATCATTATAAGACATCATCATAATAATCATTATAAGACATCATAATAATCATTATAAGACATCATCATAATAATCATTATAAAACATCATCATAATAATCATTATAAGACATCATCATAATAATCATTATAAGACATCATCATAATAATCATTATAAGACATCATCATAATAATCATTATAAGACATCATAATAATCATTATAAGACATCATAATAATCATTATAAGACATAATAATCATTATAAGACATCATCATAATAATCATTATAAGACATCATCATAATAATCATTATAAGACATCATCATAATAATCATTATATACCTTCCTCTATGTCTTCATCAATATAAAAACTTATCTTCTCAATTTCTAAAATAAATTTAACAGAACAAACCTAAAACTGACACAGACGCCTCAACACAGACAAAAAAAAAATGATCAATATTTTCACAGTTTAAGGAGGTTATTATGATGAAATTATAGATATAATGAATGTTGTTAGAGTGACTTACTCCATGATGAAGCTTGACAGGGTGAAGCTTGACAGGGTGAAGCTTGACAGGGTGAAGCTTGACAGGGTTGTGGCAGGGAAGACGTTGTGTGCAGCTTGGGATAACCTGGTTTCCTGTTGTTGTTGTGCAGGATTGTGAGGGCCACCAACACTGAGCCGTGCTGGAGCAGCCGGCCAGCCTGGGTCCCTCCTGCTGCCTGGGTCCCTCCTGCTGCCTGGGTCCCTCCTGCTGCCTGGGTCCCTCCTGCTGCCTGGGACCCTGCCTGCTGCCTGGGTCTCTACCTGCTGTCTGGGACCCTACCTGCTGCCTAGGACCTTGTCTGCTGCCTTGGTCCCTACCTGCTGCCTGGGTCCCTCCTGCTGCCTGGGTCCCTCCTGCTGCCTGGGTCCCTCCTGCTGCCTGGGTCCCTCCTGCTGCCTGGGTCCCTCCTGCTGCCTGGGTCCCTCCTGCTGCCTGGGTCCCTACCTGCTGCCTGGGTCCCTACCTGCTGCCTGGGACCCTCCCTGCTGCCTAGGACCTTGTCTGCTGCCTGGGTCCTTACCTGCTTCCTGGGTCCCTACCTGCTGCCTGGAACCCTGCCTGCTGCCTGGGAACCTGCCTGCTGCCTGGGACCCTGTCTGCTGCCTGGGTCCCTGCCTGCTGCTTGGGACCCTGCCTGCTGCCTGGGACCCTGCCTGCTGCCTGGGACCCTGCCTGCTGCCTGGGACCCTGCCTGCTGCCTGGGACCCTGTCTGCTGCCTAGAACCTTGCCGGCCATCCAGGAACTCTGCAGGCCTCCTGCTTGGGACCCTGCCTGCCAGGGACCCTGCCTGCCTGCCAGGGACCCAGCCTGCCCGTCAGGAACCCTTTTTGCCCGCTAGGGACCCTGCCTGCCCGTCAGGAACCCTGCCTGCCCGCCAGGGACCCTACCTGCCGGCCAGGGACCTTGCCTGCCCGTCAAGGACACTGCCTGCCAGGGACCCTGCTTGCCGCCCAGGGACTCTGCCTGCCCGCCAGGGACCGTGCCTACCGCCCAGGGGCACTGCCTGCCCGCCAGGGATCCTGCCTACTCGCCAGGGACCCTCTCTGCCCGCTAGGGACCCTGACTGCCGGTCAGGGATCCTGCCTGCCCGTCAGGGACCCTGCCTGCCCCCCAGGGATCATGCCTGCCCGTCAGGGACCCTGCCTGCCCCCCAGGGACCCTGCCTGCCCCCCAGGGACCCTGCCTGCCGCCCAGGGACCCTGTCTGCCCACCAGGGACCCTGCCTGCCGCCCAGGGACCCTGTCTGCCCCCCAGGGACCCTGCCTGCCCCCCAGGGATCCTGCCTGCCCGTCAGGGACCCTGCCTGCCCCCCAGGGACCCTGCCTGCCGCCCAGGGACTCTGCCCCCCAGGGACCCTGCCTGCCCCGAAGGGACTCTGCCTGCCGCCCAGGGACCCTGTCTGCCCACCAGGGACCCTGCCTGCCGCCCAGGGACCCTGTCTGCCCCCCAGGGGCCCTGCCTACCGCCTAGGGACCCTGTCTGCCCCCCAGGGACCCAGCCTCCCAACCCCCTAAATTACCATCATTTGTTGCATATTACCTCAAATCTACTAACTCTTGTGTTCTATGTATTAAAAAATCACTTCCCCATCACTTAAAAGAACAGAGGGGCTACAATACCACGGTGTTAGGATTTATATAGGGAACTCTGCTCTCAACATATTTAACTTGTACGCTCCTGCTGATAAGTTTAATTACTTGGAGCTCCCAACTTGTGCTCAGTCTGAGCCAACTCTTATTATTGGCGATTACAATGTGAGACACAAAAGCATTGGAAACTCACAGTTTGGTAATCGTAATGGTAATCAACTGTTGTCACTCTTAAACAGTCATGATAATGTGCAAATTGTAGGTGACCTTGAACCCACACATATCTGTGGAGATGTCCTTGATCTGTGTCTTGTCTTCAACATTACTTCTGCCAGCTGTGAGTCTTCCATTGTAACAGATATAGCGTCTGATCATTTCCCTAGGCTAACCTCACTTCCTGGTGGGATATTCAAACGGAAACGTTTTAATGTTCCCACTGATCAACATGATGACTTTGTTGCACATGTCACTGACTGATATAATTCCTATGAGTGTTCCTCTTTTGAGACCTTTAACAATGACCTTGTGAGCAGTATTCAGAACTACTTAGAGCCGCCACTGAAACCTTTTGGTACTCTAAACCCAACAAACTTCCATAATCATACCTCCTTTAAAAACCATACTTATTACAATGATTCTAAACTTCGTACACTGAAACGTACTGCTCGCAGACTAGGCCTAGCTTATAGAAAACATCGTACCCCTGGAATGCTGAGGCTCTTCCAAACTAATTTGTTCATGACTGTAACCATGTATAGGAGTGAGACTGATTCATTACCTTTGTAACTTGCCATGACTGTGACCAGATCTACCTGGAGTTCATTACCTTTGTAACTAGTTCAGCTATCATAACTTTGGGGTCCAGTCCCTGGTGCCAAAACAAAAGCATTTACACTGCTAAACTCACAAACTAGTATTTAGTCACTTAGCCATAATACCAACTTACCTCATAATTTGTAATATTTTACAATTAAGAATAAAACTAAGTCTGCCCGAAATGCCTAGCCATGCTAAGCGTTCTAGTGGTACACTCTGTAATCACTAGTTTACTACATGTAAACCACACAATAACCAAATTTCTGTAAACTCAGCATTGTAATCCTTATAGAGAATAAACTTTGAATTATGTACCTTTGTAATCTTTTGACTACCGCCCACAGGATGGGTATGGGGTACATAATAAAGATATTAAACTAACTCTTCCAAACTGCCCTTGCTGCTGCCAGAGAGCGTATGACAGAACTGCGGCAACAGGCTGGGAAAATTTTGTCAATGGTCTTAATGCTCACGGGCTACCACATGGATAAATTGTCATTTTTGTGGAAATCGGTGTCACGCTCCTTGTGCAGATATCCCAGAACTAGCTACAAGCAGTATTAAAACAGAGAAGTGTTTTTGGGTATGCCCAAATGAGGAAAATCTGTGGACTAAAATCACAAGGGTATTAAAAGAGGATAACATCAAAGCTGCTTTCATAGAAAACCTGGAAGCTTTCTACAACAGATGGGAACATAAAAAGTCCGGGCTGAATGGTACTGCCCTTGATACTGGCCATGTAGTCACAAACTGTAAGGCTGGAGGTGATGTCCTGGTAGTCAGTAAATGTGGGGCTGATAGTGCTGTCCTGGGAGACAGTAATGGTGAAGCTGGAGGTGCTGTCCTGGGAGACAGAAATGGTGAAGCTGGAGATACTGTCCTGGTAGACAGTAATGGTGAAGCTGGAGATTTTGTCCAGGTAGTCGGGAATTATACGCAGGAAGGAATACATATAAATGACCTCATAGAGGACAGGAGCCATAGTAGGGAAACAAGTGTAGTCAAAGATAAGATAAAACCAATATTGCAAACCAGAAATACCGCAGGAAATAGCAAACAAGAGGACTCCAATAGCAATAGTGAGGATAAATTACCAAAAACAACTGGTGGGAGCTCCATTGTTGGTGCTAAGGAGGATAGGAATAAGACAGGGAAACATGCACCAACAGGGAATACAGTCACAGAAACCCAAGGCAAACGGAAACCAAGCCTGTGCACATACTATGCACTTGGTATCTGCTGGCATGGGAAATCTGGAAAAACAGATGGGACATGCAACTATGACCACCCTAGAAAATGTCATGCCCATATGACAACAGGAAAATGCAAACTCCCTTCCTGTAAGCTTTTTCACCCTGAAATGTGTACCTCTTCAGTACAGGAAAGACTGTGCTATAACTTAAATTGCCAGGCATACCATCTAAAGGGGACAAAAAGATACAAAACATCCAGGCCATGGGAAAACCTGGGTAGCCACAGCCACTCAAGAGGGAGAGGTTTTTTAGTGCCAGGAAGGAAAAAAAACTGGCAGGAAATGGCAGAAATCGTACACCAAATCCAGTCATTCCTGGAGTGGAACCACAGTCGATGGCCTCCACTCCAAACCAACAGATACAGATACTAATGCCGGAAAAAAAATCCCCCCCCAGTACCAACAATACCACCAGTCCGATAACATTCTTCTTTGCAAATATACAGGGTCTAAAGCCAGCAATAAACAACAAAATACCTTTCATCCGTGGACTGCTTGCAGAGGCAAAGGCAATGTTCGCGGCTTTCACTCAGACCCACATAAAGGATCACTTGGACAACGAAATATGGATCCCAGGTTACAACCTATACAGATGTGACAGAGTGAACAGGCAAAAGGGGGGGGTTGGCCTGTACATTGCAGAGTCACTTGTTTGCACAGAACTGCTTAATGCCTCAAATGACGTAGTGGAAGTTTTAGCAGTAAAGGTCGAGAACCAAAACCTAGTCATTGTGGTAGTCTACAAGCCTCCGGATGCAACATCCCAGCAATTCCAGGAACAGCTGTTAAAAATTGACCACTGTCTGGAAAATCTTCCAGCTCCTGCACCCAACATCTTGCTCCTGGGGGATTTCAGCTTAAGGCACCTAAAATGGAGGAATATAGCAAATAATATTGTTGCAGTAATAACACCAGGAGGCAGCTCTGATGAAAACTCACACTCACACGAGCTTTTAAATCTCTGCACAAAATTCAATTTAAACCAGCAAATAATAGAGCCTACTAGACTGGAGAATACACTAGACCTCATCTTCACTAACAATGATGATCTGATAAGAAATGTCACCATATCAAAAACAATATACTCAGATCACAACATAATTGAGGTTCAGACATGTATGCGTGGAGCCCCAGACCGACAAAATGAGACTAGTCACGAGGGAGCATTCACCAAATTCAACTTCAATAACAAAAACATAAAGTGGGACCAAGTAAACCAAGTCCTAACCGATATAAGCTGGGAAGATATACTAAGCAACACAGACCCAAACTTATGCCTAGAACAGATTAACTCGGTGGCACTCGATGTATGCACAAGGCTTATTCCTCTAAGAAAAAGGAGGAGTAGATGTAAAATAGAAAGAGACAGGCGCTCCCTTTACAGGCGACGGAAAAGAATAACAGAGCGGCTAAAAGAGGTCAATATATCAGAAATGCGCAGGGAGACACTGGTCAGAGAAATAGCAAGCATCGAACTTAAGCTAAAAGAATCCTTTAGGAGTCAGGAATCGCGGGAAGAACTAAAAGCCATAAATGAAATCGAAAGAAACCCAAAGTATTTCTTCTCCTATGCCAAATCAAAATCGAGAACAACGTCCAGTATTGGGCCCCTACTTAAACAAGATGGGTCCTACACAGATGACAGCAAGGAAATGAGTGAGCTACTCAAGTCCCAATATGACTCAGTTTTTAGCAAGCCGCTAACCAGACTGAGAGTCGAAGATCAAAATGAATTTTTTATGAGAGAGCCACAAAATTTGATTAACACAAGCCTATCCGATGTTATCCTGACGCCAAATGACTTCGAACAGGCGATAAATGACATGCCCATGCACTCTGCCCCAGGGCCAGACTCATGGAACTCTGTGTTCATCAAGAACTGCAAGAAGCCCCTATCACGAGCCTTTTCCATCCTATGGAGAGGGAGCATGGACACGGGGGTCGTCCCTCAGTTACTAAAAACAACAGACATAGCCCCACTCCACAAAGGGGGCAGTAAAGCAACAGCAAAGAACTACAGACCAATAGCACTAACATCCCATATCATAAAAATCTTTGAAAGGGTCCTAAGAAGCAAGATCACCACCCATCTAGAAACCCATCAGTTACACAACCCAGGGCAACATGGGTTTAGAACAGGTCGCTCCTGTCTGTCTCAACTACTGGATCACTACGACAAGGTCCTAAATGCACTAGAAGACAAAAAGAATGCAGATGTAATATATACAGACTTTGCAAAAGCCTTCGACAAGTGTGACCATGGCGTAATAGCGCACAAAATGCGCGCTAAAGGAATAACAGGAAAAGTTGGTCGATGGATCTATAATTTCCTCACTAACAGAACACAGAGAGTAGTCGTCAACAGAGTAAAGTCCGAGGCAGCTACGGTGAAAAGCTCTGTTCCACAAGGCACAGTACTAGCTCCCATCTTGTTCCTCATCCTCATATCCGACATAGACAAGGTTGTCAGCCACAGCACCGTGTCTTCCTTTGCAGATGACACCCGAATCTGCATGACAGTGTCTTCCATTGCAGACACTGCAAGGCTCCAGGCGGACATCAACCAAATCTTTCAGTGGGCTGCAGAAAACAATATGAAGTTCAACGATGAGAAATTTCAATTACTCAGATATGGTAAACATGAGGAAATTAAATCTTCATCAGAGTACAAAACAAATTCTGGCCACAAAATAGAGCGAAACACCAACGTCAAAGACCTGGGAGTGATTATGTCGGAGGATCTCACCTTCAAGGACCATAACATTGTATCAATCGCATCTGCTAGAAAAATGACAGGATGGATAATGAGAACCTTCAAAACTAGGGAGGCCAAGCCCATGATGACACTCTTCAGGTCACTTGTTCTATCTAGGCTGGAATATTGCTGCACTCTAACAGCACCTTTCAAGGCAGGTGAAATTGCCGACCTAGAAAATGTACAGAGAACTTTCACGGCGCGCATAACGGAGATAAAACACCTCAATTACTGGGAGCGCTTGAGGTTTCTAAACCTGTATTCCCTGGAACGCAGGAGGGAGAGATACATGATTATATACACCTGGAAAATCCTAGAGGGACTAGTACCGAACTTGCACACGAAAATCACTCACTACGAAAGCAAAAGACTTGGCAGACGATGCACCATCCCCCCAATGAAAAGCAGGGGTGTCACTAGCACGTTAAGAGACCATACAATAAGTGTCAGGGGCCCGAGACTGTTCAACTGCCTCCCAGCACACATAAGGGGGATTACCAACAGACCCCTGGCAGTCTTCAAGCTGGCACTGGACAAGCACCTAAAGTCAGTTCCTGATCAGCCGGGCTGTGGCTCGTATGTTGGTTTGCGTGCAGCCAGCAGCAACAGCCTGGTTGATCAGGCGCTGATCCACCAGGAGGCCTGGTCACAGACCGGGCCGCGGGGGCGTTGACCCCCGAAACTCTCTCCAGGTAAACTCCAGGTAAACTCACATCCCACTTAGCCGGGCATGGAGGGGCATAAATAGAATTAAGGGTAACCGAACTGGGCAGATCGCACACCCTCATCCCTTACAAAGGGCGAATGAGTTAGTCAGTGCTTGGGCTGCTACATCTAGCTATGACAATCCTCCCAGTACCACACAGGCAAAATTAAATGACAAATATGATGCAAGGGAGAGACTTGTTTGCTTTATGCTCAGCAAGGCAGATGACTGCAACATTCCTTTCACTAATTATGAACTTGATGCAGCACTAAGGGCAACTCCACGTCGCCTGGTGAGGATGGTATTACTTACAATATACTCAGATTGATATGTTGAGTACCAGGTAATCCATTACTTGAATTATATAACATGACTAGTGCTATTTTTAATTTGTATTTTTATATTATTAGATTAAACCTATTGTACTATAGCTTATTCTAGCTCAAAACATGGACTCCACAAAAGTCATTATTAGACCTTAGTGCAATTACAAGTGAGAGTCTTGTTCTATTTTTAATTTGTATTTTTATATTACTAGTTTATACCTAGTTGTACTTTAGTTCATTCCAGCACAACACATAGACAACATCAACTTCAGTTTTAGTTAGTTTAATATGTTTATTATGCACCCCATACCCATCCTGTGGGCGGTAGTCAAAAGATTACAGAGGTACATAATTGGTCCAGGGACTGGACTCCAAAGTTTTGATAGCTGAGCAAGTTACAGAGGTAATGAACTCACAACTTCATTATGTGTAGTAGTGACTATACCCTACATGACCAAAATACTCTAGCTCTATACTTGTCCAAACTTCCAACCACTACAGATATCAGTAGTAGAACTCAACACACAACTCAGGATATAAATAACCATAATTTAAACCTAGAAGATGATTGATCACGTTGACCCTGATCTAAACCTCCATAATCTAACACACAATCAAAACCTATTGGAAAGTAACTGCCTTTATTACACAGCATCACAAGCCACCACTATCCTAAACAATGATAAAAGTCTATCAGTACTTAACTACAACATCAGGTCCTTAAGCAAACACTATGATGACCTCCTAGTACTCCTTGAATCACTAAAGACACCCTTCTCCTGCATTATTCTTACTGAGACCTGGCTTAAACAGGACACAATGGATATCTACCCTCTACCAGGATACACAGCAATTCACAACTGCAGACCAAACCAAGTTGGGGGTGGTATTGCAATCTATTACTCTAACCAATTATCTTGTATTAGCACCACTTGCTTTAGTGATGAATATGGGGAATACATTTTTGCTAATTTTACTGTAAAAAACCTTAAGACGCCTATAACAATCGGTGCCATTTACCGGATACCTCACACAAACATCCCAAATTTCAGTGAGAAATTAAAGTCACTAATAACAAACAGACAAATGAACAAGCACCACCTTCTCTTAGCTGGAGACTTCAACATCAACCTTGGCTTACTAGATGATCAGCCTGTAACTGATTTCATCAACAATATGAACAACACACTTCTCATACCAACAATAACTAAACCAACCAGGCTCACTGAGACAAGTGCAACCATAATAGACCACATATGGACCAATATACTAGCCCCCCTTAAATCAGGGATAATCACAGATAGCACTACAGACCACTACCCTACCTTCCTCCTGACAAACATTAGTAAACCACCACTTGAATACAACAAAGTCTCATTTAGACTCCATGACGAGGCCTCAGTAAGGAAGTTCACAGCTGACCTAGAGACTGTTGATTGGCCTACAGAATTCTTCAAGGCCAATGGTATTGATGACTGGACAGACATTTTCTTAACAAATTACTTAGACTATACAACAAACATTGTCCTATAAAAACAAAACAGATTACAAACAAACGGCTTGGTTGCCCATGGCTAACCAGCACCATTCTGAAATCCATTGACAAGAAACACCAATATGAAAAGCAATATAGACAGGGCTTAATACACAAAGATATTCTTAAACACTATTCATCAGCTCTCACCAAAGTAATAAAGAAAGCCAAACAACTATACTACTCCAGTAGATTCACAGACACTAGAGGAGATATAAAAAAGACCTGGAAAACACTCTCTCAGATTCTAGGGACCCACAAACTGAGAAAAACCAAGAATATTGTCCTAACTAAACCTATGAAACACCACTACATCCCACTGACACAGCTAACAAGATAAACAACTTCTTCTCAACCATAGGATCTAATCTCGCCAGTAAAATCCCACATACCAATGCCCATGCCGGGGACTACCTAGATGGGAATTTCCCTAATTCCTTCTATCTTGCACCAACTGAGCCCACGGAAGTCACTGAGATTATAGTCACTTAAAAATAACTCAGGGAATCTGCGACATGTCCCAACATTACTGTACAAGCGAGCGGCCCATGTCCTTTCGCATGCTATTTCATTACTTTTTAACAAGTCACTAGAGACTAGCACCTTCCCGAAACTACTCAAGATGGCAAGGGTTACACCAATACATAAAGGTGGTGACCCTACAGACTTAAACAACTACAGGCCAATATCTAACTTACCATTGCTATCCAAAATCTTTGAGAAACTCGTGCACAGGAGACTGTATTCATTCATAATGGCTCAAAACATACTCAACCCCTGCCAATTTGGATTCAGGAAAAATAAAAGCACTAATGATGCAATCATAAAATTGCTAGATCTGCTTTACACAGCATTGGAAAATAAGGAATATCCACTAGGAATTTTTATTGACCTAAGAAAAGCTTTTGACACAGTAGACCACGACATCCTACTCCACAGGGGTGTCACTAGCACGTTAAGAGACCATACAATAAGTGTCAGGGGCCCGAGACTGTTCAACTGCCTCCCAGCACACATAAGGGGGATTACCAACAGACCCCTGGCAGTCTTCAAGCTGGCACTGGACAAGCACCTAAAGTCAGTTCCTGATCAGCCGGGCTGTGGCTCGTACGTTGGTTTGCGTGCAGCCAGCAGCAACAGCCTGGTTGATCAGGCGCTGATCCACCAGGAGGCCTGGTCACAGACCGGACCGCGGGGGCGTTGACCCCCGAAACTCTCTCCAGGTAAACTCCAGGTAAACTCCACAAACTTGATCATTACGGTATAAGAGGCCATGCACTTGCTTATTTCAAATCTTACATTACTAATAGGTATCAGTACGTCACCATTAAAGACACAGCATCAGCAGCACGACCACTTGATACTGGAGTTCTGCAGGGAAATGTCCTTGGTCCCCTGCTCTTCCTCATATACATCAATGACCTTCCAAACGTATCCCAACACCTGAAACCCATTCTCTTTGCTGATGACACGACTTATGTCATCTCTCACCCTAATCTTGCCACCCTCAACACCATTGTGAATGAGGAGCTGATTAAAATATCTACTTGGATGACAGCCAATAAACTTACGCTTAACACTGACAAAACCTACTATATTATGTTTGGTAGCAGAGCAGGAGATGCTCAAATTAACATTAAGATTGACAACACTCTAATTACCAGAAATAATGGGGGCAAATTCCTAGGCTTATACCTTGACAACAACCTGAATTTCAGCACCCATATCCAGCATATAACCAAAAAAGTATCCAAAACGGTTGGGATCCTCTCCAAGATACGATACTACGTGCTGCAAAATGCCCTTCTCACACTATACCACTCACTTATTTATCCATACCTCACCTATGCTATTTGTGCTTGGGGATCAACTGCAGCAACACACCTAAAGCCAATAATAACCCAACAAAAAGCTGCAGTAAGAGTAATCAGTAAATCCCATCCCTGGCAAGACCCCCCCCACTCTTCATAGACCTAAACTTACTCCCAGTTCAGTACATCCACACTTACTACTGTGCAATCTACATCTACAGGGCCTTAAACTCTAATATCAACCTTGACCTAAAACGCTTTCTTGATAGTTGTGACAGAACCCACAGGCATAACACCAGACACAAACATCTCTACAACATTCCCCGTGTCCGACTAAACCTTTACAAAAATTCAATGTATGTCAAAGGCCCTAAAATCTGGAATACCCTACCTGAGAACTCTAGAACTGCAGACACATTCATCACCTTCAAAACTACCATTAGAAAACATCTTATCTCCCTGATACACCCCGTCAACTAACTACACGAATACCACCTGGTGGTTCACACTTACACTCACTCACTCATTTGACCATAAACAGAAATATTAATCTCAATCTTAAAATAATGAATCCTGTGATACTCCAATACTGAAACTATGTACTGTGCCAAAACAAAAGCATTCACATTGCTAAACTCACAAACTAGTATTTAGTCACTTAGCCATAATACCAACTTACCTCATAATTTGTAATATTTAGAATAAAACTAAGTCTGCCCGAAATGCCTAGCCATGCTAAGCGTTCTAGTGGTACACTCTGTAATCACAATTTTACTACATGTAAACCACACAATAACCAAATTTCTGTTAACTCAGCATTGTAATCCTTATAGAGAATAAACTTTGAATGTAACTGGGGAGCTCCCTCAATCTTGGACCAACAACCTCATCATTCCAATTCCTAAGCCCAATCAACAAAATGTATTTCGCCCAATATCTCTTACTAGCTGCTTG
Source organism: Cherax quadricarinatus (assembly GCF_038502225.1). Taxonomy (NCBI): domain Eukaryota; kingdom Metazoa; phylum Arthropoda; class Malacostraca; order Decapoda; family Parastacidae; genus Cherax; species Cherax quadricarinatus. The sequence goes on along the minus strand of NC_091336.1, from coordinate 31,577,808 downwards.
TGTAAAACGTTTGAAAGAATGATTCTTAATCGTCTCATGTACAGAACCAAACAATTTTTGTCTCCCCGGTTGCATGGTTTCATGCATGGAAGGAGTGTGCATCATTGCATAGCCACCTTTCTCACCCTGCACACTGACAGCTCATACACTACTTTCCTTGACCTTGATGTAGCCAACCGACATGTAATCATTAGTGAACTTGCCAGAATGGATGTTGGAGGATGGCTTCTCCGCTGGATTAAAGGCTACCTGTCCAACAGAAAGTCGTCTGTGTTGTTCCAGGGACACAGAAGTGTAACTAAAGACTTTGAATTAGGAACACCACAGAGAGGTGTGCTCAGTCCCACACTGTTCAATATTCTAATTAATGCATTACTTAATGCTGTGCCTAGTCAGCCCAATCATTATATGATTAGTTTTGCTGATGATATAATGATTCACACCACCGGATTCTCTAACACCCAAAACATTCTTAATCATGTACTAGCCTCGTGTCAGGACCTGAGGATGATATTCTCTATTGATAAAACAAAGATACTCAATAGGCGTCCTCCTAGACAGAGAGGCACAGTTCGTCAGCTCCAATTGCATGATGGATCTCTTCTAGAATATGTAAGCAGATACAGGTATCTAGGTTTTGAGGTTCCACTACTTGGACCTGTCGTAACGAGACTTTGTCGCCAATACAAAGAAAGACTAAGAGCACTTAGAGTTGTGGCTGGGTTTCCTCTTCAAGGGGGGCTCCTTGGCGTGGTGAAGAGGCTCTTGGTCTGAGGAATTAGCCCTCTCGGTCATCTTCCTCAGACCGAACCTAATTACCCCCCATTCTCCCCTCCCCTATCCCATCCTCCCCATCCTCCCCTTTTTCCATTCCTCCTCCTCCTCCTCACCCCTCCCTTTTGCCCTTCCTCTTTTTGGCCTTTGGGATTTCTCCCACAGGCATGCTAGTTCCTAGGTAGGGGAAAGGACACCGGGGTCCATCCCATTCTGTTGAGGTTCTTGGCGGTGGTGTAGTTTGCCGTGGAATCTGGATTGCCTGGGGATGTCCCGATCCCTCTCCGGTATCCCAGAGTGGCTTTGGGTGTCTTTCGGGCGACAGGTGTATCTCTGGAAGCCACCTTTCGGATTCCGGGGGTGGTGGCCGAAGGAGGTATGCTTTGTGGCGGATATCCGGCCGCCCTCTCTTTTGTCCATGGAGGTAGCTCGGCAGATGTGAGGTTGCTATCCCGGATTGCTGGTTTACTGGCAAGAAGGGTAGGGTATGGCATGGGTTCCATGCTGCATCTGTGCTACTAGCAGTGCTGAGGTCCTCTTGGGCACGGAGGGAGATTTCTGGCCCTTTCATTCCTCCTGGGAACTATTCCTCCCCGCTACCCCCTTTTTTTTATTCTTTTTTTTTCTTTTCTTCTTTCTTTTTTTTTCTTAAAAACAAAAAGCAAAGGAGTAACCTAACCATGACAGCCCTAGTCCATGAACCCACTACCCCCGGGCCCCTTCTTGATACCGCACCCCATTCTGACCCTGCCTTGTGTTTAGACCACTCTTTGGACACTCCTGATGCCCCTGTACCTCTTGCTGGTGCTGTTCCCTCACCCGCTTCAGGTACCGGGGCTTCAACTGACTCCTTCGATTTGTCTGAACTCCGCTCTCCTTTGACTATACTTCCGGCTTCTCCCTCTACGGTACGGCAATTTTCGAATCGCCCACCCATTTCACGCCGGACCAACTCCGGTCCTACTCCTAAATGCCAACGTCAATCTCCTGATGATGCTCCTTCGTTACCTTCCCATTCTACTCAGAAAAGACCGACATGTCAAGCACTCCCTCTCCACGCTCAGTTTCGGACCACACAATGGACTAAATTCTTTACTTTAAGACCGACTTCTTCTTCTTCCTACCTTTCTGACCATAGTATTGGCAAAGCGCTCCTGCGTCATGTTGGTAGAGATATTTCATTTCATGCTCTCAAGAGCGGTATGCGCATCGTCACTGTCCAGAATGCTACCCAAGCTCATGATCTTTCTCTCCTTTCGAATATCGATACTACTCCTATCACTATTGAAAAACATCTTTCTCTCAATTCTTGTAGTGGTACTGTCATTCTGCCCCATACCATAGTCCAACAGAATTTCCAGTCATGTGGCAATGACATTTTTGAACAGCTGGAACTCCAGGATCTCCCAATCCTCAAAGTAGACACTTATGTCCTTCCTGCCCAGGGGCAGAGACGTTACCCTTGCAATGTGGCTCGTTTAACTTTTGACAGCCGAGACCTCCCGTCCTCTGTATATGTTGCAGGACATCGGTTACAAGTTCGAAAGATGATACCTACACCGCAACAATGTAGAAATTGCTGGCGTTTTGGTCACCCAGCGAAATATTGCAGATCTATGGCCGAATGCCCAGTCTGTGGTGCCGACGACCATTCTAATACATCTTGCAGTCAACCTCCATCTTGCCTTAATTGTAATGAAGCTCACCCTTCGTACTCCCGCCGTTGCCAGGTCTACTTAAATGAACGTGAAATCCGTTGCCTCAAAGAGGCAGAAGGTCTTCCTTATGCTATGGCAGTTACTCATCTCTGCCTTCAAGGGAGACTACCCCGTGTTTCTTATTCTCGTGTTTCCAAACATCCCCCCACTTCTGGGGTCCCATATTCTGCAGCCTCCTCTGTTATTTCCCCTCCCATAGCCACTATGGCATCTAATCCTTTTGCTGTCCTTGGCTCTGACGTCCCGACTACAACTCAGTCTGTTCTCACATCTTCGCGTCCTTCCTCACAAGCCCCAGTATCGACAGACCTCGTACGACACCTAATACCAATCGCCCCTCTACTCAGAAGTCCAAAAAAAATCCACATTGCTCAAATCTTCTTTGCCCCTTCCTTCCCTTCTTCCACCTCCACACTTTACCTTTTCAGTCTCTGTACCTAGTTCTTCCCCTCTCTCTGGCTCTATTACAAGTGTGGAGATTCACCCTCCTCCTCATACTATGCCTTCCACCCCCGTCCCCTCCCAAGTTTCTCCCTCTTCTGCCACCTCCCAGGTTTCTGCCTCTTCTGTCCCCCCCCCACACTTCATCTACAGTCCCTTACACTCTTCCCTTCCCCTCTACTTTGGTACAGTCCATTACTGTCCCAATCTTTACTCACCCTCCTCCTTCTATCTCCAATATGGTCTCCCATACATCTTTGAATTCAGAAACACTTGAAGCCATTTCAGAATATATTGCAGAGACTAAACCTTCAATGGACACTGATTCACTTCCTGTTCCTTCTCTTCCCTCTCCTCCATCTTCACAACCCCATTCTTCGCAACGCTCCATTCCTTTGCTACTTGAACGTCTTCCAATGCCACCACACGTTGACTTTTCTAACCCCTCTAGTCCATAGGTGCCTTTACCTACGGATTCCTGGTATTTTCTTCATTGCCAATCATGGCCTATTAACAGTGGAATATCTGCGGCCTCTGGGGTAATCGGGGTGAGCTTCAGATGTTGCTTTCCAGGTTTTCCCCTGTTAGTGCTTGCTTACAAGAACCAGAATTACACTCGGCTGTTTTCCAACCTATCTCAGGCTATAATTTATTGTATTCTTCGGATCCTTTCTCAGATGGGACCTTCAATGAAAGTGCCCTTCTTCTACGCAATAATATTGTTGTGATAGAAACACAGGCCTTATCTCTAGGCTTTATTGAACATAGAATCTTCATAGTACTTCTGCAACAACAAAATATAATGACTAGTACATCTAATAATAGCTTCTACAGGGATGGTGATGTCTTGCATATGTCAAGAGAAAAGTTATAACTACAGGCCACATATTTAAACTCACCATGTAATCTGCATCGCTGATAAATGGATAAAGTAGGAGAGAATCACACACCATGTGTTGGTGCCCATGACACACACCAAACTGTTGTTGTTGTTAAGGGCCCCTAGAGGTGGTGCAGTATTATCCTGCTGCTGCTCCCCACAGGACCAGTATCACTACAATCTCCCCCTTCTAAAATATCAGAGACAGTAATCTCCCAAACTGTTAGGTGGGCGACGTACACGTCCCGACCTTCGTAGCCCTTGAGCCTCTTCACCAGGTTCAATATTTTCCAGCAGGGTTTGATTAACTGCTGGAGCAGAATCCTCTATTTCCATAGGGGTAGTCTCAAGGGGCTTTCTAGGAGAAAACGAAGCATCTTTCACATCTATTGGTGTATCTTGAGATTCCACACTAATAGGGATTTCAACTGGGGCTAAATGTCTTGTAGATACTGTAGTCTCTTCACCATTTTGGTAGCGAATGTGGGCGTAATGTGGATTAGCTTGCAGGAGCTCTACCTCTTCCACTAAAGGATCCGTCTTGTTCATCCTACGGTGACTCTTCAGGAGAACGGGTCCAGGATGACATAACCAAGTGGGCACGGAGGCTCCCGTAGAGGAACGACGTGAATAGTTGAGGAGTCTTTCATGAGGGGTTGCATTAGTAGCTGTGCACAGCAGTGATCTAATAGAGTGAAGAGCATCAGGTAGGACAGTTTGCCAGTGTTGAACAGGTAGATTGCGCGACTTTAATGTCATTGTAACTGCCTTCCATATAGTACCATTGAACCGCTCCACTTGACCATTGCCTTGAGGGTTGTAGCTTGTTGTTCTGCTGCAGGCAATACCTTTGCTAGCCAAAAACTCCTGAAGTTCGTTACTCATGAACGAGGATCCCCTGTCTGAATGGATATAAGCTGGCATACCAAAAATAGAGAACAACTGTGAAAGACAACTAATAACAGTTGAAGCAGCCATATTTGCACAGGGGAATACAAAGGGAAACGTTGAATATTCATCTACTATGTTAAGGAAATACCTATTCTGATTTGTGCTTGGTAGAGGTCCTTTGAAATCTATATTCAATCTTTCGAAAGGCTGGGTGGATTTTATGAGATGAGTCTTCTCTGGCTGATGAAAGTTTGGCTTGCACTCTGCACATACTCTGCATGCTCTGATCACTTGTCACACATCTTCCACTGAGTAGGGCATGTTCTTTGATTTGACAAAATGGTACAGGCGTGTAACTCCTGGGTGACACAAAGCCTTGTGGAGAGCTGAGAGTGATTGCAAATCATGACATGCTGCTCCACAGTGGGACCTAGAGAATGCATCAGGTGAGATGTTCTCTTGACCCGGTCGGTACAGAATATCAAAGTCATAACACGATAGTTCCATCCTCCAGCGTAATATCTTGTCATTCTTTATCTTACTTTTGTGCCTCTTGTCGAACATATACATCACGGACCGTTGGTCAGTCCTTATGGTGAAATGTCTACCAGTTAAATAATGCCTCCAGTGGCGAACTGCTTCTATGATGGCCTGGGCTTCCTTTTCTACAGCAGCATAACATTTCTCTGATCCTTGAAAAGTTCTCGAAAAGAAGGCTACTGGTCGTCCTGCCTGAGACTACCCCTATGGAAATAGAGGATTCTGCTCCAGCAGTTAATCAAACCCCGCTGGAAAATATCGAACCTGGTGAAGAGGCTCAAGGGCTACGAAGGTCGGGACGTGTACGTCGCCCACCTAACAGTTTGGGAGATTACTGTCTCTGATATTTTAGAAGGGGGAGATTGTAGTGATACTGGTCCTGTGGGGAGCAGCAGCAGGATAATACTGCACCACCTCTAGGGGCCCTTAACAACAACAACCTGTGCACGCCAAGGGGAATCACTCGGTTCTATAATACCCTCCTTCAGCAGCCTCTGAGTTTCTTTCTCAATGAACATCCGATCCTCATAAGAATAGCGGCGTGACTTAGCTGATATAGGATGGCAATCCGCGGTAAGATTTGCAAACAGCTTTGGTGGGTCTACCCTTAAAGTGCTAAGTCCACAGACAACAAGAGGAGGCAGTTCACCTCCATATGTTAAGGTGACACTACCATGCAGCTTCTGAAAGTCCTGACCAAGGATAACATCAGAGCACAGTTGTGGCAGAATAGCTAAATGTACATCTTGATAATCCTTTCCATTAACTCTGAGATTTACCTTACAAAACCCTAAGGTCTGAATAGAGAGAGATGTTGATGCCATGGAAACGGTACCTGATGAGTGATGTAGAGTCAAGGAGAGCCGTTTAACTAAGTCAAGGTTGATGAAACTCTCTGAGCTGCCACTATCAATAAGACCATCTACTTCTGTTCCTTTGATGAATACTTTCACAACTGCCTTTGACAGTGAATTTGGAGTAGCCGCAGAAGTCACTGTTGCTAGAGTCGCATGATCACTGGAATGTGTGGAGGCACTAGCTCTTGTTGATGCATTAGCACGACATACTTTAGCAAAGTGACCTTTCTTGTGGCATTTATGGCACATTGCTTCACGAGCAGGACACTTTGGACGTGGATGTCTTGAAAAACCACAAAAGAAACACACCGTACCTGCTGCTGCTGTCACTGAGGCAGGTTCCCCAGTAACTTCATTGCAAGAGTCTTGGTCAGGAATTGCAGCACTTACCACTCGAGAAGGCTGAGTGGTACTGTATACTTCAGAATTCTTCTGGGCTGAATCTAGAGCTCTTGCCTGGTCAAAGGCAGCGGCTAAGTCGAGAGTTTTATTCTCCAATAAGCGCTGCCTTATTATTGGTGATTGCAGGCCACTGATAAAAGCATCCCTGATGGACTCTTCACTGTATACTTCAGAATTCTTCTGGGCTGAATCTAGAGCTCTTGCCTGGTCAAAGGCAGCGGCTAAGTCGAGAGTTTTATTCTCCAATAAACGCTGCCTTATTATTGGTGATTGCAGGCCACTGATAAAAGCATCCCTGATGGACTCTTCACAATACTGAGCAGCTGTCACTGCTTGGAAGTGACAGTCCTTACCTAAAATTTTCAGTGCTTGAAAGTATTCCTCTAAGGACTCATCAATCTGCTGGCGGCGAGTTGCAAGGCGATAGCGTGCAAAGATTTCATTTGTAGGTTTAATATACTGAGACTTGAGGGTTTTGATAGCATCTTCGTAGGTATTACACTCAGAAATAGCCTCATATATCTTAGGTGACACAAAATTGATGAGCAGACTTAGTTTATCTAGATCTTCTTTAGGAAGGGCTCCCAAGAAGTTTTCGAAAGTCTTAAACCAGTGCTTCCATTCCTGAGCAGCCGTTGATAAGCTGGGGTCACAGTCTAGCCTCTCAGGTTTCAGTAAACGCTCCATGTTGTGATGTAGTCTAGCGCAGGATCACCACCAGGTAGCCCAGGATTCTATGTTCAATAAATTGTTGTGATAGAAACACAGGCCTTATCTCTAGGCTTTATTGAACATAGAATCTTCATAGTACTTCTGCAACAACAAAATATAATGACTAGTACATCTAATAATGGCTTCTACAGGGATGGTGATGTCTTGCATATGTCAAGAGAAAAGTTATAACTACAGGCCACATATTTAAACTCACCATGTAATCTGCATCATTGATAAATGGATGAAGTAGGAGAGAATCACACACCATGTGTTGGTGCCCATGACACACACCAAACTGTTGTTGTTGTTAAGGGCCCCTAGAGGTGGTGCAGTATTATCCTGCTGCTGCTCCCCACAGGACCAGTATCACTACAGTATGGTTTATCTTCATTCCTTATAGGGACTTGATGATAGGCACTCTGCAGATCAATTGTGCTAAACACGTAGTACTGAGCAATTTTGTTCACTGTATCGTCAATTCGAGGTAGAGGGTACCCATCAAGAAGTGTAAATTTGTTGATTGTCTCAGAGTAATCGATAGCCAGTCTCCGTTTCCTATAACCATCTTTAACAACAACAACCTGTGCACGCCAAGGGGAATCACTCGGTTCTATAATACCCTCCTTCAGCAGCTTCTGAGTTTCTTTCTCAATGAACATCCGATCCTCATAAGAATAGCGGCGTGACTTAGCTGATATAGGATGGCAATCCGCGGTAAGATTTGCAAACAGCTTTGGTGGGTCTACCCTTAAAGTGCTAAGTCCACAGACAACAAGAGGAGGCAGTTCACCTCCATATGTTAAGGTGACACTACCATGCAGCTTCTGAAAGTCCTGACCAAGGATAACATCAGAGCACAGTTGTGGCAGAATAGCTAAATGTACATCTTGATAATCCTTTCCATTAACTCTGAGATTTACCTTACAAAACCCTAAGGTCTGAATAGAGAGAGATGTTGATGCCATGGAAACGGTACCTGATGAGTGATGTAGAGTCAAGGAGTGCCGTTTAACTAAGTCAAGGTTGATGAAACTCTCTGAGCTGCCACTATCAATAAGACCATCTACTTCTGTTCCTTTGATGAATACTTTCACAACTGCCTTTGACAGTGAATTTGGAGTAGCCGCAGAAGTCACTGTTGCTAGAGTCGCATGATCACTGGAATGTGTGGAGGCACTAGCTCTTGTTGATGCATTAGCACGACATACTTTAGCAAAGTGACCTTTCTTGTGGCATTTATGGCACATTGCTTCACGAGCAGGACACTTTGGACGTGGATGTCTTGAAAAACCACAAAAGAAACACACCGTACCTGCTGCTGCTGTCACTGAGGCAGGTTCCCCAGTAACTTCATTGCAAGAGTCTTGGTCAGGAATTGCAGCACTTACCACTCGAGAAGGCTGAGTGGTACTGTATACTTCAGAATTCTTCTGGGCTGAATCTAGAGCTCTTGCCTGGTCAAAGGCAGCGGCTAAGTCGAGAGTTTTATTCTCCAATAAACGCTGCCTTATTATTGGTGATTGCAGGCCACTGATAAAAGCATCCCTGATGGACTCTTCACAATACTGAGCAGCTGTCACTGCTTGGAAGTGACAGTCCTTACCTAAAATTTTCAGTGCTTGAAAGTATTCCTCTAAGGACTCATCAATCTGCTGGCGGCGAGTTGCAAGGCGATAGCGTGCAAAGATTTCATTTGTAGGTTTAATATACTGAGACTTGAGGGTTTTGATAGCATCTTCGTAGGTATTACACTCAGAAATAGCCTCATATATCTTAGGTGACACAAAATTGATGAGCAGACTTAGTTTATCTAGATCTTCTTTAGGAAGGGCTCCCAAGAAGTTTTCGAAAGTCTTAAACCAGTGCTTCCATTCCTGAGCAGCCGTTGATAAGCTGGGGTCACAGTCTAGCCTCTCAGGTTTCAGTAAACGCTCCATGTTGTGATGTAGTCTAGCGCAGGATCACCACCAGGTAGCCCAGGATTCTATGTTCAATAAATTGTTGTGATAGAAACACAGGCCTTATCTCTAGGCTTTATTGAACATAGAATCTTCATAGTACTTCTGCAACAACAAAATATAATGACTAGTACATCTAATAATAGCTTCTACAGGGATGGTGATGTCTTGCATATGTCAAGAGAAAAGTTATAACTACAGGCCACATATTTAAACTCACCATGTAATCTGCATCGCTGATAAATGGATAAAGTAGGAGAGAATCACACACAATGTGTTGGTGCCCATGACACACACCAAACTGTTGTTGTTGTTAAGGGCCCCTAGAGGTGGTGCAGTATTATCCTGCTGCTGCTCCCCACAGGACCAGTATCACTACAAATATTCCGTACTGTCAACTATTTGTCCATACCTCGCTGCATTACACTGCAGCCCGTATCCACTTGAATAAGTGGTTTACAATATGTTCTTTATATCTCTCTCCTTCTCGGGCATTTTCTATCCCAGACTTTGCCTTTCTTGTTTCATCCTTACCGCCACCACTTCCGTTACTTGGTTATTTTAATGCCCACCATTTCCTCTGGGGGGGGTCTCATTGTGACTCACATGGCATCCAGTTGGAGGCATTTCTCGCCTCTCACCCCCTCCATGTTTTAAATATGGGTACTCCCACCCATTTTGATCCTCGTACTCATACTCTCTCTTGCATCGATCTATCAGTCTGCTCTTCCTCCACTGCACTAGACTTCACCTGGTATGTTCTACCAGACTTACATGACAGCAATCATTTTCCGATCATTCTTACTTCTCCTTCCTATTCACCACCTTTCCGTAGCCCTCGCTGGCAATTTGATCGGGCAAATTGGGATCTTTACTCACACCTCACTGCTTTTAGTGAGGTTCCTTCTTCATCCTCCATTGATGAGCTCTTACACATCTTCTCGACGTCAGTTTATACCGCAGCTTCTCATTCTATACCCCAAACCTCAGGCAGGCATTCTCAGAAGTGCGTGCCTTGGTGGTCTCCTGCTTGTGCTCGTGCAGTACGTTTGAAACGTGCTGCATGGGGCAGGTACCGGTACAATAGAACCGCTGAGAGACTTCTTGATTTTAAGCAGAAGCGTGCGATCGCTCTCCGTGTCATCCGTGAAGCTAAACGCACTTGTTGGCGAGACTATGTTTCCACCATCACCTCTGCTTCTTCTATGAGTGCAGTCTGGAAAAAAGTGAGGAAATTGAGTGGTAAATACTCTCCTGACCCAGCTCCTGTTCTACGGGTCACTGGTGTTGATGTAGCAAACCCTCTCGACTTTGCCATTGAACTTGGCACACATCTGGTCCGTATTTCCCGAGGGCCCCATCTATGCCCCTCGTTTCTTTCCTCAAAGTCTGCCAGAGAGTTAGTACCCTTGGACTTTTCTTCTCTCAGAGAAGAACAGTATAATGTGCCTTTTACACTTCAAGAACTGGAGGCAATGCTCTCAGCATGCCGATCATCGGCAGCTGGGCCTGACGACATTCATATTCATATGTTACAACATTTACATCGGTCAGCCCTTGTAGTCCTCTTACACCTATTCAATCTTATTTGGGCACAAGGAGTTCTTCCCCAGCTGTGGAAATCCGCCATTGTTCTCCCTTTCTGCAAACCGGGTACTACAGGACATGATGCCTCCCACTATCGCCCCATCGCTCTTACTAGTGCAGTTTGCAAAGTGATGGAACGTCTCATAAATCGACGTTTAATGTAGTATGTAGAGACACACAACAGTCTCTCTGCTAGTCAATATGGCTTTCGTAAGGGTCATTCTACCATAGACCCCTTACTACGCTTGGATACGTATGTTCGTAATGCCTTTGCGAATAATCACTCAGTTATTGCCATATTTTTTGACCTTGAGAAGGCATTTGACACAACTTGGAGGTATAATATTTTGGCCCAGGCCCATTCCTTAGGCCTCCGAGGCAATCTACCATCCTTCCTTAAGAACTTTTTAACTGACAGACATTTCCGTGTTTGAGTCAATAATGTTCTTTCCCCGGACTTTTCACCGGACTTCGTCCAAGCTGAAAGTGTCCCTCAGGGATGTGTTCTAAGCACAACACTTTTTCTCCTTGCTATAAATGATTTGGCCTGGAGTTTACCTGGAGTTTACCTGGAGAGAGTTCCGGGGGTCAATGCCCCCGCGGCCCGGTCTGTGACCAGGCCTCCTGGTGGATCAGAGCCTGATCAACCAGGCTGTTGCTGCTGGCTGCACGCAAACCAACGTACGAGCCACAGCCCGGCTGATCAGGAACTGACTTTAGGTGCTTGTCCAGTGCCAGCTTGAAGACTGCCAGGGGTCTGTTGGTAATCCCCCTTATGTGTGCTGGGAGGCAGTTGAACAGTCTCGGGCCCCTGACACTTATTGTATGGTCTCTTAACGTGCTAGTGACACCCCTGCTTTTCATTGGGGAGATGGTGCTTCGTCTGCCAAGTCTTTTGCTTTCGTAGTGAGTGATTTTCGTGTGCAAGTTCGGTACTAGTCCCTCTAGGATTTTCCAGGTGTATATAATCATGTATCTCTCCCTCCTGCGTTCCAGGGAATACAGGTTTAGGAACCTCAAGCGCTCCCAATAATTGAGGTGTTTTATCTCCGTTATGCGCGCCGTGAAAGTTCTCTGTACATTTTCTAGGTCGGCAATTTCACCTGCCTTGAAAGGGGCTGTTAGTGTGCAGCAATATTCCAGCCTAGATAGAACAAGTGACCTGAAGAGTGTCATCATGGGCTTGGCCTCCCTAGTTTTGAAGGTTCTCATTATCCATCCTGTCATTTTTCTAGCAGATGCGATTGATACAATGTTATGTATGGTCCTTGAAGGTGAGATCCTCCGACATGATCACTCCCAGGTCTTTGACGTTGGTGTTTCGCTCTATTTTGTGGCCAGAATTTGTTTTGTACTCTGATGAAGATTTAATTTCCTCATGTTTACCATATCTGAGTAATTGAAATTTCTCATCGTTGAACTTCATATTGTTTTCTGCAGCCCACTGAAAGATTTGGTTGATGTCCGCCTGGAGCTTTGCAGTGTCTGCAATGGAAGACACTGTCATGCAGATTCGGGTGTCATCTGCAAAGGAAGACACGGTGCTGTGGCTGACATCCTTGTCTATGTCGGATATGAGGATGAGGAACAAGATGGGAGCGAGTACTGTGCCTTGTGGAACAGAGCTTTTCACCGTAGCTGCCTCGGACTTTACTCTGTTGACGACTACTCTCTGTGTTCTGTTAGTGAGGAAATTATAGATCCATCGACCGACTTTTCCTGTTATTCCTTTAGCACGCATTTTGTGCGCTATTACGCCATGGTCACACTTGTCGAAGACTTTTGCAAAGTCTGAATATATTACATATGCATTCTTTTTGTCTTCTAGTGCATTTAGGACCTTGTCGTAGTGATCCAATAGTTGAGACAGACAGGAGCGACCTGTTCTAAACCCATGTTGCCCTGGGTTGTGTAACTGATGGGTTTCTAGATGGATGGTGATCTTGCTTCTTAGGACCCTTTCAAAGATTTTTATGATATGGGATGTTAGTGCTATTGGTCTGTAGTTCTTTGCTGTTGCTTTACTGCCCCCTTTGTGGAGTGGGGCTATGTCTGTTGTTTTTAGTAACTGGGACGACCCCCGTGTCCATGCTCCCTCTCCATAGGATGGAAAAGGCTCGTGATAGAGGCTTCTTGCAGTTCTTGATGAACACGGAGTTCCATGAGTCTGGCCCTGGGGCAGAGTGCATGGGCATGTCATTTATCGCCTGTTCGAAGTCATTTGGCGTCAGGATAACATCGGATAGGCTTGTGTTAATCAAATTTTGTGGCTCTCTCATAAAAAATTCATTTTGATCTTCGACTCTCAGTCTGGTTAGCGGCTCGCTAAAAACTGAGTCATATTGGGACTTGAGTAGCTCACTCATTTCCTTGCAGTCATCTGTGTAGGACCCATCTTGTTTAAGTAGGGGCCCAATACTGGACGTTGTTCTCGATTTTGATTCTTCCACCCAATATTTGGTCATAACTCCATGTTGATGACTTCGCTATTGCTTGTGCAGGCGCTGACTGTCATCTTATTGCAGTTTCTCTCCAGCATGCGGTCGACCGTGTTTCCACTTGGGCCACCACGCATGGGTTTAAATTTTCAAGTACTAAAACTCACCAAATTACTTTTACTAGACGCTCTGTTATCTCCGATCATCCTTTGTATCTCTATGGCTCCCGTATCCCCGAACGTGATACAGTCATGTTTCTAAGGCCTTCTCTTTGACTGTCGGTTATCCTGGAAACCTCACATTACCGCTCTGAAGGCAACTTGTCACAGCCGGCTAAACCTTCTTAAAACCCTTGCTCATCTTTCCTGGGGAGCTGATCGTCGAACTCTGCTTCGCCTACATTCAGCCCTCGTTTTATCGAACTTGATTATGGTGACCAGATTTATTCCGCGGCCTCTCCTGCTACTCTCTCTAGCCTTAACTCTATCCATCACCAAGGATTACGTTTGTGCCTTGGTGCTTTTCGCTCTTCCCCTGTTGAGAGCCTCTATACAGAAGCGAATGTTCCATCCTTGTCTGATCACCGTGATGCCCATTGCCTTCGCTACTTACCTGGAGTTTACCTGGAGAGAGTTCCGGGGGTCAACGCCCCCGCGGACCGGTCTGTGACCAGGCCTCCTGGTGGATCAGAGCCTGATCAACCAGGCTGTTGCTGCTGGCTGCACGCAAACCAACGTACGAGCCACAGCCCGGCTGATCCGGAACTGACTTTAGGTGCTTGTCCAGTACCAGCTTGAAGACTGCCAGGGGTCTGTTGGTAATCCCCCTTATGTGTGCTGGGAGGCAGTTGAACAGTTTTGGGCCCCTGACACTTATTGTATGGTCTCTTAACGTGCTAGTGACACCCCTGCTTTTCATTGGGGGGATGGTGCATCGTCTGCCAAGTCTTTTGCTTTTGTAGTGAGTGATTTTCGTGTGCAAGTTCGGTACTAGTCCCTCTAGGATTTTCCAGGTGTATATAATCATGTATCTCTCCCTCCTGCGTTCCAGGGAATACAGGTTTAGGAACCTCAAGCGCTCCCAATAATTGAGGTGTTTTATCTCCATTATGCGCGCCGTGAAAGTTCTCTGTACATTTTCTAGGTCGGCAATTTCACCTGCCTTGAAAGGTGCTGTTAGTGTGCAGCAATATTCCAGCCTATATAGAACAAGTGACCTGAAGAGTGTCATCATGGGCTTGGCCTCCCTAGTTCTGAAGGTTCTCATTATCCATCCTGTCATTTTTCTAGCAGATGCGATTGATACAATGTTATGGTCCTTGAAGGTGAGATCCTCCGACATGATCACTCCCAGGTCTTTGACGTTGGTGTTTCGCTCTATTTTGTGGCCAGAATTTGTTTTGTACTCTGATGAAGATTTAATTTCCTCATGTTTACCATATCTGAGTAATTGAAATTTCTCATCGTTGAACTTCATATTGTTTTCTGCAGCCCACTGAAAGATTTGGTTGATGTCCGCCTGGAGCTTTGCAGTGTCTGCAATGGAAGACACTGTCATGCAGATTCGAGTGTCATCTGCATAGGAAGACACGGTGCTGTGGCTGACATCCTTGTCTATGTCGGACATGAGGATGAGGAACAAGATGGGAGCGAGTACTGTGCCTTGTGGAACAGAGCTTTTCACCGTAGCTGCCTCTGACTTTACTCTGTTGACGACTACTCTCTGTGTTCTGTTAGTGAGGAAATTATAGATCCATCGACCGACTTTTCCTGTTATTCCTTTAGCACGCATTTTGTGCGCTATTACGCCATGGTCACACTTGTCGAAGGCTTTTGCAAAGTCTGTATATATTACATCTGCATTCTTTTTGTCTTCTAGTGCATTTAGGACCTTGTCGTAGTGATCCAATAGTTGAGACAGACAGGAGCGACCTGTTCTAAACCCATGTTGCCCTGGGTTGTGTAACTGATGGGTTTCTAGATGGGTGGTGATCTTGCTTCTTAGGACCCTTTCAAAGATTTTTATGATATGGGATGTTAGTGCTATTGGTCTGTAGTTCTTTGCTGTTGCTTTACTGCCCCCTTTGTGGAGTGGGGCTATGTCTGTTGTTTTTAGTAACTGTGGGACGACCCCCGTGTCCATGCTCCCTCTCCATAGGATGGAAAAGGCTCGTGATAGAGGCTTCTTGCAGTTCTTGATGAACACAGAGTTCCATGAGTCTGGCCCTGGGGCAGAGTGCATGGGCATGTCATTTATCGCCTGTTCGAAGTCATTTGGCGTCAGGATAACATCGGATAGGCTTGTGTTAATCAAATTTTGTGGCTCTCTCATAAAAAATTCATTTTGATCTTCGACTCTCAGTCTGGTTAGCGGCTTGCTAAAAACTGAGTCATATTGGGACTTGAGTAGCTCACTCATTTCCTTGCTGTCATCTGTGTAGGACCCATCTTGTTTAAGTAGGGGCCCAATACTGGACGTTGTTCTCGATTTTGATTTGGCATAGGAGAAGAAATACTTTGGGTTTCTTTCGATTTCATTTATGGCTTTTAGTTCTTCCCGCGATTCCTGACTCCTAAAGGATTCTTTTAGCTTAAGTTCGATGCTTGCTATTTCTCTGACCAGTGTCTCCCTACGCATTTCAGATATATTGACCTCTTTTAGCCGCTCTGTTATTCTTTTCCGTCGCCTGTAAAGGGAGCGCCTGTCTCTTTCTGTTTTACATCTACTCCTCCTTTTTCTTAGAGGAATAAGCCTTGTGCATACATCGAGTGCCACCGAGTTAATCTGTTCTAGGCATAAGTTGGGGTCTGTGTTGCTTAGTATATCTTCCCAGCTTATATCGGTTAGGACTTGGTTTACTTGGTCCCACTTTATGTTTTTGTTATTGAAGTTGAATTTGGTGAATGCTCCCTCGTGACTAATCTCATTATGTCGGTCTGGGGCTCCGCGCATACATGACTGAACCTCAATTATGTTGTGATCTGAGTATATTGTTTTTGATATGGTGACATTTCTTATCAGATCATCATTGTTAGTGAAGATGAGGTCTAGTGTATTCTCCAGTCTAGTAGGCTCTATTATTTGCTGGTTTAAATTGAATTTTGTGCAGAGATTTAAAAGCTCGCCTGAGTGTGAGTTTTCATCAGAGCTGCCTCCTGGTGTTATTACTGCAACAATATTATTTGCTATATTCCTCCATTTTAGGTGCCTTAAGTTGAAATCCCCCAGGAGCAAGATGTTGGGTGCAGGAGCTGGAAGGTTTTCCAGACAGTGGTCAATTTTTAACAGCTGTTCCTGGAATTGCTGGGATGTTGCATCCGGAGGCTTGTAGACTACCACAATGACTAGGTTTTGGTTCTCGACCTTTACTGCTAAAACTTCCACTACATCATTTGAGGCATTTAGCAGTTCTGTGCAAACAAGTGACTCTGCAATGTACAGGCCAACCCCCCCCCCCCCTTTTGCCTGTTCACTCTGTCACATCTGTATAGGTTGTAACCTGGGATCCATATTTCGTTGTCCAAGTGATCCTTTATGTGGGTCTCAGTGAAAGCCGCGAACATTGCCTTTGCCTCTGCAAGCAGTCCACGGATGAAAGGTATTTTGTTGTTTGTTGCTGGCTTTAGACCCTGTATATTTGCAAAGAAGAATGTTATCGGACTGGTGGTATTGTTGGTACTGGGGGGGGATTTTTTTTCCGGCATTAGTATCTGTATCTGTTGGTTTGGAGTGGAGGCCATCGACTGTGGTTCCACTCCAGGAATGACTGGATTTGGTGTACGATTTCTGCCATTTCCTGCCAGTTTTTTTTCCTTCCTGGCACTAAAAAACCTCTCCCTCTTGAGTGGCTGTGGCTACCCAGGTATTCCCATGGCCTGGATGTTTTGTATCTTTTTGTCCCCTTTAGATGGTATGCCTGGCAATTTAAGTTATAGCACAGTCTTTCCTGTACTGAAGAGGTACACAGTTCAGGGTGAAAAAGCTTACAGGAAGGGAGTTTGCATTTTCCTGTTGTCATATGGGCATGGCATTTTCTAGGGTGGTCATAGTTGCACGTCCCATCTGTTTTTCCAGATTTCCCATGCCAGCAGATACCGAGTGCATAGTATGTGCACAGGCTTGGTTTCCGTTTGCCTTGGGTTTCTGTGACTGTATTCCCTGTTGGTGCATGTTTCCCTGTTTTACTTCTATCCTCCCTAGCACCAACAATGGAGCTCCCACCAGTTGTTTTTGGTAATATATCCTCACTATTGCTAGTGGAGTCCTCTTGTTTGCTATTTCCTGCGGTATTTCTAGTTTGCAATATTGGTTTTATCTTATCTTTGACTACACTTGTTTCCCTACTATGGCTCCTGTCCCCTATGAGGTCATTTATATGTATTCCTTCCTGCGTATAATTCCCGACTACCTGGACAAAATCTCCAGCTTCACCATTACTGTCTCCCAGGACAGCATCTCCAGCTTCCTCATTACTGTCTCCAAAGACAGCATCTCCAGCTTCACCATTACTGTCTCCCAGGACAGCACCTCCAGCTTCACCATTTCTGTCTCCCAGGACAGCACCTCCAGCTTCACCATTACTGTCTCCCAGGACAGCACTATCAGCCCCCCATTTACTGACTACCAGGACATCATCTCCAGCCTTACAGTTTCTGACTACATGGCCAGTATCAAGGGCAGTACCTTTCAGCCCAGACTTTTTATGTTCCCATCTGTTGTAGAAAGCTTCCAGGTTTTCTGTGAAAGCAGCTTTTATGTTGACCTCTTTTAATACCCTTGTGATTTTAGTCCACAGATTTATCTCATTTGGGCATACCCTAAAACACTTCCCTGTTTTAATACTGCTTGTAGCTAGTTCTTGGATATCTGCACAAGGGGCGTGACACCAATTTCCACAAAAATGACAATTTATGCATGTGGAAGCCCGTTTGTTTGACTGACCACAGACTACACACAGCTTCATAATGATTTGAATGGTTGATTTACTGCAATTCTACTAGCAACCTCTTGAATATTCTATTAATAACCTGCTAGGTAGTGCACAACGAAACCGTTTGAAACCAGTCCAGGGTTCGGACCAGTCAAGGGTTCGGACCAGTCAAGGGTTCGGACCAGTCAAGGGTTCGGACCAGTCAAGGGTTCGGACCAGTCTATCTGATCTGATCAGTGGGTCACCTATTTAAACCATACAATCCTTCCATTTATAGAATGGTCACCGATATTAGTAGACATTCTTTATTCGTTCGCCGCCCCTGTTTGCTCCATCCCTTTTCTCTTCGCCTACATTCACTCTTGTCTTCCCTTCAGTTACCACCTTCATATGTTCATGTAGCATCTCACTTTTCCCTACCCCCCTGGGAAGTTCCAGCTGTTCGGGTCTGTTCTTTTTCACTCCCTTGCTCGAAAGCTCAACTGCCTACGGTAGCTTCCCGCTCTCTTTTTCTTGATTACTTCCACTCCCATTCTCATGCCACCGCTGTGTACACAGATGGCTCTAAGTCTTCAGACGGTGTCAGATTCGCAGCAGTGTTTCCGGACAGCATCGTGCGGGGGCATTTACTATCTTCAGCTAGCATTTTTACTGCTGAACTGTATGCCATTCTTGCAGCACTTATTCGTATCGCGTCTGTGGAAAATTTTTTAATTTTCCGAAACTATAGTGCCTAATAGGTGTTTAATGTGTCTATATGGGTCAAAAATGTATTTGAAAATAAGAGTAGAACCAAGAGTTCCCTTTGCGCATGCGCGGATGTGCGGGGGGGAGAGGCGCGGATTGTTTTGAATGTGGTGAAGAAGCTGAGAAAGCATGGAACCATGAAATTGACATTCACGGCGGCCTAAGGATTAATATAGGCCTCATTTCATAATAAGAAGTGTCGTAACTGTTCCTGGTGGAGAGTGAGGGAACGTGATTTACGGGACCATGGTAATAGAATGGTAAAAAGTGTGATAAGAGTAGGACGGGGTGGCAGGTGCACGGCCAGGGTGTGTCCAGGGGACATACCCGTGTGTTAATCCTTGCTCATCGGCCTCAGATCTTAATGGAGTGACCTCTAATTTGTATAATAGTTATGAGACGTTAAATCGTCTTGTGAATGGTAATGTAATCAGTGATAATAACATTGAGTTAAGAGAATGCGGGATGTGAAATAGAGCGCCTTGCTCCGAGTGAACGTGTGACTCTCGTACCGGGGATAATGGAGATTTATGGAATCACGACTTCTAACCGGGACAAACCGACGGATACCTCGTCCTGCCGGAATGAGAACCGTGTCGGTGTAGCAGGACATCGAAACTGAGATGGTGAATGGAAGAAATAAGGAGTATCAATCACCCACAGTTAAGTAACCCTTCTAGTTATAACAAACCTATGCTGGCCAGTGGTGTTATGTTGTAATTAGATAGGTTATGAGTGATCCAACTACATCAAGTGACCACCAGAGAACATCTGGTAAGTGGTGGGATTATGTATAAATGTTTTCCTTGATGGATGTATCCAGGTGTATCCTACCCCCCTCCCCTTCATTCAGCTAAACTAATATAATCTATACAGTCCACAATTAATTAGTAGCACCGTACTTGTGGGTGCTACCCAATCCATACTGGTCTCGGATAGATATGGATAAGATTGTGAGGTCGAGGGGACCACTTGGTGCGACCAGGGGTGGTTAAGTTTTCTCACATGTCTACACGGGGTGACTACGGTAAACAATATGATTGTCTCCCAATGAGATTACTGGTATGTATATAATGTTGAGGTACATACAGGTAAGCACCCTAGAAAATTTTCCATATCTGCCCGTTGGTCCTTCGAGAACCGGATGCAATCAGTGAAAAAATTAATTGAATTAATTACTTAATAATTAAGTGACTGATTGAAGGAAGTGGGTGTAGGGTGCACAAGTTTAATCGATCGTGTGATGGATGACAATTAGCCCAATTAATTGCTAGCACATGGGTGGCTAGGATTTATACAAGAGTAAAGTGCAAGAATTACTCTTATAAGGCGCCTACTTAAGTTGTATAATCAGTGATTAATAATTCTCTAACCATGACTGGATCTAATGGAGTTAATGTGGCTGACAAGTCCGTGAATTTTAGAGTAATGAAAGCATCATTACAGGCTATTAAAAGCCATGTGACGAAGGCATTTGATTTAGTGAATCAAAGAACCGTGAACCCTAATGAATTAAAGTTATATTTAGATGCTTTAGAGAGTAGATTTGATTGGTACAAATTGTGGTTTAAAGACTGTGAAAGAGATCTGCTGGAGAATTGTGCAGATGGAATGGAAATGAATGTTTTAATTAATCAACATTACGAATTGGAAGAAAAACTGTCTTGTAAAAGTAAGGCTTTGAATAAATTAAAGGGTGTAAGCCAGGCAGTTGATCAACCTATTAATGCAAAGGGTGGGTTTGCCAAAACCTCCATAGTACGGTCTGGAGGAAATCAGACTAGGTCGGCAGGAATTAATTGTTCAATTGCAGACCAGCCAGCCAAACAGTTCTAAGGATATAACACATAATGACGCTGAAGTATCTGTCAAGTCTCAAAAGGGAAAATTAATCCCAGTGGTAATAATCATAGTTAAGAGTTAAATAGGCACATATCAAGTCAGGAATCAGTAATAGTGGTTCCTCACATCAAGGTAAGAGGAATAAGTACCTCGGTAAGTGTAACCCAGTTAATAAGAGGTCAGGCAAGGAAAAGAGAGACTGCCTCTTCTGCCAGGGTACTCATTTCACTAAAAATTGTAATGCCTGTAATTCATGGGATATTAAAGTGGAAAGAATGAAAGAACTTGACAGATTTATCAGATGTCTAGACAATCATAATGTAAAGGATTGTCATACCAAATTGAACAGTTGCTATCAATGCAACAAGGGAAAGCACCATACAGTTATGTGCAGGGTTGTATGTGATTCTTATAATAATGGTGACAATAATGATAATGTTAATAACCCTGACACTACAGTGACTGATGTAAAGGTTGCAGCTAATGGCAATAATGATGGCCTAGCTGAGGTAGCCTTGCCGGTGTTGGATGTAAAAATTCAGGATAAAGGGCATAAACCCAAAACCATACGGTGTCACTCTCCTCAACACTGGTACGGGCCATGTAATATATGGCAGACTACCGCCTAGTAATAATGACTAGAGGAAGTAGTGAATACGGTCACGGTGTCTTACTCATGAAAGGTCAACCCAGTACAAGTATTCTTCTATCGAGAATGATGTTGAACCAGTCTAATTTGTGGGAGCTGGACAGCATAGGGATTAATGTAAATGAGGAAAGTCCAAATGATTCCTTTACTCAGGAACAATACCTGAAGGATGTTAAATGTGAATCTGGACATTACTGGGTGCGACTTCCGTGGAAGCTTGACCGTCCAGAATTACCTACTAATTATAGGATGGCGTATGGACAGTTAAAGGGCCCAGCTCTGCGAACTGAGCAAGACACCAAAATTGTTGACTGCTTATAATGATATAATTAATAAGCAGTTAAATAATAAATTGTTCTTACTTCAGGCGACGATAAATGCACACCTTAAGTGCACAGGCGGTCCACTGAGCGAAGTAATTGGGTAAATAATCTTATGTGGACAATTTCCGGGTGTGACGTCAACTGAAGAGGAACTAATGAGGATATGTGAAGGGGTTAATGAAATAATGAAGAAATGTGCTGGGGCTGACTTGGGATACTGAGAGACTTGTTATTGTTAAAGTCTCAAAATTCCAGTATGCCCAATAAATTAATCCAGGGAGCATAGGCTTATGCCCCTGAGAGAATGGAACACTAATTAGTCCATTTTGAGGGTTCAATAAATATGGATGGCCATGGAGTTGGTGCCTATATGCAGTAGGGTGCTGGGACTGACTTGGGATACTGAGAGAGACTTGTTATTGGTAAAATCTCAAAATTCCAGTATGCCCAATAACTTAATCCAGGGAGCATAGGCTTATGCCCCTGAGAGAATGGAACACTAATTAGTCCATTTTGAGGGATCAATAAATATAGATGGCCATGGAGTTGGTGCCTATATGCAGTAATGTGCTGGGGCTGACTTGGGATACTGAGAGACTTGTTATTGTTAAAGTCTCAAAATTCCAGTATGCCCAATAAATTAATCCAGGGAGCATAGGCTTATGCCCCTGAGAGAATGGAACACTAATTAGTCCATTTTGAGGGTTCAATAAATATGGATGGCCATGGAGTTGGTGCCTATATGCAGTAATGTGCTGGGGCTGACTTGGGATACTGAGAGAGACTTGTTATTGTTAAAGTCTCATAATTCCAGTATGCCCAATAAATTAATCCAGGGAGCATAGGCTTATGCCCCTGAGAGAATGGAACACTAATTAGTCCATTTGAGGGTTCAATAAATATAGATGGCCATGGAGTTGGTGCCTATATGCAGTAATGTGCTGGGGCTGACTTGGGATACTGAGAGACTTGTTATTGTTAAAGTCTCAAAATTCCAGTATGCCCAATAAATTAATCCAGGGAGCATAGGCTTATGCCCCTGAGAGAATGGAACACTAATTAGTCCATTTGAGGGTTCAATAAATATGGATGGCCATGGAGTTGGTGCCTATATGCAGTAATGTGCTGGGGCTGACTTGGGATACTGAGAGAGACTTGTTATTGTTAAAGTCTCATAATTCCAGTATGCCCAATAAAATTAATCCAGGGAGCATAGGCTTATGCCCCTGAGAGGATGGAACACTAATTAGTCCATTTTGAGGGTTCAATAAATATGGGTGGCCAGTGAAGATGGGAAAATTGTACTCCACATTATGTAAGTCGTCTAGCAACGACCTCCGCCCGGCCGCAGTGTGGAAAAATTTTTAATTTTCCGAAACTATAGTGCCTAATAGGTGTTTAATGTGTCTATATGGGTCAAAAATGTATTTGAAAATAAGAGTAGAACCAAGAGTTCCCTTTGCGCATGCGCGGATGTGCGGGGGGGAGAGGCGCGGATTGTTTTGAATGTGGTGAAGAAGCTGAGAAAGCATGGAACCACGAAATTGACATTCACGGCGGCCTAAGGATTAATATAGGCCTCATTTCATAATAAGAAGTGTCGTAACTGTTCCTGGTGGAGAGTGAGGGAACGTGATTTACGGGACCATGGTAATAGAGTGGTAAAAAGTGTGATAAGAGTAGGACGGGGTGGCAGGTGCACGGCCAGGGTGTGTCCAGGGGACATACCCGTGTGTTAATCCTTGCTCATCGGCCTCAGATCTTAATGGAGTGACCTCTAATTTGTATAATAGTTATGAGACGTTAAATCGTCTTGTGAATGGTAATGTAATCAGTGATAATAACATTGAGTTAAGAGAATGCGGGATGTGAAATAGAGCGCCTTGCTCCGAGTGAACGTGTGACTCTCGTACCGGGGATAATGGAGATTTATGGAATCACGACTTCTAACCGGGACAAACCGACGGATACCTCGTCCTGCCGGAATGAGAACCGTGTCGGTGTAGCAGGACATCGAAACTGAGATGGTGAATGGAAGAAATAAGGAGTATCAATCACCCACAGTTAAGTAACCCTTCTAGTTATAACAAACCTATGCTGGCCAGTGGTGTTATGTTGTAATTAGATAGGTTATGAGTGATCCAACTACATCAAGTGACCACCAGAGAACATCTGGTAAGTGGTGGGATTATGTATAAATGTTTTCCTTGATGGATGTATCCAGGTGTATCCTACCCCCCTCCCCTTCATTCAGCTAAACTAATATAATCTATACAGTCCACAATTAATTAGTAGCACCGTACTTGTGGGTGCTACCCAATCCATACTGGTCTCGGATAGATATGGATAAGATTGTGAGGTCGAGGGGACCACTTGGTGCGACCAGGGGTGGTTAAGTTTTCTCACATGTCTACACGGGGTGACTACGGTAAACAATATGATTGTCTCCCAATGAGATTACTGGTATGTATATAATGTTGAGGTACATACAGGTAAGCACCCTAGAAAATTTTCCATAGCGTCTATGCCTGTGTCATCATTTGTAGTAGTCTCAGACTCCCTTAGTGCTCTACAGGCTATACGAAAATTTGATACATCTCATCCCCTAGTTCTCCGTAACCAACTTTGGCTATGCCGTATCTCTACCAAACATAAAGATGTTGTTTTTTGTTGGGTCCCTGGTCATGTTGACGTACAGGGCAATGAACAGGCAGACACTGCTGTGCGGTCAGCAGTACATGACCTACCGATTTCCTATCGAGAAGTTCCATTTCTGGACTATTTTGCTGCAATAGCTACCCACCTTCACACCCGTTGGTAACAACGTTGGTCAACTCTGCTCGGTAACAAACTTCATTCTATTAAACCGAGCATAGGTTACTGGCCATCTTCTTGTCATCAGTGCCGAGGTTGGGAGACCACTCTCTCCTGCCTTCGCATTGGCCACACTCGTCTTACTCATGGGTATTTCATGGAGAGGCACCCTGTTCCTCTCTGTGAGCAGTGTCAAGTTCCAGTATCGATTAGCCACATTCTGTTAGACTGCCCTCTCTATCAACGAGCACGCAGAATTTACCTCCAACGTCGTCTTCGTTCTACTACTCTCTCTTTACCTTCCCTTCTTGCTGATGGACCCTCCTTTAATCCTGACTCTCTCATTGACTTCTTGACAACGACTGATTTACTCCACAAACTCTAATGATACTTTTCGCACCCCCCTCAGCCCTTTCTAGTTCAGTCTCTTGCTGCCCTTTACCCTTTCACCATCCACTACCCAGCTGTTATCCGTAACCTATTACTCGTCCATCTCCCTTTTGCCACTTGATGCCCTCGGTTCCTTCCTGCCCTGCAGCGCTGTATAGTCCTTGTGGCTTAGCGCTTCTTTTTAGATTTAGATTTTGCCACCGAAGTGGCTAGTTTATTGTGCACCCCATATCCATCCTGTGGACGGTAGCGCGAGAGCATGTGGATACACAAAAGGCCTTGGAACTAGGCCCCAAAGGGTTAACAGGAATACATATGGATTTATATCTACATATCAATAGTTCACTTATCTGTTACAAGCAAATTTAGGAAATTTGCTTAGTATATCTGGTATCTTATTTTCATTAATAAGATATCTTGACATGTCACATAGGTTATTATACTGTCTGTCTCTGTATTCCTCAATAAGTGGACAATTAAGCACATAGTGTTCAAGAGAGTGACCATATGCCTGATCACATAATTTACATTTAGTTTGATCATCATCTGTGTGTCTCCCAAACTGCCAGAAGTACTTGTAACCAAGCCTAAGCCTGGCCACTACAACATCAGTCAGTCTGTTCACATTGCAAGTTGCTCCATAAACAATCTTATCTACGTTCATGTTATCATAGTGGGTTATAGATCTACTCAGGCTTCTAACTGCAGTCCTATAACAATCATCTTCATTATTTACTTCTCTCCTAATATTATTCCTAATGCTAGACACAGTTATAAAAAAGTTATATTCTACGTTCTCCTTCTGGATACTCTTCTTGGCTAACATAACAACTTTATCATGAAGGAGTAATCCAATGTGTGATGGGATCCATAGCAATTGTACATTAATTCCTTTGTCCCTAATTTTTGAGTATCTATACCTGGCTTCCCCAATGAGCATGTTGTTGGAGTCATTATATGAGCCAAGAGCCTTCAATGATGACATAGAATCAGTAATGATGACAGAGTCAAGCTCAGTGTCATAGGTTAGCTTTAGCGCCATTAGGATTGCAAACAATTCAGTTTGCAGTGTAGACGCCCAGTTGTTAATTCTTATGCCTAACTCAACAAATTTATTATCGTTCTTAACTAGGGAGGTGGCAACAAGAGCAGATGCAGCCCTGCCAGAAGACTCCTGTTTAGATCCATCAGTGTATATAACTTGTGATAACTTATTACTACCAGCTAGGTGAGAAATTTC
The DNA here is from genome assembly GCF_038502225.1 of Cherax quadricarinatus. Taxonomy (NCBI): domain Eukaryota; kingdom Metazoa; phylum Arthropoda; class Malacostraca; order Decapoda; family Parastacidae; genus Cherax; species Cherax quadricarinatus. The sequence continues at coordinate 31,551,673 of NC_091336.1, read as the reverse complement.
TTCTTGAGCAGTTGCTCTAACAAGAGATTTAAGGAAGGGATTACTAGCAATGAGCTTCTTGGGAGGGACTTGTAGGTATGTGATATTAAATAAACACATCTTCCATGGAGGGGTGAAATGCTCTTGTTGCCTACAGTGATACAGTTCATGCAGGTTATAAAACTTAATGCAATTGCACGTTTTCACAATCCATTTAGATCTGTGTGTATTTACCTCTAGACACTTGGTAAGATTCACTGTGACAGTGTCTGGTTCGTTTCTCAACATTCTAATACCGAGTACAGTGTTAATTTCAACAATCCTATCACTGATACTAGAAATACCAAGCTCCTTCCTCACGTTAAGAACTTTTGTAGATCTGGGACAGCCAAGAATAGTCCTGAGAGCTTCATTTTGCATTAACTCCAAGGGTCGGAGTAAACTTTCTCTAGCTAATATCAACATGGGAGCAGCATAATCAATTAAGGACCTAACATAGGCTATGTACATCATTCTCACGATTCTCACATTCAATTCAATTCAAAGTTTATTCTCTATAAGGATTACAATGCTGAGTTTACAGAAATTTGGTTATTGTTTGGTTTACATGTAGTAAAATTGTGATTACAGAGTGTACCACTAGAACGCTTAGCATGGCTAGGCATTTCGGGCATACTTAGTTTTATTCTTAACTGTAAAATATTACAAATTATGAGGTAAGTTGGTATTATGGCTAAGTGACTAAATACTAGTTTGTGAGTTTAGCAATGTGAATGCTTTTGTTTTGGCACAGTATATAGTTTCAGTATTGGAGTATCACAGGATTCATTATTTTAAGATTGAGATTAATATTTCTGTTTATGGTCAAATGAGTGAGCGAGTGTAAGTGTGAACCACCAGGTGGTATTCGTGTAGTTAGTTGACGGGGTGTATCAGGGAGATAAGATGTTTTCTAATGGTAGTTTTGAAGGTGATGAATGTGTCCGCAGTTCTAGAGTTCTCAGGTAGGGTATTCCAGATTTTAGGGCCTTTGACATACATTGAATTTTTGTAAAGGTTTAGTCGGACATGGGGAATGTCGTAGAGATGTTTGTTTCTGGTGTTATGCCTGTGGGTTCTGTCACAACTATCAAGAAAGCATTTTAGGTCAAGGTTGATATTAGAGTTTAAGGCCCTGTAGATATAGATTGCACAGTAGTAAGTGTGGATGTACTGAACTGGGAGTAAGTTTAGATCTTTGAAGAGTGGGGGGGGTGTGCTGCCAGGGATGGGATTTAGTGATTATTATTACTGCAGCTTTTTGTTGGGTTATTATTGGCTTTAGGTGTGTTGCTGCAGTTGATCCCCAAGCACAAATAGCATAGGTGAGGTATGGATAAATAAGTGAGTGGTATAGTGTGAGAAGGGCATTTTGCGGCACGTAGTATCGTATCTTGGAGAGGATCCCAACCGTTTTGGATACTTTTTTGGCTGTATGCTGGATATGGGTGCTGAAATTCAGGTTGTTGTCAACCTGGAGTTTACCTGGAGAGAGTTTCGGGGGTCAACGCCCCCGCGGCCCGGTCTGTGACCAGGCCTCCTGGTGGATCAGCGCCTGATCAACCAGGCTGTTGCTGCTGGCTGCACGCAAACCAACGTACGAGCCACAGCCCGGCTGATCAGGAACTGACTTTAGGTATAAGCCTAGGAATTTTCCCCCATTATTTCTGGTAATTAGAGTGTTGTCAATCTTAATGTTAATTTGTGCATCTCCTGCTCTGCTACCAAACATAATATAGTAAGTTTTGTCAGTGTTAAGCGTAAGTTTATTGGCTGTCATCCAAGTCGATATTTTAATCAGCTCCTCATTCACAATGGTGTTGAGGGTGGCAAGATTAGGGTGAGAGATGACATAAGTCGTGTCATCAGCAAAGAGAATGGGTTTCAGGTGTTGGGATACGTTTGGAAGGTCATTGATGTATATGAGGAAGAGCAGGGGACCAAGGACACTTCCCTGCGGAACTCCAGTATCAAGTGGCCGTGTTGCTGATGCTGTGTCTTTAATGGTGACTTACTGATACCTATTAGTAATGTAAGATTTGAAATAAGCAAGCGCATGGCCTCTTATACCGTAGTGGTCAAGTTTGTGGAGTAGGATTTTGTGGTTTGCTGTATCAAAAGCTTTTCTTAGGTCAATAAAAATTCCTAGTGGATATTCCTTATTTTCCAATGCTGTGTAAAGCAGATCTAGCATTTTTATGATTGCATCATTAGTGCTTTTATTTTTCCTGAATCCAAACTGGCAGGGGTTGAGTATGTTTTGAGCCGTTATAAATGAATACAGTCTCCTGTGCACGAGTTTCTCAAAGATTTTGGATAGCAATGGTAAGTTAGATATTGGCCTATAGTTGTTTAAGTCTGTAGGGTCACCACCTTTATGTATTGGTGTAACCCTTGCCATCTTGAGTAGTTTCGGGAAGGTGCTAGTCTCTATTGACTTGTTAAAAAGTAATGAAATAGCATGCGAAAGGACATGGGCCGCTCGCTGTGGAAGTGTGAATTGCTCATTACTCTATAATTTGTTCATGATTGTAGCCAAAGTATAAACGTAAGTAACCATTCTACAGAATTCATTACCTTTGTAACTTGTGAGCTCATTACCTTTGTACCTAGTTCAGCTATCAAAACTTTGGGGGCCCAGTCCCTGGACCCATTATGTACCTCTGTAATCTGTAAATACCTTTGTAACTTGTCATGATTGTGACCAGACTTACCTGGAGTTCATTACCTTTGTAAATTGTGAGTTCATTACCTTTGTAAATTGTGAGTTCATTACCTTTGTAAATTGTGAGTTCATTACCTTTGTAAATTGTGAGTTCATTACCTCTGTAACTTGCTCAGCTATCAAAACTTTGGAGTCCAGTCCCTGGACCAATTATGTACCTCTGTAATCTTTTGACTACCGCCCACAGGATGGGTATGGGGTGCATAATAAACATATTAAACTAAACTAACCGCTCGCTTGTACAGTAATGGTGGGACATGAGACAGATTCCCCGAGTTATTTTTAAGTGACTTTATGATAGTTGGGGTTGTAGCCAGCAACAGCTTTGAGAGCATTTAGCCTAGCTTTACATTTCTTGTTTAGTTGTGGTATAGTGGATTTGTTAAAGGGTACATCTACACCAAGATATCTGTAAGTTTTAACGTAGCTAATGATTTCACCCTGCAAATAGATGGGTGGGGGATGTCGTTTGCTTGTTAATATCTTAGTTTTAGAGGAAGATATTATGAGGCCTAGTCGATTACAAATTGCTTGAACTTCATTAAGAATGGTATTCATCTTCTTATGCCCTGTTGTATGGATCATGATATCATCAGCATAGCTTATAGCTATATGTTTAGGTGAGGCAGGTAGAGCATTTAGGAGAGCATTAATCAGAATATTAAATAGCATGGGACTAGGAACTTCTCCCTGCGGTGTACCTAAAGACATTTCTTTAGAATCACTTCTGAAGCCTTGGTAAAGGACAGAGGATACTCTATTTGACAGGTATCCTATTATCCAGCAGAGTAAGCTACCACCAATATTCATTTTGGCTAGTTCATGTAGTATAACGGTTCTGTTCGCAATATCAAATGCAGATTTTAGATCAAGAAAAGTGGTAAAACTAGTAGAGGTGTGTGCAGTGAGAAAGGTGGAAATACAGTTCTGCACACTTTTACCTTTCATGAACCCATAGAGGTAGGGGGAAAGTTGATGTCTTATTCTGGAGTACAATCTGTTAAGCATCATTCTTTCAAAAGTTTTGCAAAGACAACTAGTTAAGGAGATCGGCCTAAATGTATCAGGCTGTTGGGGCTTAGGGATAGGCACAATGAGACTATTGGTCCAGGAAGTAGGAAGAACGCCCTCAATGTAACTGAGATTATACAGTGCCAACAAAGGGTTATCAGGCACGTGCCTTAGAGTTCTGAGAATATCATAGGTTATACCATCCTCTCCAGGAGCAGTTGATCGACCTTTGGTTAATGCATTATCTAATTCATACTCGGTAAAGAGGCAATCACTCTCATCAATATTTTGGCTCATAAAATTAATCAGTTTCAACATTTCTTCAGAAGTACTCTCTAAATTTGTTCTAATATGAGATGGAAGGCTTTCATGCCTGGATGTTTTGGACCAGTCATTTATGAGGTCATTTGCTTTTTCAAGAGGAAAGGGATGAGCAACATTGCCAGTCTTTTTCCTGGTTATTTTATTTATACCTTTCCAAGCCAAACTCAAAGGGGTGGACCTATTTAATCCACTAACAAACTGTTCCCATTCCTGTTGCCTAAGTTCTTCCTTTCTATTCCTTGCATTTGTTAGTGCAGCTTGGAACGTTCTGAGCAGGTCTGGGGTTCTACATTCACGGTATGCTTTACCAATCCTCCTAGCTGCATGTGTTAGATTGCGCAGCTGCGGATCATTATAGTATTTACATTGGTTTTTATTGTTATTTATAGTGGAGGGTCTTTGTTTCCTATTCCTGCCCACTTGATCTGTGAGAACACTCTCAATAGTGGTAATTAAATCATCATTAAATTTTTGTGTGCCAATGGGCTCGTAATTCTTATACCATTGATCCAAGTGGTTAATAAAGTTGTCTCTGTGTTCTGGTTTGAGAATAAGTTTCCTCCTTCTGTATTTAGCTCCTTGATTGCTGGAGATGTGATCAAGATTGACAGTTGTTAGTCTTGGGAAGTGATCAGATAGAAGATCATCAACTATGACAGAGTCATGCATCGTATATGATGTATTAAATCCAAGACACAGATCTAGTATGCCACCATATATGTGAGTAGGCTCAGTAGTTTACCTGGAGAGAGTTTCGGGGGTCAACGCCCCCGCGGCCCGGTCTGTGACCAGGCCTCCTGGTGGATCAGCCCCTGATCAACCAGGCTGTTGCTGCTGGCTGCACGCAAACCAACGTACGAGCCACAGCCCGGCTGATCAGGAACTGACTTTAGGTGCTTGTCCAGTGCCAGCTTGAACACTGCCAGGGGTCTGTTAGTAATCCCCCTTATGTATGCTGGGAGGTAGTTGAACAGTCTTGGGCCCCTGACACTTATTGTATGGTCTCTTAACGTGCTAGTGACACCCCTGCTTTTCATTGGGGGGATGGTGCATCGTCTGCCAAGTCTTTTGCTTTCGTAGTGAGTGATTTTCGTGTGCAAGTTCGGTACTAGTCCCTCTAGGATTTTCCAGGTGTATATAATCATGTATCTCTCCCTCCTGCGTTCCAGGGAATACAGGTTTAGGAACCTCAAGCACTCCCAATAATTGAGGTGTTTTATCTCCGTTATGCGCGCTGTGAAAGTTCTCTGTACATTTTCTAGGTCGGCAATTTCACCTGCCTTGAAAGGTGCTGTTAGTGTGCAGCAATATTCCAGCCTAGATAGAACAAGTGACCTGAAGAGTGTCATCATGGGCTTGGCCTCCCTAGTTTTGAAGGTTCTCATTATCCATCCTGTCATTTTTCTAGCAGATGCGATTGATACAATGTTATGGTCCTTGAAGGTGAGATCCTCCGACATGATCACTCCCAGGTCTTTGACGTTGGTGTTTCGCTCTATTTTGTGGCCAGAATTTGTTTTGTACTCTGATGAAGATTTAATTTCCTCATGTTTACCATATCTGAGTAATTGAAATTTCTCATCGTTGAACTTCATATTGTTTTCTGCAGCCCACTGAAAGATTTGGTTGATGTCCGCCTGGAGTTTTGCAGTGTCTGCAATGGAAGACACTGTCATGCAGATTCGGGTGTCATCTGCAAAGGAAGACACGGTGCTGTGGCTGACATCCTTGTCTATGTCGGATATGAGGATGAGGAACAAGATGGGAGCTAGTACTGTGCCTTGTGGAACAGCTTTTCACCGTAGCTGCCTCGGACTTTACTCTGTTGACGACTACTCTCTGTGTTCTGTTAGTGAGGAAATTATAGATCCATCGACCGACTTTTCCTGTTATTCCTTTAGCACGCATTTTGTGCGCTATTACGCCATGGTCACACTTGTCGAAGGCTTTTGCAAAGTCTGTATATATTACATCTGCATTCTTTTTGTCTTCTAGTTCATTTAGGACCTTGTCGTAGTGATCCAATAGTTGAGACAGACAGGAGCGACCTGTTCTAAACCCATGTTGCCCTGGGTTGTGTAACTGATGGGTTTCTAGATGGGTGGTGATCTTGCTTCTTAGGACCCTTTCAAAGATTTTTATGATATGGGATGTTAGTGCTATTGGTCTGTAGTTCTTTGCTGTTGCTTTACTGCCCCCTTTGTGGAGTGGGGCTATGTCTGTTGTTTTTAGTAACTGTGGGACGACCCCCGTGTCCATGCTCCCTCTCCATAGGATGGAAAAGGCTCGTGATAGGGGCTTCTTGCAGTTCTTGATGAACACAGAGTTCCATGAGTCTGGCCCTGGGGCAGAGTGCATGGGCATGTCATTTATCGCCTGTTCGAAGTCATTTGGCGTCAGGATAACATTGGATAGGCTTGTGTTAATCAAATTTTGTGGCTCTCTCATAAAAAATTCATTTTGATCTTCGACTCTCAGTCTGGTTAGCGGCTTGCTAAAAACTGAGTCATATTGGGACTTGAGTAGCTCACTCATTTCCTTGCTGTCATCTGTGTAGGACCCATCTTGTTTAAGTAGGGGCCCAATACTGGACGTTGTTCTCGATTTTGATTTGGCATAGGAGAAGAAATACTTTGGGTTTCTTTCGATTTCATTTATGGCTTTTAGTTCTTCCCGCGATTCCTGACTCCTAAAGGATTCTTTTAGCTTAAGTTCGATGCTTGCTATTTCTCTGACCAGTGTCTCCCTACGCATTTCAGATATATTGACCTCTTTTAGCCGCTCTGTTATTCTTTTCCGTCGCCTGTAAAGGGAGCGCCTGTCTCTTTCTGTTTTACATCTACTCCTCCTTTTTCTTAGAGGAATAAGCCTTGTGCATACATCGAGTGCCACCGAGTTAATCTGTTCTAGGCATAAGTTGGGGTCTGTGTTGCTTAGTATATCTTCCCAGCTTATATCGGTTAGGACTTGGTTTACTTGGTCCCACTTTATGTTTTTGTTATTGAAGTTGAATTTGGTGAATGCTCCCTCGTGACTAATCTCATTATGTCGGTCTGGGGCTCCGCGCATACATGACTGAACCTCAATTATGTTGTGATCTGAGTATATTGTTTTTGATATGGTGACATTTCTTATCAGATCATCATTGTTAGTGAAGATGAGGTCTAGTGTATTCTCCAGTCTAGTAGGCTCTATTATTTGCTGGTTTAAATTGAATTTTGTGCAGAGATTTAAAAGCTCGCATGAGTGTGAGTTTTCATCAGAGCTGCCTCCTGGTGTTATTACTGCAACAATATTATTTGCTATATTCCTCCATTTTAGGTGCCTTAAGTTGAAATCCCCCAGGAGCAAGATGTTGGGTGCAGGAGCTGGAAGGTTTTCCATACAGTGGTCAATTTTTAACAGCTGTTCCTGGAATTGCTGGGATGTTGCATCCGGAGGCTTGTAGACTACCACAATGACTAGGTTTTGGTTCTCGACCTTTACTGCTAAAACTTCCACTACATCATTTGAGGCATTTAGCAGTTCTGTGCAAACAAGTGACTCTGCAATGTACAGGCCAATCCCCCCCCTTTTGCCTGTTCACTCTGTCACATCTGTATAGGTTGTAACCTGGGATCCATATTTCGTTGTCCAAGTGATCCTTTATGTGGATCTCAGTGAAAGCCGTGAACATTGCCTTTGCCTCTGCAAGCAGTCCACGGATGAAAGGTATTTTGTTGTTTGTTGCTGGCTTTAGACCCTGTATATTTGCAAAGAAGAATGTTATCAGACTGGTGGTATTGTTGGTACTGGGGGGGGATTTTTTTTCCGGCATTAGTATCTGTATCTGTTGGTTTGGAGTGGAGGCCATCGACTGTGGTTCCACTCCAGGAATGACTGGATTTGGTGTACGATTTCTGCCATTTCCTGCCAGTTTTTTTTTCCTTCCTGGCACTAGAAAACCTCTCCCTCTTGAGTGGCTGTGGCTACCCAGGTTTTCCCATGGCCTGGATGTTTTGTATCTTTTTGTCCCCTTTAGATGGTATGCCTGGCAATTTAAGTTATAGCACAGTCTTTCCTGTACTGAAGAGGTACACAGTTCAGGGTGAAAAAGCTTACAGGAAGGGAGTTTGCATTTTCCTGTTGTCATATGGGCATGGCATTTTCTAGGGTGGTCATAGTTGCACGTCCCATCTGTTTTTCCAGATTTCCCATGCCAGTAGATACCGAGTGCATAGTATGTGCACAGGCTTGGTTTCCGTTTGCCTTGGGTTTCTGTGACTGTATTCCCTGTTGGTGCATGTTTCCCTGTCTTACTTCTATCCTCCCTAGCACTAACATGGAGCTCCCACCAGTTGTTTTTGGTAATATATCATCACTATTGCTAGTGGAGTCCTCTTGTTTGCTATTTCCTGCTGTATTTCTAGTTTGCAATATTGGTTTTATCTTATCTTTGACTACACTTGTTTCCCCACTACGGCTCCTGTCCCCTATGAGGTCATTTATATGTATTCCTTCCTGCGTATAATTCCCGACTACCTAGACAAAATCTCCAGCTTCACCATTACTGTCTCCCAGGACAGCATTTGAGTGTGTTTACAGTATACTCAGGACAATGCTCAGTATAGCCTCAGTATGCCATGTTCACACTGAAAGCCCACCCTGCATAGCCACAATAACAAAGACTCTAATCCCTCACTATGTACATAAACAAATTGCCAACAAAGGGCCTCCTTAACTTAGATATGGGACCTAAAATTTTATGTGGATATTTGTTTATATTTTTATTTAATTTATTTTTCATTAATTTTTAATTATCATGAGGTTGTGCTAAACCCATAAGGATTATACAGTGCCTGTAGGGGATGGAGGGTGGATATGTAAGGCATTCAGGCTTGATTCAGGGAACTGGAGCACAGATCCAATTCCCTAGATCAAGAGCCCCTCACCATTGTCAAGGAACCTCCCTTGAGGGGTTAATTTTTTAGAAATGTATTTTTAAATCACTTTTACCTGGAGTTTACCTGGAGAGAGTTTCGGGGGTCAACGCCCCCGCGGCCCGGTCTGTGACCAGGCCTCCTGGTGGATCAGCGCCTGATCAACCAGGCTGTTGCTGCTGGCTGCACGCAAACCAACGTACGAGCCACAGCCCGGCTGATCAGGAACTGACTTTAGGTGCTTGTCCAGTGCCAGCTTGAAGACTGCCAGGGGTCTGTTGGTAATCCCCCTTATGTGTGCTGGGAGGCAGTTGAACAGTCTCGGGCCCCTGACACTTATTGTATGGTCTCTTAACGTGCTAGTGACACCCCTGCTTTTCATTGGGGGGATGGTGCATCGTCTGCCAAGTCTTTTGCTTTCGTAGTGAGTGATTTTCGTGTGCAAGTTCGGTACTAGTCCCTCTAGGATTTTCCAGGTGTATATAATCATGTATCTCTCCCTCCTGCGTTCCAGGGAATACAGGTTTAGAAACCTCAAGCGCTCCCAGTAATTGAGGTGTTTTATCTCCGTTATGCGCGCCGTGAAAGTTCTCTGTACATTTTCTAGGTCGGCAATTTCACCTGCTTTGAAAGGTGCTGTTAGAGTGCAGCAATATTCCAGCCTAGATAGAACAAGTGACCTGAAGAGTGTCATCATGGGCTTGGCCTCCCTAGTTTTGAAGGTTCTCATTATCCATCCTGTCATTTTTCTAGCAGATGCGATTGATACAATGTTATGGTCCTTGAAGGTGAGATCCTCCGACATAATCACTCCCAGGTCTTTGACGTTGGTGTTTCGCTCTATTTCGTGGCCAGAATTTGTTTTGTACTCTGATGAAGATTTAATTTCCTCATGTTTACCATATCTGAGTAATTGAAATTTCTCATCGTTGAACTTCATATTGTTTTCTGCAGCCCACTGAAAGATTTGGTTGATGTCCGCCTGGAGCCTTGCAGTGTCTGCAATGGAAGACACTGTCATGCAGATTCGGGTGTCATCTGCAAAGGAAGACACGGTGCTGTGGCTGACATCCTTGTCTATGTCGGATATGAGGATGAGGAACAAGATGGGAGCTAGTACTGTGCCTTGTGGAACAGAGCTTTTCACCGTAGCTGCCTCGGACTTTACTCTGTTGACGACTACTCTCTGTGTTCTGTTAGTGAGGAAATTATAGATCCATCGACCGACTTTTCCTGTTATTCCTTTAGCGCGCATTTTGTGCGCTATTACGCCATGGTCACACTTGTCGAAGGCTTTTGCAAAGTCTGTATATATTACATCTGCATTCTTTTTGTCTTCTAGTGCATTTAGGACCTTGTCGTAGTGATCCAGTAGCTGAGACAGACAGGAGCGACCTGTTCTAAACCCATGTTGCCCTGGGTTGTGTAACTGATGGGTTTCTAGATGGGTGGTGATCTTGCTTCTTAGGACCCTTTCAAAGATTTTTATGATATGGGATGTTAGTGCTATTGGTCTGTAGTTCTTTGCTGTTGCTTTACTGCCCCCTTTGTGGAGTGGGGCTATGTCTGTTGTTTTTAGTAACTGAGGGACGACCCCCGTGTCCATGCTCCCTCTCCATAGGATGGAAAAGGCTCGTGATAGGAGCTTCTTGCAGTTCTTGATGAACACAGAGTTCCATGAGTCTGGCCCTGGGGCAGAGTGCATGGGCATGTCATTTATCGCCTGTTCGAAGTCATTTGGCGTCAGGATAACATCGGATAGGCTTGTGTTAATCAAATTTTGTGGCTCACTCATTTCCTTGCTGTCATCTGTGTAGGACCCATCTTGTTTAAGTAGGGGCCCAATACTGGGCGTTGTTCTCGATTTTGATTTGGCATAGGAGAAGAAATACTTTGGGTTTCTTTCGATTTCATTTATAGCTTTTAGTTCTTCCCGCGATTCCTGACTCCTAAAGGATTCTTTTAGCTTAAGTTCGATGCTTGCTATTTCTCTGACCAGTGTCTCCCTGCGCATTTCAGATATATTGACCTCTTTTAGCCGCTCTGTTATTCTTTTCCGTCGCCTGTAAAGGGAGCGCCTGTCTCTTTCTATTTTACATCTACTCCTCCTTTTTCTTAGAGGAATAAGCCTTGTGCATACATCGAGTGCCACCGAGTTAATCTGTTCTAGGCATAAGTTTGGGTCTGTGTTGCTTAGTATATCTTCCCAGCTTATATCGGTTAGGACTTGGTTTACTTGGTCCCACTTTATGTTTTTGTTATTGAAGTTGAATTTGGTGAATGCTCCCTCGTGACTAGTCTCATTTTGTCGGTCTGGGGCTCCTCGCATACATGTCTGAACCTCAATTATGTTGTGATCTGAGTATATTGTTTTTGATATGGTGACATTTCTTATCAGATCATCATTGTTAGTGAATATGAGGTCTAGTGTATTCTCCAGTCTAGTAGGCTCTATTATTTGCTGGTTTAAATTGAATTTTGTGCAGAGATTTAAAAGCTCGTGTGAGTGTGAGTTTTCATCAGAGCTGCCTCCTGGTGTTATTACTGCAACAATATTATTTGCTATATTCCTCCATTTTAGGTGCCTTAAGTTGAAATCCCCCAGGAGCAAGATGTTGGGTGCAGGAGCTGGAAGATTTTCCAGACAGTGGTCAATTTTTAACAGCTGTTCCTGGAATTGCTGGGATGTTGCATCCGGAGGCTTGTAGACTACCACAATGACTAGGTTTTGGTTCTCGACCTTTACTGCTAAAACTTCCACTACGTCATTTGAGGCATTAAGCAGTTCTGTGCAAACAAGTGACTCTGCAATGTACAGGCCAACCCCCCCCCTTTTGCCTGTTCACTCTGTCACATCTGTATAGGTTGTAACCTGGGATCCATATTTCATTGTCCAAGTGATCCTTTATGTGGGTCTCAGTGAAAGCCGCGAACATTGCCTTTGCCTCTGCAAGCAGTCCACGGATGAAAGGTATTTTGTTGTTTGTTGCTGGCTTTAGACCCTGTATATTTGCAAAGAAGAATGTTATCGGACTGGTGGTATTGTTGGTACTGGGGGGGGATTTTTTTTCCGGCATTAGTATCTGTATCTGTTGGTTTGGAGTGGAGGCCATCGACTGTGGTTCCACTCCAGGAATGACTGGATTTGGTGTACGATTTCTGCCATTTCCTGCCAGTTTTTTTTCCTTCCTGGCACTAAAAAACCTCTCCCTCTTGAGTGGCTGTGGCTACCCAGGTTTTCCCATGGCCTGGATGTTTTGTATCTTTTTGTCCCCTTTAGATGGTATGCCTGGCAATTTAAGTTATAGCACAGTCTTTCCTGTACTGAAGAGGTACACATTTCAGGGTGAAAAAGCTTACAGGAAGGGAGTTTGCATTTTCCTGTTGTCATATGGGCATGGCATTTTCTAGGGTGGTCATAGTTGCACGTCCCATCTGTTCTACTGTCCCATATGTTCTACTGTTTATTTTTTGAAGTACAGGTCGACCATCACTAATCCGGCAATCAGTTATCCGGTTCCATCAGTAATCCGGTACTTATTTCGGCTAGCATAATTACAAATTTCATTATTATACTGACTCAGAAATTGTGCAGATGGATGTAAATCCACAGCAGCAAGCCATTGGAGGAGAAAGCAGTGATGAAAATGAGGAAGATGTAGCAGAAAGAGTCTCTACTGATAGGTTAATTAAGTGTATTCTAACCTAACCACTCTGTAATCTGGCAAACTCACTAGTCTGGCACACTACAGGTCCCAATGATGCCAGATAAGTGATGGCCGACCTGAACTGTACCATAGTCTCTCATTTCTTTTCATAAAGGGAAGTTTAAACTTCTCCCCTGACAGAGAGAGAACAGAAAAAATATACTAGATCTAGGAGAAAACAATTATATAGCTGCAGCCACTTACTCCATAAGCCATACAAGAGAGAGTAAAGGATACATCCAAGAGTGCACACATAAGGAAACACGAGAAAAATACAGGGACACACACATTAAAATGAACGTAAGTAATGATCATAATATTTGAGGTGCTTCGAGGCAGGCAGGAACACAAGGTGCTTCAAAGCAGCAAGAACACAGGGTGCTTCAAGACAGGCAAGAGCACAGGGTGCTTCAAGACAGGCAAGAACACAGGGTGCTTCAAGGCAGGCAAGAACACAAGGTGCTTCAAGGCAGGCAAGAACACAGGGTGCTTCAAGGCAGGCAAGAACACAGGGTGCTTCAAGGCAGGCAAGAACACAGGGTGCTTCAAGACAGGCAAGAACACAAGGGGCTTCAAGGCAGGCAAGAACACAGGGTGCTTCAAGACAGGCAAGTACACAGGGTGCTTCAAGGCAGGCAAGAACACAGGGTGCTTCAAGGCAGGCAAAAACACAGGGTGCTTCAAGGAAAGCAAGAGCACAGGGTACTTCAAGGCAGGCAAGAACACAGGGTGCTTCAAGGAAAGTAAGAGCACAGGGTACTTCAAGGAAAGCAAGAGCACAGGGTACTTCAAGGAAAGCAAGAGCACAGGGTACTTCAAGGCAGGCAAGAACAAAAGGTGCTTCAACGAAAGCAAGAACAGAGTGATTCCCAAATTACTGCTGGAAAAACGCATAAAGATGAATCAACAAAACACATGGTCAAAATTTATTTATAACATTGTACATAATAAAAGATTAACTGCAATGTCGGTACCTGACCAGCCGGGCTGTGGCTCGTACGTCGGATTGCGTGCAGCCAGCAGTAACAGCCTGGTTGATCAGGCTCTGATCCACCATGAGGCCTGGTCACAGACTGGGCCATGGGGGCTTTGACCCCTAGAACTCTCCCCAGGTAAACTCCAGGTAATGATAGACATAATAGTTCATGATATTAACCCTTTCAGGGTCTGTGCCGTAGATCTATGGCTTTATGTTGAGGGTCCAAACCGTAGATCTATGCCATGAGCTCAGCTCACTCTGATAAGCTGTGAGCGGTAAATTTGGGCCTAGATATGAGAGAATACATCTATATGGTATGTGTGCACCACATAAAATAAATCCTGCAGCACACAGTGCATAATGAGAAAAAAACTGAGACCATAATTTTCGATTAAAACAGCGACTTTGCAGTGTTTTTCCATATGTTTTTAATAGCCGTATTTGCACTTTCTTGGTCTCATTTGATAGAATGGAAGATGCATTACAGAAATAGAGATGATTTTTTATTGGTTTTAGTACTGAAAATGGCTTGAAACTGAGCTCAAAGTAGCAGAAACGTTAAATTTTTGCCGATGTTCAAGAGTAAACAAATGACCTCATGCGTCTAATACACGCCAGCTGGCTGGTCTAATATACATTCACAAATGTGGTGACATTGTTTATATAATTATTACAATGTTGCATAACAGTAAATCTTCTATTTTTGGTTTGAATAAAAATTCATTATGTGAATAAAAAATCAAAATAAAAATCATTTGTAAAGCCTGAAAGCATAACTAATGAACAGAGGAAATTTTAGTTTAGTGCCAGGAATGCCTGAATTGTTTATTCTGGAGCCTATTTTAAAATTGGAATATTTTGAACTTCGCATTAAATTGGCCAAATTACCAATTTCCGATCACTTTATTTTGTTGTTGAAACAGTTGACTTGGTGATTTCTTGTGTTCAGTCGATAGAATAGAAGTAATACTAGTGAAATAGCTAAGAATTTGGTCAACTGGAATAATGTAATTGGCCTAAAATGGGAGTCAAAGTCGGCAAAATAGTCGATGCATAAATATCGCTGACACATCAAAATTCGCAAGAGCATAATTTCATTAATTTTCCATCAAATTTCGTACTTTTTGTTTTATTACCTTCAGAAAAAGGTTATCTACCATTTCATAAGAAAAAATACAAAATTATTTTTTGAAAATTCTTGGACACTGGTGCACACTTTGAAATTTGGCCTATGGACCCTGAAAGGGTTAATATGGGAAAGTTAGATATACAGTGGACCCTCGCATAACACTATTAATCCGTTCCTGAGAGCTCAGTGTTAGGCGAAATTATCGTTAGGCGAATTAATTTTCCCCATAAGAAATAATGGAAATCAAATTAATCCGTGCAAGACACCCAAAAGTATGAAAAAAAAAATTTTTTACCACATGAAATATTAATTTTAATACACAAAAACTGAAGAAGACATGCACAGTTACATGACACTTACCTTTATTGAAGATCTGGTGATGATTGATGGGATGGGAGGAGGGGAGAGTGTTGATGGTGTTAGTGTTTAGAAGAGGAATCCCCTTCCATTAGGACTTGAGGTGTCAAGTCCTTTTCTGGGGTTACTTCCCTTCTTCTTTTAATGCCACTAGGACCAGCTTGAGAGTCACTGGACCTCTGTCGCACAACATATCTGTCCATAGAGGTCTATACCTCTAAAGTGGTTCACAACATTGTCAGTGTACAGGTTGCCAACACGGCTTGCAACAGCTGTCTGAGGGTGATTTTCATCCATAAAGGTTTACAATTCAAGCCACTTTGCACATTATTATTATTATAATCAAAAAGGAGCACTAAGCCACAAGGGCTATACAGCGCTGCAGGGCAGGAAGGAAGCGAGGGTATCAGGTGGTAAAAGGGAGATGGATGAGTAATAGGTTATGGAGAACAGCGGGGCAGTGGATGGTGAAAGGGTAAAGGGCAGCAAGAGACTGAGCTAGAAAGGGCTGAGGGGAGTGTGAAAGGTATCATCAGAGTTTGTGGAGTAAATCAGTCGTTGTCAAGAAGTCAATGAGAGAGTTAGGATTAAAGGAGGGTCCATCAGCAAGAAGGGAAGGTAAAGAGAGAGTAGTAAAGTGGAGACGACGACGGAGGTAAATTCTGCATGCTCGTTGATAGAGAAGGCAGTCTAACAGAATGTGGCTAATCGATATGGGAACTTGACACTGATCACAGAGAGGAACAGGGTGCCTCTCCATGAGATACCCATGGGTAAGACGAGTGTGGCCAATGCGAAGGCAGGAGAGAGTGGTCTCCCAACCTCGGTACTGATGACAAGAAGACGGCCAGTAACCTGTGCTCGGTTTAACAGAATGAAGTTTGTTACTGAGCAGAGTTGACCAACATTGTTGCCAATGGGTATGATTGTGGGTAGCTATTGCAGCAAAATACAGTGGACCCCCGCATACCATTGGCATCACATAATGTTAAATCCGCATAGCGATACATTTTATCACTAAAATTTTGCCTTGCATAGCGCTAAATAACTCGCTCAACACTATTCGTCCGAGACACGTCTAAGTGAGGCCTGAGCCAGCCTCTCATGTTCCGCCGGTGGCATTGTTTACAAGCCAGCCTCCACGGTAACATCCAAGCATACAATCGGAACATTTCATATTATTACAGTGTTTTTGGTGATTTTATCTGCAAAATAAGTGACCATGGGCTCCAAGAAAGCTTCTAGTGCCAACCCTGTGGTAAAAAGGGTGAGAAATATTATCGAAATACTGTGGTACCATGGTCAACTGCTGATGCTGCTGCTGCTGTAGCACTGTCAGCTGCTGCTGCTGCTGCTGTACCACCATCAGCTGCTGCTGCTGCTGCTGTACCACCATCAGCTGCTGCTGCTGTAGTACCATCTGCTGCTGCTGTAGCACCATCTACTGCTGCTGTAGCACTGTCAGCTGCTGCTGTAGCACTGTCAGCTGCTGCTGCTGCTGCTGTAGCACTGTCAGCTGCTGCTGCTGCTGCTGTTGGTGTGGCTTATTGAGAATACCATGAAACAATTAACCCCAGAGGGTTAGCCACCCAGGATAACCCAAAAAAGTCAGTGTCATCGAAGACTGTCTAACTTATTTCCATCGGGGTCCTTAATCTTGTCTCCCAGGATGCAACCCACACCAGTCGACTAATACCAAGGTGAACAGGGAAAAATGCCTGGAACTAGTGCTCATATTGGTGAATTTAAAGCCAGCAAAGGTTGGTTTGAAAGATTTAAGAATCGTAGTAGCATACACAGTGTGATAAGGCCTGTTCTGGAAGAAAATGCCAAACAGGACCTACAGTACTCAGGAGGAAAAGGCACTCCCAGGACACAGTGTCTCATCAGTCATTGCTGTATCTTCAATAAAGGTGTCATTTATTCTTCATTTAGTAGAGTAGTACATGCACAATATATATTGTGCATGTACTACTCTACTATTGTGCATGTATTCTTCTCTTTGTGTGTAGGAAAATGTATATTTCATGTGGTAATAATTTTTTTTTCGTACTTTTGGGTGTCTTGCACGGATTAATTTGATTTCCATTATTTCTTATGGGGAAAATTCATTCGCATAACGATAATTTCACATAACAATAAGCTCTCAGGAACGGATTAATATCGTTATGCGGGGGTCCACTGTAGTCCAGAAATGGAACACCTCTATAGGAAATTGATAGGTCATGTACTGCTGACTGCGCAGCAGTGTCTGCCTGTTCATTGCCCTGTACGTCGACATGACCAGGGACCCAACAAAAAACAATATCTTTATGTTTGGTAGAGATACGGCGTAGCCAAAGTTGGATACTGAGAACTAGGGGGTGAGATGTATCAAATTTTTGTATAGCCTGTAGAGCACTAAGGGAGTCTGAGACTACCACAAATGATGACACAGGCATAGATGTGATATGAATAAGAGCTGCAAGAATGGCATACAATTCAGCACTAAAAATGCTAGCCGAAGACAGCAAATGCCCCCGCAAGATGCTGTCCGGAAACACTGCTGCGAATCCGACGCTGTCTGAAGACTTAGAGTCATCTGTGTACACAGTGATGGCATGAGAATGAGAGTGGAAGTGATCAAAAAAAAGAGAGCGGGAAGCCACCGTAGGTAGTTGGGCTTTCGAGCAAGGGAGTGAGAAAGAAGAGACCCGAACAGCTGGAACTTCCTAGGGGGGTAGGGAAAAGTGAGATGCTACATGAACATATAAAGGTGGTAACTGAAGGGAAGACAAGAGCGAATGTAGGCGAAGAGAAAAGGGACGGAGCAAACAGGGGCGGCGAACGAATAAAGAATGTCTACTAATATCGGTGACCATTCTATAAATGGAAGGATTGTGGAGATCGTGAGAGCGTACATAGTAGCGAAGGCAATGGGCATCACGGCGATTAGACAAGGATGGAACATTCGCTTCTGTATAGAGGCTCTCAACAGGGGAAGAGCGAAAAGCACCAAGGCATAAACGTAATCTGTGGTGATGTATGGGTTTAAGGCTAGAGAGAGTAGCAGGGGAGGCAGCTGAATAAATCTGGTCACCATAATCGAGTTTTGATAAAATGAGGGCTGAATGTAGGCGAAGCAAAGTTCGACGATCAGCTCCCCAGGAAAGATGAGCAAGGGTTTTAAGAAGGTTTAGCCGGCTGTGACAAGTTGCCTTCAGAGAGGTAATGTGAGGTTTCCAGGATAACCGACGGTCAAAGAGAAGGCCTAGAAACCTGACTGTATCACGTTTGGAAATATGGGAGCCATAGAGATACAAAGGATGATCGGAGATGACAGAGCGTCTAGTGATAGTAATCTGGTGAGTTTTGTTACTGGAAAATTTAAACCCATGCGTGGTGGCCCAAGTGGAAACACGGTCGACCGCATGCTGGAGAGAAACAGCAATAAGATGACAGTCAGCGCCTGCACAAGCAATAGCGAAGTCATCAATGTGGCATGCAAAGAGTACGTAACCTTTATTCGGCGCATGTACACACCCTCATTTACGGGCTATCTCCCCCAACCAGCGAACCAGGTTGCTAAGAGTTGATGATGGGGCCCCGTTGTTCAACTAGTGACCAGGTTCTAGCCAATAAGAAGATGGTTTTGGCAATCGCAGAGGTTATGTGGGTACCGCTCTCCTGTCTGCCCTTGTCATTCCCATTCTAGAGCTGGTTGAAGCACGGTCTGCTATCTTGTGGCTTCTATTTCTGCTTTGCTTACCGTGGAGTGCACTATACTTATCACTGTACATAGTGTACATATTGCTGTTATAAATTGGTGAAGGATAATATAAGTCTAAACTTTTTCTACTGTGTTTATTTGCTCCCATTACACCTGGGGTAACAGGCCATTTGGAATCCTGGGTTGTAATAATCAACATAGAGTGATGACCAAATATTGGGTGGAAGAACAGAGGCCAAATCATTTACAGCAAGGAGAAAAAGCGTTGTGCTCAGAACACATCCCTGAGGGACTCCTTCAGTTTGGATGAAGTCCGGGGAAAGCACATTATTGACTCGAACACGGAAATGTCTGTCAGTTAAAAAGGTCTTAAGGAAGGATGGGAGATTGCCTCGGAGGCCTAAGGAGTGGGCCTGGGCCAAAATATTATAATTCCAAGTTGTGTCATATGCCTTCTCAAGGTCAAAAAATATGACAATAACTGAGTGATTATTCGCAAAGGCATTACGAACATACGTATCCAAGTGTAGTAAGGGGTCTATGGTAGAACGGCCCTTACGAAAGCCATATTGACTAGTGGAGAGACTGTTGTGTGTCTCTAAATACCACATTAAACGTCGATTTACCAGACGTTCCATCACTTTGCAAACTGCTCTAGTAAGAGCGATGGGACGATAGTGGGAGGCATCATGTCCTGTAGTACCCAGCTTGTGGAAAGGGAGAACAATGGCAGATTTCCACAACTGGGGAAGAACTCCTTGTGCCCAAATAAGATTGAAGAGGTGTAAGAGGACTACAAGGGCTGACTGATGTAAATGTTGTAACATACGAATATGAATGTCATCAGGCCCAGCTGCCGATGATCGGCAAGCTGAGAGCATTGCCTCCAGTTCCTGAAGTGTAAAAGGTACATTAAACCTACAAGAGTTACAGAGACTAGTGTTTCCCTACTTGACCACATCTGGACCAACACCATATCCCCTTTAAAATCAGGCATAATTACAGATAATACCACAGACCACTACCCTACTTTCCTCATAACAACTCTTGGAAAACTACCCCAAGACACTACTAAAGTCACCTTCAGACTTCACAATGAGGCAGCCATTAATAACTTCACAACAGCAACAGCAAACATTGATTGGCACACTGAGCTAGAAACCTATACAGATATTGACGAATGTATTAATAATTTTCTAAAAAAAACCCAATACCTCTATAACAAGCACTGCCCTAAAAAAACTAAACGGATGACAGCAAAGAGACTGAACAGTCCCTGGCTAACACCCAGCATTCTCAAATCCATAAATACAAAACACCAATATGAAAAACAGTATAGAATGGGTCACATAACCAGAGACCAAACAAAACGTTACTCGTCAATCCTAACCAGCCTGATAAGAAGGGCAAAAAAATTGTATTATGAGAACAGATTATCCAACTTACGAGGTGATATAAAAAAGACCTGGAAAACCCTATCAGAAATTCTGGGAACAAAAAAGATATCACGAAATAGCGAAATAAAATTAGCAAAATCAGATGAACCCCAACTCCCACCAACAGAAACAGCAAACAGACTCAATGATTTCTTCTCCACTATAGGACAAAACCTTGCCAATAAAATCCCAAGCTCAGATACCCCACCAAATGACTACCTCACCGGCAACTACCCGAACACACTGTTCCTAGCTCCGACTAACCCATACGAAGTCTCCCTTATTATCAATGCACTAAAAAACAAGGCAGGAGATTTAAATACCTTACCACCCTTTATATACAAAAAAGTGTCACAAGTGCTATCACCAATCATTGCAACACTCTTTAACAAATCCATTGAATCCTCCACCTTCCCTACAGTACTCAAAATAGCAAGGGTCACCCCGATCCACAAAGGAGGAGACCAAACAGAGTTGAATAACTATAGGCCAATATCCAACTTACACTCTCTCTCAAAAATCTTCGAAAAATTAATTCATAAACGAATCTACTCCTACCTTATCTCCCAAAACATACTCAACCCCTGCCAATTTGGATTCAGGCCTAATAAAAATACTAATGATGCTATTATACACATGCTAGAACATATATACACTGCAATAGAGAAAAAAGAAGTCCCACTGGGGATCTTCATTGACTTACGTAAAGCTTTTGATACAGTTGACCATGACTTGCTCCACGTAAAATTGTCACACTATGGTATAAGAGGGCACTCCCTCAACTACCTCAAGTCATACCTTAGCAACAGAAGCCAATATGTGTACGCAAATGGGGCAAACTCTTCTGCGCAACCAATTACAGTTGGTGTCCCACAGGGAAGTGTCCTTGGCCCTCTTCTCTTTCTCCTATACATAAATGACCTTCCAAATGCTTCGCAATTACTCAAACCCACACTATTTGCAGATGACACTACATACGTCTTCTCTCACCCGAGCCCAGTCACGCTAGCCAATACTGTAAATACCGAATTACAGAAAATATCTACCTGGATGAGGACTAACAAACTTACACTAAACATTGACAAAACCTACTTCATTCAGTTTGGTAACAGAGCTACAGATGTCCCTCTTAACATAATGATAAACGGATCACCTATCACAAAACTAACAGAGGGAAAATTCTAAGGAATCCACCTTGATAATAGACTCAAATTTCATACACATATACATCAAATTTCTAAGAAAATTTCCAAGACTGTAGGCATACTATCGAAGATACGGTACTATGTTCCACAGTCAGCCCTCCTGGCCCTATATCACTCTCTTATTTACCCCTATCTCACCTATGGAATTTGTGCATGGGGCTCAACAACAATTAACCATCTCAGACCACTAATTACCCAACAAAAGGCTGCAGTTAGAATGATAACAAATTCTCACTACAGGCAGCACACTCCACCAATATTCAATACACTAAACCTACTCACCATACAAAACATCCATACTTATTACTGCACCTATTACATACATTGAACACTTAACTCTGATATTAACCCTCCCCTCAAACATCTCCTTGCCAACCTCAACAGAACACATGACCATAACACAAGGCACAGATCACTCTTTGATGTTCCTCGTGTCCATCTCACACTATGCAAAAACTCAATGCACATAAAAGGCCCTAAAATCTGGAATTCATTACCTGTAAATATAAAAGAAACACTACCTGTTTATAAATTCAAGTCTCTTCTCAAAGATCACTTACTCACCCAAAACCAAATAAATACTGAATAACTGAACCTTATAAATTGTATATCTTAAATGTTTCTCATAATTATATCACATAAATGTTAAACCTAAAACCCAATCTAACTTTATTATTTTTTAAATACACTACCTAACTGAATGCAACCATATGACCTGTCTTTGTAATACTCACTTGTGCTTTATAGTAATCTGTTTACATTAATGTTTTATCACTGATTTCATCATTGCTTAGTTAATCTTAAGTTAATTTTAAGCCAGCCCGTAATGCTATGCATAGTATAAGTGGCTTTGGCATGCTGCTCTTATCTGTATTTTTTTGTACCTCTGTATGTGTGCACAAATTGGAAATAAATAAAAAAAATACTGTTCTTCTCTGAGGGAAGAAAAGTCCAAGGGTGCTAACTCTCTGGCAGACTTTGAGGAAAGAAATGAGGGGCATAGATAGAGCCCATGGGAAATATGGACCAGATGAGTGCCAATTTCAATGGCAACGTCAAGAGGGTTTGCTACATCAACACCAGCGGCCCGTAGAACAGGAGCCGGGTCAGGAGAGTATTTACCACTCAATTTCCTCACTTTTTTCCAGACTGCACTCATAGAGGAAGCAGAGGTGATGGTGGAAACATAGTCTCGCCAGCAAGTGCGTTTAGTGTCACGGATGACACGGCGAGCGATCGCACGCTTCTGCTTAAAATCAAGAAGTCTCTCATCGGTTCTACTGTACCGGTACCTGCACCATGCAGCGCTTTTCAAACGTACTGCATGAGCGCAAGCAGGAGACCACCAAGGCATGCACTTCTGAGAATGCCTGCCTGAGGTTTGGGGTATAGAATGAAAAGCTGCGGCATAAACTGACATCGAGAAGAGGTGTAGGAGCTCATCAATGGAGGATGAAGAAGGAACCTCACTAAAAGCAGTGAGTTTCGAGAAAAGGTCCCAATTTGCCCGATCAAATTGCCAGCGAGGGCTACGGAAAGGTGGTGAATAGGAAGGTGAAGTAAGAATGATAGGAAAGTGATCGCTGTCATGTAAGTCCGGTAGAACAGACCAGGTGAAGTCTAGTGCAATAGAGGAAGAGCAGACTGATAGATTGATGCAAGAGAGAGTACGAGTACGAGGATCAAAATGGGTGGGAGTACCTGTATTTAAAACATGGAGGGGGTGAGAGGCGAGAAAAGCCTCCAACTGGATGCCACGTGAGTCACAATGAAACCCCCCCCAGAGGAAATGGTGGGAGTTGAAATCACCAAGTAACAGAAGTGGCAGTGGTAAGGATGAAACTAGAAAAGCAAAATCTGGGATAGAAAATGCTCGAGAAGGAGAGAGATATAAAGAACATATTGTATACCACTTATTCAAGTGGATACGGGCTGCAGTGTAATTCAGCGAGGTATGGACAAATAGTTGACAGTACGGAATATCATTGCGTAGAAAAAGAGCACTTTCATTAAAGGTCCCATCTGAGAAAGGATCCGAAGAATACAATAAATTATAGCCTGAGAGAGGTTGGAAAACAGCTGAGTGTAATTTTGGTTCTTGTAAGCAAGCACCAACAGGGGAAAACCTGGAAAGCAACAGCTGAAGCTCACCCCGATTACCCCTGAGGCCACGGATATTCCACTGTAAATAGGCCATGATTGGCAATGAAGAAAATACCAGGAATCCATAGGGAAGGGCACCTATGAGCTAGAGGGGTTAGAAAAGTCAACGTGTGGTGGCATTGGAAGGCATTCAAGTAGCGAAGGAATGGAGCATTGCGAAGAGTGGAGTTGTGGAGATGGAGGAGAGGGAAGAGAAGGAACAGGAGGTGGATCAGTGTCCATTGAAGGTTTAGTCTCTGCAATATATTCTGAAATGGCTTCAAGTGTTTCTGAATTCAAAGATGTATGGGAGACAATATTGGAGGTAGAAGGAGGAGAGTGAGTAAAGATTGGGACAGTAATGGACTGTACCAAAGTAGGGGGGGATGAAAGAGTGTAGGGGACTGGAGAAGAAGTGTGGGAGGGGACAGAAGAGGCAGAAACCTGGGAGGTGGCAGAAGAGGGAGAAACTTGGGAGGGGACGGGGGTGGAAGGCACAGTACGAGGAGGAGGGTGAACCTCCACACTTGTAATAGAGCCAGATAGAGGGGAAGAACTAGGTACAGAGACTGGAAAGGTAAAGTGCAGAGGTGGAAGAAGGGAAGGAAGGGGCAACAAAGATTTGAGCACTGGGTTTTTTTTGGACTTCTGAGAAGTGGAGGGGCGATTGGTAGGTGTCGTACGGGGTCTTGTCGATACCGGGGCTTGTGAGGAAGGATGTGAAGATGTGAGAACAGACTGAGTTGTAGTCGGGACGTCAGAGCCAAGGACAGCAAAAGGATTAGATGCCAGAGTGGCTATGGGAGGGGTAACAACAGAGGAGGCTGCAGAAGATGGGACTCCAGAAGTGGGGGGACGTTTTGAAACACGAGAATAAGAAACACGGGGTAGTCTCCCTTGGAGGCAGAGATGAGTAACTGCCATAGCATAAGGGAGACCTTCTGCTTCTTTGAGGCAACGGATTTCACACTCATTCAAGTAGACCTGGCAACGGCGAGAGTACGAAGGATGAGCCTCATTACAATTAAGGCAAGATGGAGGTTGACTGCAAGATGTATTAGAATGGTCGTCGGCACCACAGACTGGGCATTCGGCCATAGATCTGCAATATTTTGCTGGGTGACCAAAATGCCAACAAGTTCTACACTGTTGCGGTGTAGGGATCACCTTTCGAACTTGTAACCGATGACCCATGACATAAACAGAGGGCGGGAGTTCACAGCTGTCGAAAGTTAATCGAGCCACATTGCAAGGGTAATGTCTCCACCCGCGGGCAGGAAGGACATAAGTGTCTACTTTGAGGATTGGGAGATCCTGGAGTTCCAGCTGTTCAAGAATGTCATTGCCACATGACTGGAAATTCTGCTGGACTATGGTATGGGGCAGAATGACAGTACCACTACAAGAATTGAGAGAAAGATGTTTTTCAATAGTGATAGGAGTAGTATCGATATGCGAAAGGAGAGAAAGATCATGAGCTTGGGTAGCATTCTGGACAGTGACGATGCACATACTGCTCTTGACAGCATGAAATGAAATATCTCTACCTACATGGCACAGGAGCGCTTTGCCAATAGAGTGGACCCCGGCATAGCGACTTTAATCCGTGCAAGAGGGCTCATTGTTATGCGAAATGATCGGTATGCGAATGCATTTTCCCCATAAGAAATAATGGAAATCAAATTAATCCGTGTAAGACACCCAAACGTATGAAAAAAAAATTTTTACCACATGAAATATACATTTTCCTACACACAAAGAGAAGGATACATGCACAATAGTAGAGTAGTACATGCACAATATATATTGTGCATGTACTACTCTACTAAATGAAGAATAAATGACACTTACCTTTATTGAAGATGCAGCAATGACTGATGAGACACTGTGTCCTGGGAGTGCCTTTTCCTCCTGAGTACTGTAGGTCCTGTTTGGCATTTTCTTCCAGAACAGGCCTTATCACACTGTGTATGCCACTACGATTCTTAAATCTCTCAAACCAACCTTTGCTGGCTTTAAATTCACCAATATGAGCACTAGTTCCAGGCATTTTTCCCTGTTCACCTGGGTGTTAGTCGACTGGTGTGGGTTGCATCCTGGGAGACAAGATTAAGGACCCCAATGGAAATAAGTTAGACAGTCTTCGATGACACTGACTTTTTTGGGTTATCCTGGGTGGAAAATCCTCTGGGGTTAATTGTTTCTTGGTATTCTCAATAAGCCACACCAACAACGGTGCTACAGCAGCAGCAGCAGCAGCTGACAGTGCTACAGCAGCAGCAGACGATGCTACAGCAGCAGCAGACGGTACTACAGCAGCAGCAGCAGCAGCTGACAGTGGTACAACAGCAGTAGCAGCTGACAGTGCTACAACAGCAGCAGACGATGCTACAGCAGCAGCAGACGATGCTACAGCAGCAGCAGACGGTACTACAGCAGCAGCAGCAGCTGACGGTGGTACAACAGCAGCAGCAGCTGACAGTGCTACAGCAGCAACAGATGATGCTACAGCAGCAGCAGACGATGCTACAGCAGCAGCAGACGGTACTACAGCAGCAGCAGCAGCTGACGGTGGTACAACAGCAGCAGCAGCTGACAGTGCTACAGCAGCAGCAGATGATGCAACAGCAGCAGCAGACGATGCTACAGCAGCAGCAGACGGTACTACAGCAGCAGCAACAGCTGTACCACCAATAATAGCGATGGTTGATTGGGGTTTATTATACAACCTGGCCAGCTCGGAGACACGCACTCCACTTTCATACTTATCAATGATCTTTTTCTTCATCTCTATAGTAATTCTCACCCTTATTGCTGTAGGGTTGGCACTAGAAGCTTTCTTGGGGCCCATGGTCACTTATTTTGCAGATAAAATCACCAAAAACACTGTAATAATACGAAATATTCCGATTGTATGCTTGGATGTTACCGCGGAGGCTGGCTGGTAAACAATGCCACCGGCGGCACATGTGAGGCTGGCTAAGGGCGCACATTGGACGCGTCTCGGACGAAGAGCGGTGAATGGGCTTTTGAGAGGTATGCGAGGCAAAATTTTTGCGATAAAAGCGAGCGGTATGTGGATTGAACGTTATGTGATGCGTACGGTATGCGGGGGTCCACTGTACTATGGTCAGAAAGATAGGCAGAAGAAGAAGTTGGTCTTAAAGTAAAGAATTTAGTCCATTGTGTGGTCCGAAACTGAGCGTGGAGAGGAAGTGCATGACGTGTCGGTCTTTTCCTAGTAGAATGGGAAGGTAACAAAGGGACATCATCAGGAGATTGTCATTGGCATTTAAGAGTAGGACCAGAGTTAGTCCATCGTGAAACGGGCTGGCGATTCGAAAATTGCTGTACCGTAGAGGGAGAGGCCGGAAGCATAGTCAAAGGAAAGCGGAGGTCAGACAAATCGAAGGAGTCAGTTGAAGCCCTGGTACCTGAAGCAGGTGAGGAAACAGCACCAGCAAGAGGTACAGGGGCATCAGGAGTGTCCGAAGAGTGGTCAAAAAAACAAAGCAGGGTCAGAATGGGGTGCGGTATCAAGAAGGGGCCCGGGGGTAGTGGGTTCATGGATTGGGTTCTCCATGGTTAGGTTACTCCTTTGCTTTTTGTTTTTAAGAAAAAAAAGAAGAAAAGAAAATAAAAAGAAAAAAAAAGAATAAAAAAAGGGGGGAGCAGGGAGGAATAGTTCCCAGGAGGAATGAAAGGGCCGGAAATCTCCCTCCACGCCCAAGAGGACCTCAGCACCGCTAGTAGCGCAGATGCAGCATGGAACCCGTGCCATACCCTACCCTTCAAGCCAGTAAACCAGCAATCCGGGATAGCAACCTCACATCTACCGAGCTACCTCGGTGGGCAAAAGAGAGGACGGCCGGATATCTACCACAAAGCATACCTCCTTTGGCCACCACCCCCGGAATCTGAAAGGTGGCTTCCAGAGATACACCCGTCGCCCGAAAGACACCCAAAGCCACTCTCCGGGATACCGGAGAGGGATCGGGACATCCCCAGGCGATCCAGATTCCACGGCAAACTACGCCACCGCCAAGAACCCAATCAAAATGGGATGGACCCTGGTACCCTTTCCCCTACCTAGGAACTAGCGTGCCTGTGGGAAAAACCCCAAAGGCCAAAAAGAGGAAGGGCAAAAGGGAGGGGTGGGGAGGAGGAGGAGGAAAGGAAAAAGGGGAGGATGGGATAGGGGAGGGGAGATTGGGGGGTAATTAGGTTCGGTCTGAGGAAGAAGACCGACAGGTCTAATTCCTCAGACCAAGAGCCTCTTCACCACGCCAAGGAGCCCCCCTTGAAGAGGCCACTTTGCACAGATTTCCTTAATCTTTGAAGTAGGCAACTTCTTCAATTTCTCTCTCCCCTCCTCTGAAGAAGTTTCCTCAGGTGTGGCCTCTTGGTGTTGAAGTTGATCTAGCAGCTCATCAGTGGTTAGTCCTTCATTGTCCTCCTCCACCAACTCTTCCACATCCTCCCCACTAACCTCCAACCCCAAGGACTTCCCCAATGCCACAAATGATTCCTCAACTGGCATATGCCTCTCAGGGTTAGCCTCAAATCCTTCAAAATCCCTTTTGTCTACACATTCTGGCCACAGTTTCTTCCAAGCAGAGTTCAAGGTCCTCTTAGTCACTCCCTCCCAAGCCTTACCTATAAGGTTTACACAATTGAGGATATTAAAGTGATCTCTCCAAAACTCTCTTAAGGTCAATTGAGTTTCTGAGGTCACTACAAAGCACCTTTCAAGCACAGCTTTCGTGTACAGTTTTTTGAAGTTTGAAATGACCTGCTGGTCCATGAGCTGCAGGAGAGGAGTGGTATTAGGGGGCAAAAACTTGACCTTAATGAAGCTCATGTCCCCACAAAGTCGCTCTGCCAAGTCTGTAGGATGACCAGGGGCATTGTCTAACACCAGGAGGCACTTAAGGTTTAATTTATTTTCAATTAGGTAATTTTTCACAGTGGGGGCAAATGCTTGGTGTAACCAGTCATAGAAAAAGTCCCTAGTGGCCCATGCCTTACTGTTTGCCCTCCACAGCACGCACAAATTAGCCTTGAGGATATTCTTTTGCCCGAATGCTCTGGGAGTTTCAGAGTGATACACTAATAAAGGCTTCACTTTGCAATCACCACTAGCACTGGCACACATTAACAGAGTAAGCCTGTCTTTCATAGGCTTATGTCCTGGGAGTGCCTTTTCCTCCTGATTAATGTAGGTCCTGCTTGGCATTTTCTTCCAAAACAGGCCTGTTTCATCATAATTAAGCACTTGTTCAGGTTTCAGTCCTTCACTGTCTATGTACTCCTTGAATTCCTGCACATATTTTTCAGCTGCTTTGTGGTCTAAACTGGCAGCCTCACCATGCCTTATCACACTATGTATGCCACTATGCTTCTTAAATCTCTCAAACCAACCTTTGCTGGCCTTAAATTCACTCACATCATCACTAGTTGCAGGCATTTTTCTAATTAAATCCTCATGCAACTTCCTAGCCTTTTCACTTATGATCGCTTGAGAGATGCTATCTCCTGCTATCTGTTTTTCGTTTATCCACACCAGTAACAGTCTCTCAACATCTTTTATCACTTGCGATCTCTGTTTCGAAAACAAAGTTGCACCTTTGGCAAGAACAGCTTCCTTGATTGCCGTTTTCTTGGACACAATAGTAGCGATGGCTGATTGGGGTTTACTATACAACCTGGCCAGCTCAGAGACACACACTCCACTTTCATACTTAGCAATGATCTCTTTCATCTCCATAGTAATTCTCACCCTTATTCCTGTAGGGTTGGCACTAGAAGCTTTCTTGGGGCCCATGGTCACTTATTTTGCAGGTGAAATCACTAAAAATGCTGTAATAATACGAAATGTTCTGATTGCATGCTTGGATGTTACCGCGGAGGCTGGCTTGTAAACAATGCCACCGGCGGAACAAGTGAGGCTGGCTCAGGCTGCACATAGACGCGTCTCGGACGAATCGTGGTGAGAGTTTTTTAGCGCTAGGTGAGGCAAATTTTTAGCGATAAAATGTATCGCTAGGCGGATTTAACGTTATGTGATGCCAACGTTAGGCGGGGGTCCACTGTATTTCAAAATGCACCACAATATCTAAGAGGTCAAAATTCAAGAATGGTAGTGCTCTCTGAGAACCCACACATGAGTGTATAACTTAGTGCTCCATGAAAGTATACATATAATTATATAACCTAGTGCTACATGAGAACATACACATGGTTGTATATTATAACTAGGTGGAAAACCCATACAGCACATAATTGTATAACCTAGTGTTCTATAAGAACACACACATGGTTGTATATCTTATCCAGGATGAATACCCAATGAGGTAATAATATTCTCTGGGGGCAAGTCTTAGCTTTATTGGGTATAATAGTACAGGCAGTGTGTTGGCTGCTAGCCCATGCCCAGGCTGAGGGCCTAGGTGAGAGAGCTGGGGGAGTGTGCTTTGCTGGAAGGGTGTCTGGTGTGAGAATGAAGGGGGATGCAGAGTTTTGCCCAGTCAGCTCTAGGTTTGAACTCTCCCCACCAGACAGCAGCACGAGGCCTTGGTGGCATGATGCAGAAATACAAAACTGACTGGATACATTGCTTGGCTATGCTACATATGGCCATCCCAACCATGACAAAACATGTTTAAAAACTCTCTCATCAGGAACAGGGCACTGGCATGGAAGCAGACATGAATAGCAAAATATTACATGCAACAAAAAAAAAAAACTTACTGCCAGGGAGGAAGAAAAAAAGGGGATGTGCTAAAAAACAGTGACAACACAGTAAGCCATAGCAGGGTGTCACTGTATGCAGGAACTCTAGCAGGAGGAAATACGCTATCCTGGAACTGGACTGCAGACTGTGCAACACATCAAAGAAACATCGCTATGGCTGAGCTGCACAGCAGGATATGGTCACTGACTGGAACAGTGTAGCAGATTAATCATTGCAGGGTAGTCACTGCAGAGTTCACTCAGCCTGTGGCATGACTTGGTGGTGACGGTGAGTGAGGCATCGTGGGAACTCGGTATACTGGAATAGGTGCCTGTAGACTGTGCGACTCCAGGAGAACTCTGGACCAGGATTGTGTTGTCAGTTGGGTTGACTCAGCAGCAACATGTGGCAGTGCCAGCAAGTGGGGTATCATGGAGATGATGATGATGATGATGAGTGGGTGAGCTGTATGGATGACTCAGGTGGAAGTGCTGGTAGGCAACAGTGGCCAGATAACGACTCTGAATGTGAGAATCGTGGGTGAGACAACCCAGGTGGTGTGACATCAGCAAGAGGTGGCGAGCATAGTTTCTCTCTGTACAGGGTACTCGGACAACTTACGCATTTGATGCCAGGACTGACTGTAGTCAGTGGGCAAGTAGTTACAACAGGGTGTGACCTGTAACCCTGAGGCATGTGTTACAGTGGTCTAGGCACAGACCGCACTGAAAACACACAAACAAAAGTTAAGCGCACCCATAACTAAACATGAGGTATCACAGTTACATGGTACATGTATGTATTAACAAAATAATGGTTTTCTGGGCAAAAATGAATATGTGGTTATGGAGCAATAGTATGAAACACTGAGAGGAAATAACATGTGACATACAATACTCAAACACATGCTCTGTTGTTGGGCAACACTGAACACTTCAACATTTTCTCTCTCAATTTTCAGAGATTACTAAAAACACTTTAAATATGCTATGAAACAAGGTTAAACTGGCAGTGTAACATCATGATGTGACATCTTAAGGTGACGTCAGGGCAATGTCTTGGGAAGACGTCATGGTGTGTTGTATGTGACATCATGGTGTGATGTATGTGACATCATGGCATGATGTACATGACATCAAGGTGTGACATGGTTGTATAACCCACAAAAAATTTAACCACTGAAAAAAATAGAATATGCTGTATATCAGTAGCATAAATGTTAAAGTTATACCACAGCACACAATGGAAGTACTCACATAGGTGTAATACCTACATAAGTTGACAGCATATATTATCAAATAGTTGTATTAAGAACAAGGCAAAATATAACATTACCCGGTGAGGACATTCATGTGTTCATAAATTTAAATTAATCAAATTTTCATATGACAAACATAGGTTTGATACCAGTAAAGAAAAACAAAAGCACTGAACACTACAAAAAAACATTAATCTTTCCTAAGGAGCGCTGCTCCTCATATTAGTGTTGTGGCCGTGCATGACAGCTTCCACCTTAGCTTTTCAAAATAATCTCAGCAACTATTTTTGTTACTGATGACACTTGAGGGATGTGGAGAAACTTCTTAATCCCTTATCAAACATGAAATGCCTCACATGAAAGACAACAAAAGGAAGCTAACAGTCATCAAATGTAAGTTTAACAATGTTGCATAGATATTTTTAGTTAATGCACAGAGAACAAATGAAGTGTTAATGCAGGATAGGAAACCACTTTAGTCAGAGCTATTGGTATAGTACATATGACTTGTAAACTCTATGCTAGAGAACAATCATATGTGAGACAACAACTGTTTCAACACTGATTTAGGCTAGAAAGTCCAAGTGCTGTGATGAGTGTATCTACAAATTCAAGGAAAGACAAGACTGCTAACTGCACCCTGCCACAAAGTGTGGAAAGCATCCCAAGGGTTCACCACATTCAGAATAATGTTACTAATCCTGTATTCATGCAGGACATAGGTAGGGTTTGTTGCCTGAAGAGTAAAGAATTTTGTTTTTGTAGATGGACACGAAAACATCCTAGACTTGAGCAACAATAATGACTTCACATGCAGTCATTATTGCTAGAGATTTGTTGAATAATAAGGACTTGCAAGTCAGCTGTGTGGCAGGAAACACCTGGGCTATGGTCAAGGGAAAGCAAGGCCACCCAAGAACAAGCCTTAGATATTGAATACAGTGGACCCCCGCTTTACAATCACCTCCCAATGTGACCAATTATGTAAGTGTATTTATGTAAGTGCATTTGTACGTGTATGTTTGGGGGTCTGAAATGAACTAATCTAATTCACAATATCCCTTATGGGAACAAATTCGTTCAGTACTGGCACCTGAACATACTTCTGGAATGAAATAATATCATAAACTGGGGGTCCATTGTATATCCAAGACAGGCTCTAGGGACAGCCCAACAAGGTTGCATAAACAGAAATGTTGGTGGGGGGCTGTATCCCTCTTGGGTTTGGACTGAAGGAAGGAAAGGGAAGAGATATAGCCCTTGGGATACACAAACAAGGTGATGCCCAAGTGCTGTGGCAGCTTCAACAGGGGGTCACTCCTTTGCTTTCACTAGCAACTTTATTGTAATGGGAGGAAGGTCCTCTATATTAATGGGCGAATGCCCTGTTACTTTCAACTTTTTCCCAGGCTGCACACATAGAAGCAGTGGTAATAACGGTGGACATATAAGCCTGTCAGTAGGTTTTTGGTATCTGTATAATAAAATGAGCATGCACATTTGCCAGTTTAAAGCTAGAAAGTGGTTTGTAGTAGTTGTAATGGTAGTGACCCTATGTAGCACAAGAGCAGTCAGGAGACTACCAGAGACACACACTTTTGATAATGTATTAATGTTGGTAGAATTACTGACAATATGTTAGGTAAAAGGACACAAGTGCAACTTATGTGACATTTTATTGTGGCAACATTTCGCTCTCCAGGAGCTTTAGCAAGCTGTTACAAACAATACATGAACAGAGAGGGTATATATAGGCTTAGAAAGAGGTGTAATACTAGTGGAAGTACAATGGAACCTTGACTTATGAGTGTCCCAACGTACAAGTTTTTTTTGAGGTACAAGCCGTCACTCAGTCGATTTTTTGCTCTAAGTTACGAGCCAGCATCCGAGTTACGAGCCAGCTCCCCCCGCTTTCCCCTCAATCCAAAACCTACACACCTCGCCTGTTTATCTATGAATTCATGCTTTAATTCCATGGAAATCCTCTTTTTCTTCTCAGCACTGTCCTTTACACTTACTTTCTTAGGACCCATGCTTAGAAAAACAAAATTTGGCCAAATGACTAAAACATGTAAGCAAAACATGAGAGAAATACTCTCATACTGAGGTAAACAGTGCAATGAGTTGGTGGCATTCTGAAGCTCTCATTATTATTATTATTATTATTATTATTATTATTATTATTATTATTATTATTATTACTATTATTATTATTATATAATACATGTAATATTATAATAATAATGAGTAAGCCTCAGTTCCCTAAATTAATAATAATAATATAATAATAATTATATGTACTGTAACAATAATAATAATAATAATAATAATAATAATAATAATACATACATACATACATACATACATGATACGTAATAATAATTCAGAATGCTGCCACTAGATGGCACAGCCGATGGCAAAACATCCGGTAAGAAATCCACATGTTTGCATCACTGTGGGAGCAGTTCTCTCTTGCTTGCTTGCATATCTTTTACAGTCATTTGGCTAAATTTATTTTTTCTAGCCATGGGTCCTAAGAAAATAAGTGCAAAAGACAGTGCTGAGAAGAAAAAGATGATGATTCACATGGGATTAAAGCAAATTGTATCAGTTAAATTCAGCAATCAAAAAAAAAAATTGTATCGGTTAAGTTCAGTGATAAAGTGTAGCATTAAGAGTGTAGCAAGTTAGTTAAGTGATTAAATGATAGAAAAAGGACGAAACGAGGACACTGCTGCTGCTTCCACTGCCATCATCACTCATATTATGGCCTATTGTATTCATTCTAGTTTATATATCATGTTTCTCTGTTAATTATCTTGTTTATTATGTCATATTAGATTAATTGTGATAGATAAATAAGCCGTAGAGTTATATTGGAATATTTTGTCCTGCCACTAGGATGGATTAATGGCATTTCAATTAATTTAAATGAGGAAAATTTATTTGATATACAGTGGAACCTTGGCTTATGACTGCCCCACCATTTATTTATTTATTTATTTATTTACAATTTGAGCACACATACAGAGGTACAAAAAAATACAGATAAGAGCAGCATGCCAAAGCCACTTATACTATGCATAGCATTACGGGCTGGCTTAAAATTAACTTAAGATTAACTAAGCAATGATGAAATCAGTGATAAAACATTAATGTAAACAGATTACTATAAAGCACAAGTGAGTATTACAAAGACAGGTCATATGGTTGCATGCATTGTTGTACATTCAGTCATATGGAGTATTCTGTTAGGTAGTGTATTTAAAAAATAATAAAGTTAGATTGGGTTTTAGGTTTAACATTTATGTGATATAATTGTGAGAAACATTTAAGATATACAATTTATAATGTTCAGTTATTCAGTATTTATTTGGTTTTGGGTGAGTAAGTGATCTTTGAGAAGAGACTTGAAATTTATAATCAGGTAGTGTTTCTTTTATATTTACAGGTAATGAATTCCAGATTTTAGGGCCTTTTATGTGCATTGAGTTTTTGCATAGTGTGAGATGGACACGAGGAACATCAAAGAGTGATCTGTGCCTTGTGTTATGGTCATGTGTTCTGTTGAGGTTGGCAAGGAGATGTTTGAGGGGAGGGTTAATATCAGAGTTAAGTGTTCTATGTATGTAATAGGTGCAGTAATAAGTATGGATGTTTTGTATGGTGAGTAGGTTTAGTGTATTGAATATTGGTGGAGTGTGCTGCCTGTAGTGAGAATTTGTTATCATTCTAACTGCAGCCTTTTGTTGGGTAATTAGTGGTCTGAGATGGTTAATTGTTGTTGAGCCCCATGCACAAATTCCATAGGTGAGATAGGGGTAAATAAGAGAGTGATATAGGGCCAGGAGGGCTGACTGTGGAACATAGTACCGTATCTTCGATAGTATGCCTACAGTCTTGGAAATTTTCTTAGAAATTTGTTGTATATGTGTATGAAATTTGAGTCTATTATCAAGGTGGATTCCTAAGAATTTTCCCTCTGTTAGCTTTGTGATAGGTGATCCATTTATCATTATGTTAAGAGGGACATCTGTAGCTCTGTTACCAAACTGAATGAAGTAGGTTTTGTCAATGTTTAGTGTAAGTTTGTTAGTCCTCATCCAGGTAGATATTTTCTGTAATTCGGTATTTACAGTATTGGCTAGCGTGACTGGGCTCGGGTGGGAGAAGACGTATGTAGTGTCATCTGCAAATAGTGTGGGTTTGAGTAATTGCGAAGCATTTGGTAGGTCATTTATGTATAGGAGAAAGAGAAGAGGGCCAAGGACACTTCCCTGTAGGACACCAACTGTAATTGGTTGTGCAGAAGAGTTTGCCCCATTTGCGAACACATATTGGCTTCTGTTGCTGAGGTATGACTTGAGGTAGTTGAGGGAGTGCCCTCTTATACCATAGTGTGACAATTTTACGTGGAGCAAGTCATGGTCAACTGTATCAAAAGCTTTACGTAAGTCAATGAAGATCCACAGTGGGACTTCTTTTTTCTCTATTGCAGTGTATATATGTTCTAGCATGTGTATAATAGCATCATTAGTATTTTTATTAGGCCTGAATCCAAATTGGCAGGGGTTGAGTATGTTTTGGGAGATAAGGTAGGAGTAGATTCGTTTATGAATTAATTTTTCGAAGATTTTTGAGAGAGGGTGTAAGTTGGATATTGGCCTATAGTTATTCAACTCTGTTTGGTCTCCTCCTTTGTGAATCGGGGTGACCCTTGCTATTTTGAGTACTGTAGGGAAGGTGGAGGATTCAGTGGATTTGTTAAAGAGTGTTGCAATGATTGGTGATAGCACTTGTGACACTTTTTTGTATATAAAGGGTGGTAAGGTATTTAAATCTCCTGCCTTGTTTTTTAGTGCGTTGATAATAAGGGAGACTTCGTATGGGTTAGTCAGAGCTAGGAACAGTGTGTTCGGGTAGTTGCCGGTGAGGTAGTCATTTGGTGGGGTATCTGAGCTTGGGATTTTATTGGCAAGGTTTTGTCCTATAGTGGAGAAGAAATCATTGAGTCTGTTTGCTGTTTCTGTTGGTGGGAGTTGGGGTTCATCTGATTTTGCTAATTTTATTTCGCTATTTCGTGATATCTTTTTTGTTCCCAGAATTTCTGATAGGGTTTTCCAGGTCTTTTTTATATCACCTCGTAAGTTGGATAATCTGTTCTCATAATACAATTTTTTTGCCCTTCTTATCAGGCTGGTTAGGATTGACGAGTAACGTTTTGTTTGGTCTCTGGTTATGTGACCCATTCTGTACTGTTTTTCATATTGGTGTTTTGTATTTATGGATTTGAGAATGCTGGGTGTTAGCCAGGGACTGTTCAGTCTCTTAGCTGTCATCTGTTTAGTTTTTTTAGGGCAGTGCTTGTTATAGAGGTATTGGGTCTTTTTTAGAAAATTATTAATACATTCGTCAATATCTGTATAGATTTCTAGCTCAGTGTGCCAGTCAATGTTTGCTACTGCTGTTGTGAAGTTATTAATGGCTGCCTCATTGTGAAGTCTGAAGGTGACTTTAGTAGTGTCTTGGGGTAGTTTACCAAGAGTTGTTATGAGGAAAGTAGGGTAGTGGTCTGTGGTATTATCTGTAATTATGCCTGATTTTAAAGGGGATATGGTGTTGGTCCAGATGTGGTCAAGTAGGGAAACACTAGTCTCTGTAACTCTTGTAGGTTTTGTTACTGTTGGTAGCAACATACAGTTACTCATTGTGTTTGTGAATTCAGTAACGTGTGGGTCCTGGTCTTGCAGGAGATTTATATTGAAGTCACCTGAGAGTAGTAAGTGAGAGGTTTTTGTAGGTATTTGGATTTGAATTTGGCTATTATATATTCCCCATGTTCATCCCTTGTGCAAGTATTAGTGATACATTGTCAGGATACAAACCGTTGTTCGATCGATTTTTTGTTTCTGGATATGAATGAAATTTCAGGATGCGTACTTTCCCCTCAAGGAAGGTTCCTTAAATAAATAAATAAAAATACTTATTTTTTTGCAAAGGTTAAAATGTGTGTTTACATATCATAATATGATTGGAGCAAAGAAAGCTACTATTATGCCGAGGCATTTAGGGCAGAATTTACTTAGTACAGTGGACCCCCGCCTTACGATATAATTTCATTCCAGAAGTATTTTCAGGTGCTGTTACCGAACGAATTTGTTCCCATAAGGAATATTGTGAATTAGATTAGTCCGTTTCAGACCCCCAAAAATACACGTACAAAAGCACTTACATAAATACACTTACATAATTGATCGCATTGGAAGCTGATTGTAAGGCGGGGGTCCACTGTACTTATAGACTACTTAAGTCTAAACAGGTCAAAAGTAGTGGTTACTAATGTTTTGCTGATGGAGGCACCAACTACTGGCAGCATTGTGAATTTTCTCTTTACTGTTATTATTATTATTATTACTACGTATATTGTATTATTATTATTAGTACGTATGTGGTGAGGGGCTCTTGATCTAGGGAATTTGATCTATGTTCCAGTTTCCTAAATTAGGCCTGAATACCTTCCATCCCATCCCCCACAAAAGTGCTTCCCCATTATAATAATAATAATAATAATAATAATAATAATAATAATAATAATAATAATAAGTATAATAATAATAATAAGTATAATAATAATAATAAGTACAATAATAATAATAAGTATAATAATAATATAATAATGTACTACAATAATAATTATAATAATAGACAGCTTCGAAAGGCTGTCACTAGATGGCAGTGAATACCACAGCAATGCGGGAGTAGTGATGGCCGCATCCACTTGCCATATTATGGCCTATTTTATTTATTCTAGAGTATATATCATGTTTCTATGTTATTTATATTGTTTATTATGCCATATTAGATCAACTGTGATAGATAAATAAGCCATAGAGTTGATATTAGCATTATATTGAAGTGTATTTTTCCGGCCTCTGAGGGCATGAATTCCACCGGAACAGATTAATGGCTTTTCAATTAATTTAAATGAGGAAAATTAACTCAGCATATGAACAAATCAGGATACAAAGAAGGTCACAGAACGGATTAAGTTCGTAAGCAGAGATTCCACTGTACGAGCAAACTGAGTTACGAACTAGGTCACAGAATGGATTAAACTCATAAGTCAAGGTTCCACTGTAGTAGTAATATTAGTT
This sequence comes from Cherax quadricarinatus, assembly GCF_038502225.1. NCBI lineage: Eukaryota > Metazoa > Arthropoda > Malacostraca > Decapoda > Parastacidae > Cherax > Cherax quadricarinatus. The sequence goes on along the minus strand of NC_091336.1, from coordinate 31,512,867 downwards.
GTAGTAGTAGTAATAATACAATATGGTAGAACAGTCAACTTGCACATGAGTAAAAGGTAATGAAAGTTATTACTAAGGTACCATAAAAATAGGTTAGACAAATATTTGTTAGTGGTTGGATTTGAGAGGGCCTGTTTCAGTGTTTCTCCTCTGTTATGTTCTTGTGTAGTATTAGCAGCAGAGACTATGTGATGGCAGGGTTTATTGCTTTGAGGATTTTTGCTAATACTTCAGAGATGATGAAGCTGCCTTTATTTTGCTTGTGTTAGAAAAGTCAATTAACAATCATTCAAGGCATTTATGTCTGCAGAAATTACGTTCTCTGATCACTATTTGGGCGTCATTGAATTTCATGAGGTGATTGGTGGAATTTTGGTGCTGTACACAAGCGTTGTTCAAGTTATCATTCCTACATGTGTTAATGTGTTCATTGAGATGTGTTTCACCTAAATATATTCTATTGTAGCCTCCACAAAGTACGGTGGACCCCCGCATAGCGACTTTAATCCATGCAAGAGGGCTCGTTGTTATGCGAAATGATCGGTATGCGAATGAATTTTCCCCATAAGAAATAATGGAAATCAAATTAATCCATGCAAGACACCCAAAAGTATGAAAAAAAAAAATTTTACCACATGAAATATACATTTTCCTACACACAAAGAAAAGGATACATGCACAATAGTAGAGTAGTACATGCACAATATATATTGTGCATGTACTACTCTACTAAATGAAGAATAAATGACACTTACCTTTATTGAAGATGCAGCAATGACTGATGAGACACTGTGTCCTGGGAGTGCCTTTTCCTCCTGAGTACTGTAGGTCCTGTTTGGCATTTTCTTCCAGAACAGGCCTTATCACACTGTGTATGCCACTACGATTCTTAAATCTCTCAAACCAACCTTTGCTGGCTTTAAATTCACCAATATGAGCACTAGTTCCAGGCATTTTTCCCTGTTCACCTGGGTGTTAGTCGACTGGTGTGGGTTGCATCCTGGGAGACAAGATTAAGGACCCCAATGGAAATAAGTTAGACAGTCTTCGATGACACTGACTTTTTTGGGTTATCCTGGGTGGCAAATCCTCTGGGGTTAATTGTTTCTTGGTATTCTCAATAAGCCACACCAACAACGGTGCTACAGCAGTAGCAGCAGCAGCTGACAGTGCTACAGCAGCAGCAGACGGTACTACAGCAGCAGCTGACGGTGGTACAGCAGCAGCAGCAGCTGACAGTGCTACAGCAGCAGCAGACGATGCAACAGCAGCAGCAGACGGTACTACAGCAGCAGCAGACGGTACTACAGCAGCAGCAGCAGCAGCTGACGGTGGTACAACAGCAGCAGCAGCTGACGGTGCTACAGCAGCAGCAGCAGCTGACAGTGCAGCAGCAGCAGCAGCAGCTGACGGTGGTACAGCAGCAGCAGCAGCTGTACCACCAATAGTAGCGATGGTTGATTGGGGTTTATTATACAACCTGGCCAGCTCGGAGACACGCACTCCACTTTCATACTTATCAATGATCTTTTTCTTCATCTCTATAGTAATTCTCACCCTTATTGCTGTAGGGTTGGCACTAGAAGCTTTCTTGGGGCCCATGGTCACTTATTTTGCAGATAAAATCACCAAAAACACTGTAATAATACGAAATGTTCCGATTGTATGCTTGGATGTTACTGCGGAGGCTGGCTGGTAAACAATGCCACCGGCGGCACATGTGAGGCTAGCTAAGGGCGCACATTGGACGCGTCTCGGACGAACAGCGGTGAGCGGATTTTTGAGCGGTATGCGAGGCAAAATTTTTGCGATAAAAGCGAGTGGTATGCGGATTAAACGTTATGTGATGCCGACGGTATGCGGGGGTCCACTGTATAGTGTCAACTCCTGCAATGACTGATTCATGGTGGTTCAATTTTGTCCTGGTTAGATCCCTTGTGGAAGTGCTGGATGCGATGGTGACTCTAGTGTAAGCTTGTGCCAGTACCTTAGAAACGTTCAGTGCAACCTGGCTGTTTGGAAGGATTATAACTTTGTTAGGAGTGTTGTTGGTGCATGGAGAATTGATAATCTGAAGAGCTCTTTTCTTGCAGTCTTTGATGAAAAAGGAAGGAAAATGTAGATCAGTGAAGGTTTGGTGTATGTAAGTACATTCATTGTCAAGAAACTCAGGACTACAAAATCTCCGGGAGGTAAAGGAAGATTAAGGTCCTGACTGGCTTTACTTCATAGAATGTCACAAGCCACTGACATTCGTAAAGTCAATTTTCTTCTACCTCCTGGAGATTTTGTTGACTTGATTGAAATCTGCATTAATTTCAATTGCTTGAACAAACCTATGATATGGGAATGGGGTCCCCTATCAGTGCCATCTTAGACAACTTGTATATGGAACACCTAGAAGCTGCACACTTCAACATCATCCCCACCAGCATCACCTGGTTATGTTATGTGGACAATGTCCTCATAATAACTCCCAAATACTTTGATGTACAGAATCTTCAGGCAAGGCGCAACACAGCTGAACCGGCTATCCAGTTTACACTAGAAGAAGAGTCCAATGACAAGTTACCTTTTCTAGATGTCCTCATTCACAAAGTAGATAACAAGCTAAGATTTCAAGTTTACCATAAACCTACCAACAAAAATGATCTGGCCCACTTCTATTTCAGTCAAGATACTAAGATCAAAAGAGGTATCATCACTGGATTTTTCCTAAGAGCATAATACCGAATTTGTAGTCCTGAGTTTCTTGACGAGGAATGTACTTACATACACCAAACCTTCACTGATCTACATTTTCCTTTCTTTTTCATCAAAGACTGCAAGGAAAGAGTTCTTCAGATCATCAATTTTCCCTGTACCAACATCACTTCTAACAAAGTTATAATCCTTCCCAACAGCCAGGGTGCATCTAACCAGGACAAAATTGAACCACCACGAACCAGTCAATGCAGAAGTTTACACTATTACCTCATGAAATTCTACGATGCCCGAATAGTGATCAGAAAACCTAATTTCCACAGACGTAAATGCCTTGAATCACCATTAACCCTTAAACTGTCCAAACGCAGATCTATGTTTTTTTTACATGCTCTCTTATAGAGAAAATGAAGGTCGGAGCACTATGTTTGGAAGGGTTTAAGGGTTAACGATCACCTCCCAATGCGACCAATTATGTAAGTGTATTTATGTAAGTGCGTTTGTATGTGAATGTTTGGGGGTCTGAAATGGACTAATCTACTTCACAATATTCCTTATGGGAACAAATTCGGTCAGTACTGGCACCTGAACATACTTCTGGAATGAAAAAATATCGTTAACCGGGGGTCCACTGTATTTGTCTAACCTATTTTTATGGTACCCCAGTAATAGCTTTTATTACCTTTTACTCATGTACAAGTTGACTGTTCTACCATAATATATTGCTACTACACCTACCATCTGACTTACGACCTGCTCGACATATGTCCACTCGACTTATGACCGTACATCTGGCAGCTAGGCTGGGCCGGCTGATACATACCACTGTACAATATTTGACGATACTCGCGGTGGCAATGCATCATGCAGGCAGCATCAGTTTGAGTTACCCTGCCCTATCAGCAGCATCATACTGTATTAACTGTACTAACTGGACGGTAAATTTCACCATGGTTCCTAAGAGAAAGTCTGAATTTTGCACTGGAGATTGTGGCAAGAAGGCAAGAAAGGTTCTTACTTTCGAACTCTCTCTATTTGTTTTCACTGTTGCACATAAATCTGTCTGTATCTGTCTGCCTGTATATCTGTCTGTCTGTATCTGTCTCTGTCTATCTGTCTTTGTCTTCCTGTGTGTATCTGTCTTTCTGTCTACCTGTGTGTCTGTCTTTCTGTCTACCTGTGTGTCTGTTTGTCTACCTGTGTCTGTCTTTCTGTCTACCTGTGTGTCTATCTTTCTGTCTACCTGTGTGTCTGTCTTTCTGTCTACCTGTGTGTCTGTCTGTCTACCTGTGTGTGTGTCTTTCTGTCTGCTTGTCTCTCTGTCTCAGAGCCGCTCATGAACCAACAGGTATTACACATGAAGCAGAGTTGTCATATCATCAATATGATGCTAATATCACTATATAGCTTATTTATCTATCACAATTCATCTAATATGACATAATAAACAATATAAATAACATAAACACCTGATATACACTCTAGAATTTATTTATTTATTTATTTATTTATTTTTTATTTAGACATGATACATAGTTGTACAAAGAAATATAGTGACTGGGTGCACATGCCAAAAGCCCCTTGTATGCAGAGCATTATGGGCAAGCTTAAAATATGAACTTAACTACTTTAAACTTCACATCTTGCACCTGCGCTGGTGTGCAGCTACACATTAAAATCATTAAGAGTGTGTTATTGGTCTTGAAGATGCCATATTAATAATGACAATAATAACACAATAATAATCACTCTGAGGCACATAAATGTGCATAAAACATTAATATAGACATTTTGCTTAATGCATCTATGATTTTCTTTCAAAATTATATAATAAACACGCTATGTAACATATAAATTAACATAAATATGAGATGTTTTTCCAGTCAGCTTAACAGAGTGAACAAAAACCATTCGTGTCCGGGCTGGTAACAACAACAATAACAACAACTGGTTTGTCTGCAAAACTCGCGAACCTTCTTCACTCATTCTCTCTCTCGTTTATTCTTTTAATATTGTTTACTCACCTCTCACTCTACATTAAGACTACAGATATTTTAAAGTAATGAGTAAACACTATATTTTATTATAGTTTAACAATAATAATATTATTATTAATATTAGTACATGACGTGCTGTTGGAGTGTGAGCAAAGTAACATTTATGAAGGGGTTCAGGGAAACCGGCAGGACGGACTTGAGTCCTGGAGATGGGAAGTACAGTGCCTGCACTCTGAAGGAGGGGTGTTAATGTTGCAGTTTAAAAACTGTAGTGTAAAGCACCCTTCTGGCAAGACAGTGATGGAGTGAATGATGGTGAAAGTTTTTCTTTTTCGGGCCACCCTGCTTTGGTGGGAATCGGCCAGTGTGATAATAAAAAAAAAAAATAAATAAATAAATAATTAGTACATATGTATTATTGTAATAATACATAATAATAATTATTAATGTTCTTATTAATTTAGGGCACTGGAGCACAGATCCACAGTATAGCACTTTGTCTGAATTTTTGGGGTTATCCTAGGTAATTTACACTATGTATGATAACTTATGTGTACCTGTGAGAGAGAGAGAGAGACAGAGAGACAGAGAGAGAGACAGAGAGAGAGACAGAGAGAGAGACAGAGACAGAGAGACAGAGAGAGACAGACAGAGAGAGACAGAGACAGACAGAGACAGAGAGACAGAGACAGACAGAGACAGACAGAGACAGGCAGAGACAGACAGACAGAGATAGACAGATACAGATGGAGAGAGATCCAAATTCAGTCAGTCAGGCAGCCAATCAAAAGCCAGCCGGCCGGCTAGCCAGCCAAATACATATTACACATGTTCCAGAGTGTATTTCTCTTTACTTAGGGCATAGGTTATAGGACATTCTGGCAGGGTGACACTACCAGTGGTATTCTCCCATTCCACTGTGTCGACAATACTTAAAGATAACAGTAACATACGATACTGTATGAGATGTAAAATTTACAATACAGTGTACTACCATGTATACATAATATACAGTACATAAATGATTAAAGTATATTTATAGAAGTAAATTATGGTAAAAAGAATGAATAATGATTATACATTACATTACATTACTATGTAGGTAGTTTATATAGCAAAGGTTTGACATTATGCCCTACCCAGTATGTCGGCAATTTTCAAAGGTTCAACTTATGCCCATTTTAATTTACGACCAGTTGGTCAGAACTAAGCTCGGTCATAAAGAGGATGGTACTTGTACTACTATCGCTAGTATCACACCTCATTGTAAATAACAAAAAAAGGCACAATACCATGACTGGAACAATACACAAATAACCTGCACATAGAAGAGAGGAGCTTATGACGATGTTTTGGTTCGACTTGGACCATTTGTAAATTGTCCAAGTCGGACCAAAATGTTGTCGTAAGATCCTCTCTTCTATGTGCGGGTAATTTGTGTATACCTCACTGTAAGCCTACATATGCCCTCTGTGTCCACGTACTGTTTGTACCGGCTTGACAAAGCTCCTGGAGAGTGGAACATTGCCACAGAAAAATGTCATAATTGTTGCACTTGTGTCCCTTTACCTAACATAACTTTTGAAAATGTTTACTCATGGTTCAGGGGATTGCAACTGTATCCACAGAGAGAACAGAGGTGATAAAGATTTGTAACACCTGATTGCAGAGGATGAATTAGGGGACCATCAGCAATGAGGAACAGTTTGTATAAAGTTCCCAATCTGCTAGCTCAAGCTACTAATGGGAACGATGAGGTATGGTGTAATAATGAGAAGTAATGAGACAAGGGGGAAATGATGGCAATCAAGATCATTTACTACTGTCCAATCAGAGCCCAACACTATAATGGAAGATCTATAAAGGAGAAAGTATGGGTGCAAGATTCTAAAAGCGTAGGGGTACCATTGATCGAGACATGGAAAGTGTAGGGGTACCATTGATCGAGACACGGAAAGTGTAGTGGTGCCATTGATCGAGACATGGAGAGTGTAGGGGGTACCGTGATCAAGACATGGAAAGTACAGAGTAGGGAAAAGCCTCTAACTGGTCTCTGTGAGTCACAATTAGCACTCTTTCCAGAGCAAATGATGAGCACTAAAATCACCTAATAAAAGCAGAAATTACATGCTAGGTATAGATATTGGACATAAAGGGAAAAAGATATGAAAAACAAACTGCATATGACTTTCAATATGAACTTTGTGTCAAGAACAAGAAATATCATCGTGTATAAAAAGTGCACTTCCACTGTCTCACTGGAAAAGGATTGACTGACTGTAACAGAACAAATCCAGAGATTGGAATTCAAACTGCTTAACATATTTTTTGTTGTTGAAAACAAATACAGAGGACCCCCGATTAACGATCTTTTTTCATTCCAGAAGTATGTTCAGGTACCAGTACTGACCGAATTTGTTCCCATAAGGAATATTGTGAAGTAGATTAGTCCATTTCAGACCCCCAAACATACACGTGCAAATGCACTTACATAAATACACTTACATAATTGGTGGCATTTGGAGGTGATCGTTAAACGGGGGTCCACTGTACATACAGAGGAAACCTGGGAGATCAACATTTAGAGCATTCTCCAATATCAACTGTATCTTTTGATATACCACTTTAATAATGCCATTATTATGGCATTATAAGTAGTAGCTATGGGCTAGCATGATTAGTAAAGTCGATGTACACTGGCAGCAGCAAATTAGCATAAATAATAAAAGATCTGTAGGTAACTGGAGTAAGAAGATGTATTAACAGAAGAAGGTGTAGGGGGTTGTGGAGAGTGAGACTGAAGATAATGGGTGGTTCAGCATCCACTGTGGGCTTTGTCTCTTCAATAAAAGCCTACATGACCTCAGTAGTTTCTATAGTCAAGGAAGTGGCAGGTAGTGTGATGCAAGTAGAAAAAGTAGGAGAGGAATGATAATGGCAGCTGAAAAGATTAAGAGAGATGAAGGGATTTATGAGTGGTAGCAAGTGGTGGTGGATTTCTACAACTATCACAGATGCAGGAGTCAAGGTGCAAGGCACACTGAGAGCAAGAGTTAAGGATTAAGGAACAATAGGTTGGTAAGGAGGTTTGATGACTACGAGTTCTGAGTCTGAAGTTTTGGGGAAAATGACAAAAGCCCAGCTAGTGAAGGCTGCATGGGGTTTCCCACCAGGAGAGAGTTCCAGGATTAAATGCCCCCATGCCCAGTCCATGACTGAGAAGGTGAAGTTGTAAGAATGGGAGAGAGCAAAGAACTAGGAACGTAAGAGGTGAGAACTTTGTAAGGACTGAGCACAAGAGACTGTAGGATTATTATTATTATTATTATTATTATTATTATTATTATGATTTTTATTATTCTTACAATCAAAACTAAGCACTAAAGTCATAAGGGTCTGAGAAACTATGGGAGAGGTTTCAACAAAATCCTGTAGTCGTTGTGTAGCTCTGGAGTAGGAGAGCCAAGGTAGCTATCATAGTGTATGATAGCTTCTGTTTCTTCCTGAGACAGTGTATTTCACTTTCTCATTAGAAAAATGTACAGGGAGTACTTAGCCACAGTTAAGGCAACTAGAAGCATGGGGATGATGGGGGATGAGTTTAGCCACAGGATGGAACATTATGACCCACTACACTACAGACTGAACATTTTGTTGGTGATCTGCAATATTTGGCTGGGTGGCCAAAGTGCCAGAATTGTCTGTATTGTTGAAACATTGGTCAGAGATGCCATACCTGTAAGCACTGCCCCATTATATAAACCAAGGATGGAAGGTCTTGGCAGTTGAAAGGTACTTTAAACTACACTGCTAGGGAAACATATCCAGTGTTAGGCAGAGTAGATGTATGTTTCTACTTTGGTGATAGGAAGGTAATGGGGCTCAAGTTGCTTGTAAATGTCTGGGTAACATTTTAATACACTATAATACAACATTCTTGTTGTATTATAGTGTGTGTTAGATGATGGCAGTTGCGCAGCTTGAAATGAGGAAGGAATGGCTGTGTGGTGTGACTGGGATATAGTCACAGAGCAGATATGGGAAAAGTTGTTGTACTGTTCTGTATCATACATATAGTAACAATAATCGTTCCACTCTTGAAGGCATGGAAGGATTTGCTTTGGTCAACATATCTCATGAGTGCTTTGTTAATGCCATGGTTAGTAATGTAATCATAAGTGTTGTTGGCTGGAAGAATAACAATTTCATCCCAGTGTCTGCAAAATACATCTTGTAGAAAAAGTTTCTAGGTAGTGTTTTGTAGTATGTAAGTAAGAAGTTACAGCAGTTACTTCAGTATCATGATCATCTAGTATATGTTGAACTTATTTAAAAGATGGTTTGGAGTCAACCAACTGATTCAAGTGGGGTCAGCATTCAACCTCCTCTGTTCTCTTACCATAGATGTTGCTCACCTGCAAGCCATAGTTTTACCAGCCTGCTGAACTTGCTGGCATGGGGAAACAAAGAATTTATGAGTCACTGGACTTGGCACAAAGAGCTGAAGGAGCTAATGAAGCCAAAACCCACCTCAGTATGGCCATGACAGCAAAGGTGGCAATTCCCCCACTGGACATCAAGGATCTACCATCAGGGGGGACAAGAAAGAGAAGAAGGAAGTACAGCCTAGAGAATAAAAAAAGAGACCCACCCCAAGCAGCACCCATCATCAACACCATCAATATTGCCATCCACCTTCCCTACAAACCACATCTACCAGGTATAAACTACCTAGATGGAACCTCCAGAAGTGAGCAATGATTAGCAAAGCCAGCTGATTAGAAAGAGTACCAGAGGGGCCAACATCATACAGCTAATAATGGTGGAGGGGAAACCACAATGAACACCATGAGTTGTACACCTTCAGCTGCCACTGTTGGAACTGCAGGTAACATTCACTAGTATTCCTCCCATCAGAAGGCCTGTTGCATGATTACCCAATGTCCTGCCTGCAGCCACCCAAGAGGTCCTCCAGATGAATCAATTTCCTCCACTTAGTTGACAAACAATATGGCACTACCATCTGAAGGAATGCAAGATTAGAGCAACAAAGTTAACTATTTCTTTCCAAAAGGAGCACAATTTTACAAAGTAGGAAATATCTCCACTCTTTTCCAAAAGAGGAGAGAAATGTGACCAATGTATTCAGATTTGATCTAAGGAAGGAGAGAAGAGGTCCAAATCCTCCTTCACCACTACAAGGAACCCTCCTTGAAGGAGATATACAGTTCCTTGGAACAAGAACTCATTACTATCAAGGCACACCCCTTACCTGGAGTATACCTGGAGAGAGTTTCAGAGGTCAATGCCCCCGCGGCCCTGGGGGCGTTGTTTTGTTTCACTGTATTTTATTCTTATTTTATTACTTGCTTTATTTTGAATGTGTTCTTATTTTTCCCATCTGCCAACTCTGATACTTATATTGTGATTCTAATAAAAAACATCAACTAAACTGGAGTTTTCTTGCTGGAGTCGTTTTTTACAAGATAGGATTTTCTTGAAAGTTTTCTAAACACTAAACATCACTGTTGATTATCTCTTGTATATGAGTTTTCATATGATTTACTAGATTAGTTTCATGTAAAAAACTTTTTAGACACCTTGAACACTGATGAGTTTGTTCTCTGCTGTGACTTTTTGTGTGTTTTACTAAACTTAATTCCTGTGAGAAGCTTTTAGAACACACTGAGCAACTATATTGTTTCTCTTTAGAATGTACTTTTAAATGTAATGTTAACTGTGCTTTTGTTGAAAAGCCTTTCTGACATTCTGAACACTTGTACGGTTTATGTCCTGTATGGACTGTCATATGTGCAACTAAAGCATAGTGTCTTGAAAATGCTTTTGAACACTCTGAACACTGATACGGTTTCTCTCCTGTATGATTACGCATGTGTTTTACCAGAGAACATTTTACTGAAAATGTTTGTGGACACTCTGAGCATTGATATGGTTTCTCTCCAGTGTGAACTCTCATGTGTGTGGTGAGGTTGCTGCTCTGTTTAAAAGTTTTTTGGCACAATAAACACTGAAATGGTTTTTCTCCTGTATGAACTCTCTGATGTTGTTTTAGTGAGTATTTATCAATAAAGTCTCTTAGGCATTCTGAACACTGAAATGGTTTCTCTCCTGTATGAAGTCTCTGATGTTGATTTAGTTTAGATTTATAAATAAAACCTTTTTGACACACTGGGCAGTTATGTGGTCTTTCTCCTGTATGAATTTTCTGATGCTGTTTTAGTTTGTATTTTTCATTAAAACCTTTTTGGCACACTGGGCAATGATGTGGTTTCTCTCCTGTGTGAGTTCTATAGTGAGTCATGAGACGAAACTTGCACGAAAAAACTTTTGGGCAAACTGAGCACTGTAAAGGTTTCTTAACTGAACGAATACTCATGTTTGCTTTACTTTTTCAAGTTTTTAACAATAAATACATTTATGATTTATGTTACAGTATACAGCAGTTGACAATAATGTTGCCAGTCATTTAGTAGAATAAAAACTTGTATTTTAATCATTTGCAAATGCTCACATTTTCCTAGAGTAGACTTACTGTATAAGGATTGGACAACACCAAAATCTTTCCAATACTGATGCTCAGTTTTAGGTCAGTACTACCCTATTACTGTATTTTGAAAAATGATGAGGGTTTTTCATTCAATATTACCTGACATCTAAAACATACTCTTAATGAGTACTTATAGACAAAACAAACTGGTAATAAATTAATGTTAGTCCTTGGCATATTTTGATGACAAAATATAGTTTAAGTATACATGTATAAAATATACAATAAGTACTGAGTTCCCCTAAAGAACAATATTCTATAAGAGCTCAAAACTTCCAAGTGATTAGTGATATAAGACTCTTCCTACACAATCTCTCATAAGCAACAGAAGTGTAAGTTGTCACTGTGTAAATTATTAATAGCCATGTCTTCAGCAGATGCACTCTAGCTGCCATGTAAGTGTGATCAACTCAGTACTGTATGTTGCTACACTCTGTATCTGTATTTCCTGTTAACATATGTGACTACAACAAGGTGATGTCTTTGTACATTGTAAGTTTGGACAGGTAGCCTAACACATACAGGTTAACAGTGTTCAGACAGTATATACCGAGATGCTTGGCTTTACCTTTATAATATTATAGATTAACTATTTCGGACAGTGATTGCAACTTGGTGCCGATACTGGTAGTACCCAGTATTGCTGCCATTTCTTGAGTTGGATGACACTGGATGTTAGCAGTGAATGTATGCTACTGCACTGATGACACTGGATGTTACCAGTGAATGTATGTTACTGCACTGCCAGTGCACGGATCATCTGTAAAAAAAAGTTGAACAGTAAGTACCATTTCAGAAAAACTAAGACTATCTAGAAATACTAGACAATACACAAGCTACGTAAACTACATACATTGGAACCTCGGTTTTCGTCTGTAATTCGTTCCAGAAAGTCTGACGAAAACCGAATTTGATGAACACTGAAGCAATATTTCCCATATGAAACAATGTAAATCCAATTAATCCATTCCAGACACCCAGAAGTGTTAACAAAAAATACATTTTATAGAGAATAATTATAGTTTTACATACAGAAAACAATGAGAAATAAATAAAAAGGACTAATGAAATGGATAAATGAACAATTAACATAACTTTTACCTTTATTGAAGACTCTTGTTGGCATATGGAAGATGGTGAGGAGGGGAGAGGGAGGAGGAGGAGAGGTTATTGTTTGGAAAGGGAATCCCATTCCATAAAGACTTCAGGTATCAAGTCCCTATCTGGGGTTACTTCCCTTCTTTGTCTTTTACTGGCACTAGGATCAGTTTGAGTCACTGGACCCCTGTCACACAAAAAATCTGTCCAGAAAGGTCTGTGTCTGGTGTCTCTTTAACCCTTAAACTGTCAAAACAGATCTATGTTCACATGCGTAGTGCTCCAAAAGTAGATCTACGTTTTTTTACATATTTTCAAATAAAACAAAAAAAAAATATTGATCAAAGTTTTTTTACACGTTTTGAAATGTAATAAAAAAAAAGGTCTACGTTTTTTTTACATAAATACTTTCAAATGTTGAAAAAACATAGATCTATGTTTGGACAGTTTAACGGTTAAGATTTGCCGAAAATGGGACATGGCATTGTAATTGAACATGTTGCAGACATGGCTTGCAACAGCTTAGTTAGGTTGATATTTCTCCACAAAACTTTGCAACTCGCTTCACTTTGCACACATGTCCTTAATCACTGAAGAAGGCACATTCTCCCCTCTCTCTTCCTCCTCCTCTGAAGCAATTTCCTCAGTTGCGATCTGTTGCTGTTGCAGTTGAAGGCATTGCAGCTCTTCAGTAGTTAGCTCTTCCCTGTGGTCATCCACCAACTCTTACACATCCTGGTCACTCACATCCAACCCCATGGACTTCCCCAAAGCCACAATAGACTCCACAACAGGCATAGGGTTGTCAGGGTGAGCCTCAAACCCTTCAAAATCGTTCTCTTGAACACATTCTGGTCACGATTTCTCGGAACTTTCTTTGGCCCCATGGTGACTTATTTAGCAGTTGTACTCAATAAACAAGCACAAAAAACAATGGATTATTACCAAATGTTTCATATGAAAGTGCAGGATAATGTTTACTCGACGATAAACAAAGCCAGACTGACTCAGAACACGTGCATGGGATGCTTTGTGCGGGTGTGGGCAGGCGGACACATTCGGTACAGCTGATGAAAACCAAGGTAACAAACGAAAACTGGGGCAAAATTTTGAAGAAAAAAGTAATTGAAAACCGAATTTGACGAAAACCAGGGTAAAGGAAAACCGAGGTTCCACTGTACTGATATAAAATTCCAATGGTGATACCACAGTCACTTTAAAGGAAAAAATTCTAACAAATCTGACTGTTGTTATGCAGGGTTCTGCATGACATCATAATGTACATATAGTGGAGAAGTGTGCCATAATAATATGAATATTATAGTTGTAAAGAATAATTTTATAATTTATAATGTGCATTTGGGGGTACTGTAAAGTACTCTAACTGTAATTATAAAGAAATTCTGTTAATGATTTATTTTCCAAGGATGTTTGGGTATGCGGAGTAAGGTGGTTTGAGGGAGTCACGTGACATTAGCATGGTGTGTAGAGGCTGGCGTCGGAGATGCTGTGTATTTAAGATAAGTTTGTAGTTGTACACTCATTTTGTTTATCCAACTCAAGCCATAGGCTCGCATATGGCTTACCTGTATGTTCACCCAGGCTCTGACATGGTCAAGGTGCTGTGGGATGAGTGAAAAAATAAGAAATGAGGTTTGTAGTGTAATGACGGCCTGACGCTAACGAAGCCTAGTGGTTATGGTGGCTGAACCTCCAGCCAGCTGTTGTGTGTACCCTCATTTGGGCATTTAGAATTAAGGCTTTTCTGTTATGTTATGTTATGGTGACTAAATAGATATATTTTCCTAATTGGGATTTTTGCCTAACCCTCTGTTACCCAACCTCTTGAAGTACACATACCAGTTTAACGCTTTCTGTTTTGACTGGGATACCCCTGGGTGGCTGGTTTGGGCTTGAGATGTGTGTAACTTTTACCTTTGCCCTTAGACCAGGCTCAAGCCCCCAGCTATCCCACATTTTTGTGTAACAACTGTTATGACAAGAGTACATTTAAATTTTCAATTTATGGGAAGGCCCCGCTTATACAGCAGTGAGGTTACAGGTTACTGCTGTAAAGCAAAAATTGATGTAAAGTGAATCATAGTTACTTTTCAATAGCCTGAAAACATGTTTACACTATTATATATAAGTGAGTAATATGATTAGGCCTAAAAAATGCGTATTTTTTTTTTTATTCGCCGGTACACACAGTACACACACATTACTTACCTTACAATAATTTTGTTGTTAGCTTATAGTGAATAGTGAATATATTTATTATAGGAAGTCCGAATAAATGAAGAATGGATAACTGAAAACCGCTGCATTAAAAAAGTGCTGTAAAACGGGGCCTGCTTGTATCTTCTCTGGGGATAAAGACATGCCTCTCTCTAGATACTTTCATAAGAGTAACAAACATGTACATCTATAGACTAATGTCATAATACATGTCAATACAGTACACAAAACTGCTGGAAAAGTTTGGGAATGGTTGAACCAGGCAGACTGACATTACTCATCACTGTTAACCTTGAGTGTACACATCTTACTGCAGGTGCAGGAGAATGTTTAACCCTTTGACTGTTTCTGCCGTATATATACGTCTTACGAGCCAGTGTTTCAGAGGTATATATACTCAATAATTCTAGCGGCTTCAAATCAAGCAGGAGAAAGCTGGTAGGCCTACATTTGAGAGAATGGGTCTGTGTGGTCAGTGTGTACTGTATAAAAAAAATCCTGCAGCATGCAGTGCATGAGAGAAAAAAACTCCGACTGTGCTTTTGGATTAAAATGCCGACTTTGAGGTGAATTTTCCTATAGTATTTATGGTTATATTCTCATTTTCTTGGTCTCATTCGACAGAATTGAAAACATATTACAGAAATAGAGATGATATTGATTAGTTTCACAATGAAAACAACCTTGAAATTGAGCTCAAAGTAGCGGAAATGTTTGATATTTACCAATGTTCATGAGTAAGCAAATCACACCACATGTTCAATACACGTCAACTGGGGAGTTTGATATTCTTTCACTAGTGCATTGATATTATTTATACCATTTTTACAATAATGCAGTAGTCTCCATAACAGTAAATCTTCTGTTTTTTGTGTGAATAAAAAATCAAAATAGAAAACAAGAGTAATATAATATAGAGAGGCCTGGAGATGCTAATGAACAGAGGATATGTTATTTTAGTGCCAAAATGTCTGCATTGTTTATTCTGGACCATATTTTGAAACTGGCATCTTTTTTAACCTTTGCAGGCTTGCACGCCAGGGTTGGTGCCGAACTAGTACGCATAAATTCTAGCACCTTCAAATCTAGCAAGAGAAAGCTGGTAGGCCTACATACAAAAGAATGGATCTATGTGATCAGTGTGCACAGTATTAAAAAAATCCTGCAGCACACAGTGCATAACGAGAAAAAAAAGACCGTGTTTTTGCGACTTTGCAGTATATTTTCAAATGCTATTTATGGTTGTATTCTAGTTTTCCTGGTCTCATTTTATAGAATGGAAGACACATTACAGAAATTTAAATGATTTTGACTGGTTTCACAATGAAAAGTACATTGAAATTGAGCTCAAAGTAGCAGAAATTTTCGATTTTTGCCAAAGTTCAAAAGTAAACAAATCATGCCACGAGTCCAATGCACATCAACTGGTGAGTCTGATATTCTTTCACAAGTGCACTGATATTATTTATACCATTTCTACACTAATGCAGTAGTCTGCATAACAGTAAATCTTCTATTTTTTTGTGAGAATAAAAATTCTAAGTGGAAAGCAAAAGAAATGTAAGAGAGGCCTGGGGACATGACTAATGAAGAGAAATTTTTTTATTTTAGTGCCAGAAATGTTTGTCTTGCTTATTCTGGACCCTATTTGGAAATTGGCATATATTGAAATTTGTGTGAAATTGGCAAAATTGCCAATTTCTGACCACTTTATTGGATAGTTGAAATCAGTAAATGGGTGGTTTCTTATACTCATTCGATAGAAAAAATAGTGTTCTAGCAAAATAGTTATGACTTCTGTCAACTGGTACATTGGAATTGGCCAAAAATATGGCTCAAAGTGGGCGAAATCGTCAATGCATAAACATCATCGAGACCGCTAACTTCGTGAGAGCATAATTCCGTAAGTGTTCCATCAAATTTCATAATTTTGGTGTCATTATGATCGGGAAAAGATTCTCTATCATCTCATAAGAAAAAATAATTTTTTTTTTTAAAATTTCCGACCCTGAGAACAAGTTTAGGAGAGGGCCTGCTGACCCTGAAAGGGTTAATTTGCATGAAATTGACCAATTTGCCAATTTCTGACCACTTTATTGGGTAGTTGAAATCAGTAAATGGGCAGTTTCTTGTATTCAATTGATAGAAAAAATGGAATTCTAAAGAAATGCCCATGAGTTTGGTCAACTGGAACAATGGAATTAGCCGAAAATTGGGCTCAAAGTCGGTGAAATCGCCGATGCGTATATTCTGCCGAGATCGCTAACTTCGTGAGAGAGTAATTCCGTGAGTTTTCAATCAAATTTCATACTTGTGGAGTCATTACAATTGGGAAAAGATTCTCTATCATTTCATAAGAAATTTTTTTTTTTTCAAAAAAATTTTTGACATCAGGAGACACTTCAGGGCTTGGGGTTGCGACAGTTAGAGGGTTAAACAAACAATTATCAATATAACACAATTACACTGCACGAGACTGTCTTAACAAAGTGAAAATTGCAGTAAAAATTGTATGGGATGAGTACTGCACCTGGCAAGTTAAAAAACATTATAGCACAAAATATGAGAAGTGACTTGCCCAGCTGTTGTACCAGCAGTGTCTTCTCCAGCTGTTGTACCAGCAGTGTCTTCCCCAGCTGTTGTACCAGCAGTGTCTTCCCCAGCTGTTGTAATAGCAGCATCTTCTCCAGCTGTTGTACCAGCAGTGTCTTCCCCAGCTGTTGTACCAGCAGTGTCTTCCCCAGCTGTTGTACCAGCAGTGTCTTCCCCAGCTGTTGTACCAGCAGTGTCTTCCCCAGCTGTTGTACCAGCAGTGTCTTCCCCAGCTGTTGTACCAGTAGTGTCTTCCCCAGCTGTTGTACCAACAGTGTCTTCCCCAGCTGTTGTACCAGCAGTGTCTTCCCCAGATCTTGTACCAGCAGTGTCTTCAACAGCTGTTGTACCAGCAGTGTCTTCCCCAGCTGTTGTACCAGCAGTGTCTTCCCCAGCTGTTGTACCAGCAGTGTCTTCTCCAGCTGTTGTACCAGCAGTGTCTTCCCCAGCTGTTGTACAAGCATTGCCTTCTCCAGCTGTTGTACCAGCAGTGTCTTCCCCAGCTGTTGTACCAGCAGTGTCTTCCCCAGCTGTTGCACCAGCAGAGTCTTCCCCAGCTGCTGTACCAGCAGTGTCTTCTCCAGCTGTTGTACCAGCAGTGTCTTCCCCAGCTATTGTACCAGCAGTGTCTTCTCCAGCTGTTGTACCAGCAGTGTCTTCCCCAGCTGTTGTACCAGCAGTGACTTGCCCAGGTGTTCTACCAGCAGTGACTTGCCCAGCTGTTGTACCAGCAGTGACTTGCCTAGCTGTTGTGCCAGCAGTGACTTGCCCAGCTGTTGTACCAGCAGTGACTTGCCCAGCTTTTCTACAAGCAGTGGCATGCCCAGCTGTTGTACAAGCAGAAACTTGCCCAGCTGTTGTACCAGCAGTGTCTTCCCCAACTGTTGTGTCAACAGTGACTTCCCCAGCTGTTGTACCAACGACAAGGTCCTAAATGCACTAGAAGACAAAAAGAATGCAGATGTAATATATACAGACTTTGCAAAAGCCTTCGACAAGTGTGACCATGGCGTAATAGCGCACAAAATGCGTGCTAAAGGAATAACAGGAAAAGTCGGTCGATGGATCTATAATTTCCTCACTAACAGAACACAGAGAGTAGTCGTCAACAGAGTAAAGTCCGAGGCAGCTACGGTGAAAAGCTCTGTTCCACAAGGCACAGTACTCGCTCCCATCTTGTTCCTCATCCTCATATCCGACATAGACAAGGATGTCAGCCACAGCACTGTGTCTTCCTTTGCAGATGACACCCGAATCTGCATGACAGTGTCTTCCATTGCAGACACTGCAAAGCTCCTGGCAGACATCAACCAAATCTTTCAGTGGGCTGCAGAAAACAATATGAAGTTCAACGATGAGAAATTTCATTTACTCAGATATGGTAAACATGAGGAAATTAAATCTTCATCAGAGTACAAAACAAATTCTGGCCACAAAATAGAGCGAAACACCAACGTCAAAGACCTGGGAGTGATCATGTTGGAGGATCTCACCTTCAAGGACCATAACATTGTATCAATCGCATCTGCTAGAAAAATGACAGGATGGATAATGAGAACCTTGAAAACTAGGGAGGCCAAGCCCATGATGACACTCTTCAGGTCACTTGTTCTATCTAGGCTGGAATATTGCTGCACACTAACAGCACCTTTCAAGGCAGGTGAAATTGCCGACCTAGAAAATGTACAGAGAACTTTCACGGCGCGCATAACGGAGATAAAACACCTCAATTGTTGGGAGCGCTTGAGGTTCCTAAACCTGTATTCCCTGGAATGCAGGAGGGAGAGATACATGATTATATACACCTGGAAAATCCTAGAGGGACTAGTACCGAACTTGCACACGAAAATCACTCACTACGAAAGCAAAAGACTTGGCAGACGATGCA
The DNA here is from genome assembly GCF_038502225.1 of Cherax quadricarinatus. NCBI lineage: Eukaryota > Metazoa > Arthropoda > Malacostraca > Decapoda > Parastacidae > Cherax > Cherax quadricarinatus. The sequence continues at coordinate 31,493,783 of NC_091336.1, read as the reverse complement.
CCATCCCCCCAATGAAAAGCAGGGGTGTCACTAGCACGTTAAGAGACCATACAATAAGTGTCAGGGGCCCGAGACTGTTCAACTGCCTCCCAGCACACATAAGGGGGATTACCAACAGACCCCTGGCAGTCTTCAAGCTGGCACTGGACAAGCACCTAAAGTCAGTTCCTGATCAGCCGGGCTGTGGCTCGTACGTTGGTTTGTGTGCAGCCAGCAGCAACAGCCTGGTTGATCAGGCTCTGATCCACCAGGAGGCCTGGTCGCAGACCGGGCTGTGGGGGCATTGACCCCCGGAACTCTCTCCAGGTAAACTCCAGGTAAACAGTGACTTCCCCAACTGTTGTGTCAACAGTGACTTCCCCAGCTGTTGTGTCAGCACTGACTTCCCCAGCTGTTGTACCAACAGTGACTTCCCCAACTGTTGTGTCAACAGTGACTTCCCCAGCTGCTGTGTCAGCACTGACTTCCCCAGCTGTTGTACCAGCAGTGTTTTCCCCAACTGTTGTACCAGCAATGACTTCTGCATCTATTTTACCAGCAGTGACTTCCCCAGCTGCTGTACCAGCAGTGACTTGCTCAGCTGTCAGAGCACTAGCAGTGTCTTCCCCAGCCTTCAGAGCACTAGCAGTGTCTTCCCCCAGCTGTTAGAACACTAGCAGTTTCTTCCCCAGCCATCAGAACATTAGCAGTGTCTTCCCCAGCTGTCAGAACACTTACAGTGTCTTGCCCAGTTGTCAGAACACTAGCAGTGTTTTCCCCAGCTGTCAGAACACTAGCAGTGTCTTCTCCAGCTGTCAGAACACTAGCAGTGTCTTCCTCAGCTGCCAGAACACTAGCAGTGTCTTCCCCAGCTGTCAGTACACTTGCAGTGTCTTCCCCAGCTGTCAGAACACTAACAGTGTCTTCCCCAGTTCTCAGAACACTAGCAGTGTCTTCCCCAGCTGTCAGAAAACTAGCAGTGACTTCCCCAGCTGTATGAACGTTAGCAGTGTCTTCCCCAGCTGTCAGAACACTAGCAGTGTCTTCAACAGCTGTCAGAACACTAGCAGTGTCTTCCCCAGCTGTCAGAACACTAGCAGTGTCTTTCCCAGCTGTCAGAAAACTAACAGTATCTTCCCCAGCTGTCAGAACACTAACAGTGTCTTCCCCAGCTGTCAGAACACTAGCAGTGTCTTCCCAGCTGTCAGAACACTAGCAGTGTCTTCCCAAACTGTCAGAACACTAACAGTGTCTTCTCCAGCTGTTGTACCAGCAGTGTCTTCCCCAGCTGTTGTACCAGCAGTGTCTTCCCCAGCTGTTGTACCAGCAGAGTTTTCCCCAGCTGTTGTACCAGCAGTGTCTTTCCCAGCTGTTGTACCAGCAGTGTCTTCCCCAGCTGTTGTACCAGCAGTGTCTTCTCCAGCTGTTGTACCAGCAGTGTTTTCCCCAGCTGTTGTACCAGCAGTGTCTTCCCCAACTGTTGTACCAGCAGTGTCTTTAACAGCTGTTGTACCAGCAGTGTCTTCCCCAGCTGTTGTACCAGCAGTGTCTTCTCCAGCTGTTGTACAAGCAGTATCTTCCCCAGCTTTTGTACCAGCAGTGTCTTTCCCAGCTGTTGTACCAGCAGTGTCTTCCCCAGCTGTTGTACCAGCAGTGTCTTCCCCAGCTGTTGTACCAGCAGTGTTTTCCCCAGCTGTTGTACCAGCAGTGTCTTCCCCAGCTGTTGTACCAGCAGTGTCTTTCCCAGCTGTTGTACCAGCAGTGTCTTCCCCAGCTGTTGTACCAGCAGTGTCTTCTCCAGCTGTTGTACCAGCAGTGTTTTCCCCAGCTGTTGTACCAGCAGTGTCTTCCCCAGCTGTTGTACCAGCAGTGTCTTCTCCAGCTGTTGTACCAGCAGTGTCTTCCCCAGCTGTTGTACCAGCAGTGTCTTCTCCAGCTGTTGTACCAGCAGTATCTTCCCCAGCTGTTGTACCAGCAGTGTCTTCCCCAGCTGTTGCACCAGCAGTGTCTTCTCCAGCTGTTGTACCAGCAGTGTCTTCCCCAGCTGTTGTACCAGCAGTGTCTTCTCCAGCTGTTGTACCAGCAGTGTCTTCCCCAGCTGTTGTACCAGCAGTGACTTGCCCAGGTGTTCTACCAGCAGTGACTTGCCCAGCTGTTGTACCAGCAGTAACTTGCCCAGCTGTTGTACCAGCAGTGTCTTCCCCAACTGTTGTGTCAACAGTGACTTCCCCAGCTGTTGTACCAACAGTGACTTCCCCAACTGTTGTGTCAACAGTGACTTCCCCAGCTGTTCTGTCAGCAGTGACTTCCCCAGCTGTTGTATCAGCAGTGTCTTCCCCAACTGTTGTACCAGCAATGACTTCTGCAGCTATTTTACCAGCAGTGACTTCCCCAGCTGCTGTACCAGCAGTGACTTGCTCAGCTGTCAGAGCACTAGCAGTGTCTTCCCCAGCCTTCAGAACACTAGCAGTGTCTTCCCCCAGCTGTTAGAACATTAGCAGTTTCTTCCCCAGCCTTCAGAACATTAGCAGTGTCTTCCCCAGCTGTCAGAACACTTACAGTGTCTTGCCCAGTTGTCAGAACACTAGCAGTGTTTTCCCCAGCTGTCAGAACACTAGCAGTGTCTTCCCCAGCTGTCATAACACTAGCAGTGTCTTCCTCAGCTGCCAGTACACTAGCAGTGTCTTCCCCAGCTGTCAGTACACTTGCAGTATCTTCCCCAGCTGTCAGAACACTAGCAGTGTCTTCCCCAGTTGTCAGAACACTAGCAGTGTCTTCCCCAGCTGTCAGAAAACTAGCAGTGACTTCCCCAGCTGTATGAACGTTAGCAGTGTCTTCCCCAGCTGTCAGAACATTAACAGTGTTTTCCCCAGCTGTCAGAACACTAGCAGTGTCTTCTTCAGCTGTCAGAACACTAGCAGTGTTTTCCCCAGCTGTCAGACTACTAGCAGTGTCTTCCCCAGCTGTCAGAACACTAGCAGTGTCTTCCCCAGCTGTCAGAACACTAACAGTGTTTTCCCCAGCTGTCAGAACACTAGCAGTGTCTTCCCCAGCTGTCAGAACACAAGCAGTGTCTTTTCCAGCTGTCAGAACATTAACAGTATCTTCCCCAGCTCTCAGAACACTAACAGTCTCTTCCCCAGCTGTCAGAACACTAGCAGTGTCTTTCCCAGCTGTCAGAGCACTAACAGTATCTCCCCCAGCTGTCAGAACACTAGCAGTGTCTTCCCCAGCTGTCAGAACACTAACAGTGTCTTCCCAAACTGTCAGAACACTAACAGTGTCTTCCCCAGCTGTCAGAACACTAGCAGTGTCTTCCCCAGCTGTCAGAACACTAGCAGTGTCTTCCCCAGCTGTCAGAACACTAACAGTGTCTTCCCCAGCTGTCAGAACACTAGCAGTGTCTTCCCCAGCTGTCAGAACACTAACAGTGTCTTCCCCAGCTGTCAGAACACTAACAGTGTCTTCTCCAGCTGTCAGAACACTAGCAGTGTCTTCCCCAGCTGTCAGAACACTAGCAGTGTCTTCCCCAGCTGTCAGAACACTAGCAGTGTCTTCCCCAGCTGTCAGAACACTAACAGTGTCTTCCCCAGCTGTCAGAACACAAGCAGTGTCTTCCCCAGCTGTCAGACCACTAGCAGTGTCTTCCCCATACTTGCATCATCAATATCAATAATGTTGCATCAAGTACCAACATTGTTAACCCTTTGAGGGTCGCCATGCCCTCTCATAGACTTGTTTTCAGGGTCGCCAAAATTTCCAAAAAAAATATAATTTTTTCTTATGAAAAGATAGAGAATCTTTTCTCGATCATAATGGCACCAAAAGTATGAAACTTGATGGAAAACTTATGGAATTATGGTCTCACAAAGTTAGCAGTCTCGACGATCTTTACGCATCGGCGATTTTGCCCACTTTGAGCCCTATTCTCGGCCAGTTCCAGTGTGCTAGTCGCTAGAACTCCATTTTTTCTATTGAATGAGTATAAGAAACCACCCATTTACCGATTTCAACTATCCAATAAAGTGGTCAGAATTTAGCAATTTTGCCAATTTCACACAAATTTCAAAAGATGCCAATTTCCAAATAGGGTCCAGAATAAACAAGAAAGACATTCCTGGCACTAAAATATCATTTCCTCTGTTCATTAGTCACGTCCCCACGCCCCTATTGCATTTCTTTTGCTCTCCATTTTGAATTTTTATTCTCACAAAAAATAGAAGATTTACTGTTACACAGAATACTGTATTAGTGTAGAAATGGTATAAATAATACCATTGCACTTGTGAAAGAATATTAGACTCACCGGTTGACGTGTATTGGAAGCTTGGCATGATTTGTTTACTTCTGAACTTTGGCAAAAATCGAACATTTCTGCTACATAGAGCTCAATTTCAAGGTACTTTTCATTGTGAAACCAATCAAAATCATCTCAATTTCTATAATATGTCTTCCATTCTATAAAATAAGACCAGGAAAACTAGAATACAACCATAAATACAATACGAAAATGCAGTGCAAAGTCGCTGTTTTAACCCTTTCAGGGTCCGTCCCGTAGATCTACGGCTTTATGGTGAGTGTCCAAACCGTAGATCTACGCCATGAGCTCAGCTCACTCTGATAAACTGTGAGTGGTACATTTGGGCCTAGATATGAGAGAATACATCTATGTGGTATGTGTGCACCACATAAAACAGATCCTGCAGCACACTGTGTATAATGAGAGAAAAAAAATGAAATCATGATTTTTTGATTAAAACAGCAACTTTGCAGTGTTTTTTCGTATGTTTTTTATAGTTGTATTTGCGATTTCTTGGTCTCATTTGATAGAATGGAAGACATATTACAGAAATAGAGATGATTTTGATTGGTTTTAGCACTGGAAATGGCTTGAAACTGAGCTCAAAGTAGCGGAAATGTTAAATTTTTGCCGATATTCAAGAGTAAACAAACGACCTCACACGTCTAATACACGTCAGCTGGTGGGTCTAATATACATTCACAAATATGGTGATGATATTTATACAATTATTACAGTATTGCATAGCAGTAAATGTTCTATTTTTTGGTGTGAATAAAAATTCATTATGTGAATAAAAAATCAAAATGGAATTTATTTGTAAAGCCTCAAAACATGACTAATGAACAGAGGAAATGTTAGTTTAGTGCCAGGAATGCCTACATTGTTTATTCTGGACCCTATTTTGAAATTGGAATATTTTGAACTTTGTGTTAAATTGGCCAAATTAACAATTTCCGATCACTTTATTTTGTAGTTGAAACAGTTGACTTGGCGATTTCTTGTGCTCAATCGATAGAATAGAAGTAATACTAGTGAAATAGCTAAGAATTTGGTTGATTGGAATAATGTAATTGGCCTAAAATGGGAGTCAAAGTCGGCAAAATCGCCGATTCGTAAATATCGCTGACACATCAAAATTCGCGAGAGCATAATTTCGTCAATTTTCCACCAAATTTCGTACTTTTTGTTTTATTACCTTCACAAAAAGATTCTCTACGATTTCATAAGAAAAAATAACAAATTTTTTTTTTGAAAATTCTTGGACACTGGTGCGTGACTCCAGATTTGGGCCTTGGACCCTGAAAGGGTTAAACCAAAAACACGGTTAAAGTTTTTTTTTCTCATTACGCACTGTGTGCTGCAGAATTTTTTTTATACTACACACACTGACCACATAGACCCATTCTTTCATATGTAGGCCTACCAGCTTTCTCTTGCTAGATTTGAGGGCGCTAGAATTTATGCGTACTAGTATGTCAAAAACCCTGGTGCGTAAGCCGTACTAGTACGGCCAAAACCCCAAAAGGGTTAAGATAAGATTTCATTTGGATTTTTAACCCCAGAAGGTTAGCCACCCAGGATAACCCAAGAAAGTCAGTGCGTCATCAAAGTCTGGCTAACTTATTTCCATTGGGGCCCTCAATCTTGTCCCCCAGGATGCGACCCACACCAGTCGACTAACACCCAGGTACCTATTTGCTGCTAGGTGAACAGGACAACAGGTGTAAGGAAACGTGTCGAAATGTTTCCACCCGCCGGGAATCGAACCCGAGCCCTCCGTGTGTGAAGCGGGAGCTTTAGCCACGAGGCCACCGGGCCTGGATACTTGCATCATCAAGTATCAACATTGTTGCATCATCAACAAAGGTGACTCTGAAAATCCTGTCTCAAGTATTTTTTTTTCCTCTAACTCTTCACATTTATTTTGGTCATAACTCTACAAGGCCTCGTGCAACGGGCTTCAAAATTTCCCTGCCTATGCATGGTCACCAGGACTAGGCTCATGCAACTTGTGGCATAATCAAGATCCCTATCATCATTGTTTATACATCACACTCCCATCATCCTGCAATGGTGTCAGTAACTTACAAAATCCTCAGTGGAAGAACTTCAAAAACTCAAAATATCTGATAAATTAGACACATGCAACATTTGGGCACATTGTGAAAATGTTTAGCCACACAGTGGCTTCATCAGTCCTATACAGAGAAGAATGGTGACAATCAGAGGTAATCAGTCCCTAATACTGTAATCAGTCCATCATTTCAGCTCTCTACAGTATATAAGCCACTTCTTCATGCATATGCTGTATTCTTATCAAGACTGATGGACTGATTACATTGATTCAAGGCCAAGAAACTGATTACCTCATCCTCCTGATCTTCACCATTCTTCTTTGTATAGGACTGATGAAGCCACTGCGTTGCAAAACATTTCCACAATAAAGATACCCAAGCATCTAATTAATTAACTTGTCGGTTCTCTCAACAATTTGTCTACCATCAAAAAATCTGCCTCCTAATTCACTGAGTGGAGAATAATATTCAAGTATGTTCATGCAGCACTGACTTTATGGTTAAAATACAAGCAAGCTCCACTTCACAGCGTTTCGCTAATACATTTGACCCCTGGTTTTCGTCCTTATTCCGTTCCAGAAAGTTGGTCGAAATCCGAAATGGACGAAAACCAAAGTAATATTTCCCATAAGAAATAATGTAAATCCAATTAATCCATTCCAGACATCCAAAAATATTAACAAAAAATAAATTTGTAATAGAACTAGGCATTAAAAAACATAATAAAAAGTAATATACATATACAGTACATTCATTATTCACCTTAAAATATTTGTAGTCTTAATGTACGGCAAGAGGTGAGTAGTATTTATTTGTAGGAAGTCAGTTTAGGTAGCCAGAAGGTGTAGCCTGCCTGGGCTACACCTACCGGCTACCTACACTGCGGCCCAGAGCCATATTATCATTGACGTACCATGTTCACTAAGTTTAATCGTTTCTAACAATTACCTTTAGATGCCATCAAAGCAAAGGGAGAAGTAATGAATAATTCATGCTGAGAATTGTAAACAAGAGCGTTATGTATTGATGGTGGTGACTGGGCCAACACAGATTCACACACGTTTTCTCTATGATGGACCAGAGAAAACGTAATGTTTTCCCTCCACTGAATACTGCCTCCTCCATAGCATATAAACACTGCATGTTTATTTGTTGTGTAACATGTTTCTTACATAATTTTGAAGAAAATATCATAGATGGATTAATGAAAATGTCTATACAGTATTAACATAAAATAAGACATTTAATGTGCCCAAGAGTGAGTCATGAACGTATGAGCGGCCTAGGCGGATGTGTCTGGTGTGGATGATTTCTGAGTGGATGTATGAAACCCGGGGTAAAATTTCGCCAAAACAAGTGGTTGAAATCCGAATTATACGATTTCTGCACCGGACAAAATCCGGGGGTCCATTGTACAGCAGTTTTCAGATATACACATTCTTCATTTATTCAGACTTCCTACAATAAATATATTCACCACTCACTATAAGCTAAACATGAAAATATTTTAAGGTAAGTAATGTGTGTACTGTATATGCATTTTTTAGGTCTAACTTTACTGCTAACTTAATATATGATAGTATAAACATATTATCAGGATTTAATACACATTTAACCCTTTCATTGTCAGTTCCAAAATATTACAGCTTGCAAGCCAGTATCGATCCTGTAATACTACGCCAAAATTCTACTAGCTTCAGATCTGGTGGGAGAAAGCTGGTAGGCCTACATGTAAGAGAATGGGTCTGTGTGCTCAGTGTGTGCAGTATGAAAAAACTCTAGGAGGTCGCAGTGCATTGTAGAAGTGCCAATTCAGTACGCCTTGTTCACCATGCCTAGCAGTAAGGAATACCTCACTCTCCGGTGAATTTGGAACTCTTCCCAAGTGATAGCTCTAACACAGATGGAAGTGTCAGTGAAGATGAATTTCATGGTTTTGAGGAGTTTGTGACCGAAAGCAATGCCCAGGATATCAGAAATAGATAGAGTAGACCGCTATTTAGCATGGTAGTTACGTTCCTGAAAATGCCATGTTAGGTAAAATCGTGCTAAATGAACTGAAGAACTTAGGGGAAAAATAGGGCTACATTCCTGGGAGCCCCCAAAATGCCAAACAACTTTTTTTTAGACCAACAGATCTTACAAAAATAAAAGTGAATATGTAATTGTAGTTCACTGTCATGATATATTACTGCTGAAGACTACAAATGCAATAGAAATAATAGTATTTCTTACCTTAAATTGTGGGTAATGGTGTGTGTGGATGATTGTGGAGAGAGTGGATATGGATGGTGTGGCCCTACTGGGCTGAGGTGGATGGTTGTTGGTTGTCGAAAGAAGTGGATGGTAAAGGTTCTGGCACTGAAGTCGATGGTTGTATTGGAGTGAGCATAAATTCTGTAATGGTCCTCTGGGCTGTTTTACCCTGCAATACATTATACAGCTGATGGTAAGGCATCATCAGCTGGTCTAGACCCCATTTCAAAGCACTGCTTCTAAATTTGTCAGGGTCCTCTTCAGTGAAAAAGTCTGCAACTTTACCAATAATATGGAACTGCTCATGCAACTGCTGCAGTGTTAACAGTTTTTTTTCAGGTTCTTCATCTTCTGTTATCTCCCTCCCTTGTATCTGTGCATCGAGCTCTGCCAAAATTTCCTCTGGACTCCTGTCTTCATCATCATTATCTTCTAAGAGCTCATTCATATCTTCTTCATTCATATCTTCAAAACCATCACCTGGTAATCTCCTTGCCTGCTGAACAATTTCCTGAACCTGACTCTTAAGCAAAGGGAAACCAGTGAAAGACTCAACCACAGAAGGCCATAACTTTCCCCAGCCTGTATTTAATGTTGATTGGGGCACTTCATTTCATGCAGTTCTAGCATAGCTGATAGCATCTGCAATGTTAAATTTATTCCAGGAGCTTGGTACTGCCAAGTTGGAATCAGAGTCCATTGATGCAACTAGTTTTTTCATAACTTTTTTGTGTAGTTACACTTGAATGACATAATAACTCCCCAATCCAGTGGTTGTATTAAAGATGTTGTTATGGAGAATTAAAATTACCTGGTTGAACCTCATAAGATACATACGAGTAAATGGTAACAAAGATAATTATTGTTTATCAAGATTACAGAGACATGTAGAAATTTTAGGACATCCTAGGTCGCAAAAAATGTCCTCCTTTGGTACCTATTACTGTCATATCTCCACAAGTCACTCTGGACCTATATTAATTTCAAATGAAATGTATATCACCAGGAATTCTGGTAAAACACTAATATAAATATGTGGACTGTATATTAAATTTAAAAAATTAATACATATACATTGAAGCAGAATTTATCTTAATAACACTCACCAATTAGTCTGGAGATTACTTGGTGTGTCATACACAAAACCCCTGCCTAAAATATGAAGAAAATACTGGCCAGAATTTCAACATAAATATATAGACATGACTTAGCTGGGGTTCCCTGACTGCCCTGTCCACTTGCCTTCTCAAGTTCTGCAGGACTGCAATTCCAATAATTTCTGCTCCTATTTGGGAGGTTTCAACCACAATTTAACCTCCAGAGCGACGAAATTTATGCACATTTCACTAACGTGCCTTTGCCCAGTTCAAAACAATGGCATCTCTCTTCCCCAGCGATGCTCACCCATCTCGCTGGTTATTTATTTACAAATTAATTTTTATTAACTACAATATATTCCATCAATTTACATACAAAATACACTGTATTTTTGGAAAATATACAATATTTTCCACAGTTGTATTTGGAGGTAAAAATACAACTTTTACATGTGGGGTCACATCCAGGAAAGCTTGTGGACGAGTACGGGAATTATCAAGAATAAAGAGAGCCTTGAATGCAAAGTTCTTGCTGCGCAGTTAAAACTTGACTTCAGGAATAAAGTGATGCTTAACCCTTTAAGGGTTTCGGCTTATGCACCAGGGTTTTTGACGTACTAATATGCCTAAATTCTAGCACCCTCAAATCTAGTGAGAGAAAGCTGGTAGGCCTACATATGAAAGAATGGTCTATGTGGTCAGTGTGCACGGTATAAAAAAAATCCTGTGGTGCACAGTGCGTAATGAGAAAAAAAACTTTGACCGTGTTTTTGGATTAAAACTTTGCACTGTATTTTCGTATGGTATTTATTGTTGTATTCTAGTTTTCCTGGTCTCATTTTATAGAATGGAAGACATATTACAGAAATTGAGATGATTTTGACTGGTTTTAAAAAGAAAAATACCTTGAAATTGAGCTCAAAGTAGCAAAAATGTTCGATTTTTACCAAAGTTCAAAAGTAAACAAATCATGTTATGCGTCTAATACACATCAACTGGTGAGTCTAATACTCTTTCACAAATGTGCTGATATTATTTATACCATTTCTACACTAATGCAGTAGTCTGCATAACAGTAAATCTTCTATTTTTTTGTGAGAATAAAAATTCAAAGTGGAAAGCAAAAGAATGTAAGAGGGGCATGGGGACGTAACTAATGAACAGAGGAAATGTTATTTTAGTGCCAGGAATGTCTTTCTTGTTTATTCTGGACCCTATTTGGAAATTGGCATCTTTTGAAATTTGTGTGAAATTGGCAAAATTGCTAAATTCTGACCACTGTATTGGATAGTTGAAATCGGTAAATGGGTGGTTTCTTGTACTCATTCGATAGAAAAATGGAGTTCTAGTGAAATAGTTATGATTTTTGTCGACAAGTACACTGGAATTGGCCGAAAATAGGGCTCAAAGTGGGCAAAATCACCGATGCATAAACATCGCCGAGACCGCTAACTTCGCGAGAGCATAATTCCGTAAGTTTTCCATCAAATTTCATACTTTTGGTGTCATTATGACTGAGAAAAGATTCTCTATCTTTTCATAAGAAAAAATAATTTTTTTTTTGTTTTTTTTGAAATTTGGCCGACCCTGAGAATAAGTCTCTGAGAGGGCCTGTCAACCCTGAAAGGGCTAAACCAGTCAATACATATTTCCTCTGTCATCCATGCTGACTGGTTTGACCTTCAAATTACTGGTAAGGTGTTTTTATCTACACCTTTCAAAGCACGAGGATTCTTAGAGCGGTAAATAACCATGGACTTAAACTTGAAATCACCTGATGCATTACCACAAAGGAGAAAGGTGAAGCGATCCTTTGCTGCCTTGAAGCTCGGTGCACTTTTCTCTTGCTTACTGATATAAGTTTGTGTTGGCATTTTCTTCCAAAAAACACTTGTCTCGTCAGCATTAAACACCTGATGTGGCTCATAGCCACCCTCAGAAATAATTTCCTGCAATTCAGCAGGGAAATTACTTGCTGCTGTATGATCACCTGAAGCAATTTCACCAGAAAACCTAATATTATGTAACTTATTATGCAGCTTAAAGATGTGGAACCAACCTGTGCTAAACACACTGTTTTTCAGGCCTTCCTTCCTTGTCACACACTGCTTTAAACAACTGTAAGGCCTTTTACTTAATTAAGAGGAAATTAAGTGGTGCACCTTTCTTTGTCTTTTGTTCAATCCACTCAAGCAACAAGGTTTCTGTTTTATTTACGTGTTGGGACCTACGCGTCATTCTTTTCATGAGATGACATCTTGGGTTATTCAGTACATAAGCTCGTATATTCGCCTCGTTCTTTTAATTGTATGAACCGACGCTTCATTAAGATCATAGGCCCTCACTATATCCACCACACATGATCCACTCTTAAGCTTGTCTAATATCTCAATTTTCTTTGCAATTCCTAGTCATGAATGCTGAAACCTTTTCTTGTCACTTTCAGCAACACTTGTTTGTTTACTGGGCGCCATGATTGCTTGGCAGATTTAACAAATGGCAATGAAAATAAGAAAATATGTATGTAAATAAACACAGCTAGGTTCCCGAGTATCTTCGTCCTGCATGCGTATGAACCAAACTGGAGGCTGGGAGCAATACACCTAAAGCCAATAATAACTCAACAAAAAGCTGCAGTAAGAATAATCACTAAATCCCAACCCTGGCAGCACACCCCCCCACTGTTCATAGATCTAAACTTATTCCCTGTTCAGAACATCCACACTTACTACTGTGCAATCTACATATACCGGACCTTATATTCCAATATTAACCTTGACCTAAAGTGCTTTCTTGATAGTTGTGACAGGACCCACAAGCATAACACCAGACACAAACATCTCTACGACATTCCCCGTGTCCGACTAAATCTATACAAAAATTCAATGTATGTCAAAGGCCCTAAAATCTGGAACACCCTACCTGAAAACTCTAGAACTGCAGACACATTCATCACCTTCAAAACTACCGTTAAATAAAAATTTTATCTCCTTGATACACCCCGTCAACTAACTACATAAAAACCACCTGGTGGTTCACACACTCACTTGCTCACCCATTTGACTATAAGCACAGAAATACTTATCTTAATCTTAAAATAATGATTCCTAACTGGTCACAAGTTTGCCTGTGATACTCCAATATAGAAACTACGTATTGTGCCAAAACAAAAGCATTCACATTGCTAAACTCACAAACTAGTATTTAGTCACTTAGTATTTAGTCACTTAGTATGTAGTCACTTAGTATTTAGTCAACTTACTCCACAATTTGTAATAATTTAGGGTTAAGAATTAATCTAAGTTTGCCCGAAAGGCCTAGCCATGCTTGGTATTCTAGTGGCCCCCTCTGTAATTAGTATTTTATTACATGTAACCCACACAATAACCAAAATCTGTAAACCCCGCATTGTAATCCTTATAGAGAATAAACTTTGATTTGATTTGATTTGACTAGTTGGGCATCATTGAATTTCATGAGGTGATTGGTGGAATTTTGGTGTTGTACACAGGCGTTGTTCAAGTTATCATTCCTACATGTGTTAATGTGTTCATTGAGATGTGTTTCAAGGTTCCTTGCTGTTTCACCTAAATACGTATATTCTATTGTAGCCTCCACAAAGTATAGTGTCAACTCTTGCAATGACTGGTTCATGGTGGTACAATAATTTAGGGTTAAGAATTAATCTAAGTTTGCCCGAAATGCCTAGCCTTGCTAGGTGTTCTAGTGGCCCCCTGTGTAATTAGTATTTTATTACATGTAAACCACACAATAACCAAAATCTGTAAACCCTGCCTTGTAATCCTTATAGAGCATAAACTTTGATTTGATTTGATTTGATTTGATATGGGGGTGGGTGTGGGTGGCAGGGAGATGGAAGTAGGCCTCCCCTATTGACTCAATGGTATAACCCACCATGGGCGACCGGGCAACCGTGTGCTCAAAATTTTTTCCCCTCCCGTGAATTGTGTTAAATTGATCATACGATGTGTTACATAAAAATGTGTCGCAATTCTTCAGTCGTGCTATACTTAAATCGTGCCAAATAAACTCGTGCTAAATGACGGTCTACTGTAGTGAAAAGGGAAGACAGCACGGGTGGTGGGGAAGACAGCGCAGGTGGTGGTGAAGGCAGCGTGAATGGTGCGGAAGATGGGGTGGGTGGGGAAGACAGCATGGGTGGTTGGGAATGCATGTAAGTAAGTTTGTTCAGGTATACGTGAATACAGTTACATCGATTCTCATACATAGCAGCATGTGTAGAGAACCTAGGATAACCAAAAAAGTCAAAGTAACTTATTTCCAGCATGGGTGGTGAGGAAGACAGTGTAGGTGTTGGGAAGGCAGTGTAGGTGGTGGGGAAGGCAGTGTGGGTTTGTGTAAACAAGTTTTGTAAACAATATAATGAAGATAATATTCGTGCAGTTATTGTGTTGCATACAATATATATACATTATGCATTACAGTGGACCCTCATGATTTTCGGTTATCGCTGACTTTTTTTTATCAAAATATAGTCTCTGTTTTCGTTAATTCCCTCTGATTTTGTCAGTCATATGGAACATGTCCGAGTGCCCATGCGCACACAAAGCCTCCCACACACCATTCTGAGTCAGTGTGGCATTGTTTCTTGGCGAGTAAACATTACCCAGAGAGGTCATACAAAACATTTTGTAATAATATTGTTTTTTTGTGCTGGTTTATTGTATGTGACTGCTAAATAAGCCACCATGGACCCAAAAAAAACTCCTAGTGCTAGCCCTATGGTAAAGGTGAGAAACACGATAGAATTCAAGAAAGAACTTTTAGCAAAGTACCAAAGTGGAGGAGGAAAAGAGAGGGGAGAATGTGCCTTCTTCAGTGATTCAGTTGTCCTACAATATGTATGACACTAAAGCAGCAGGAGTTGATAAAGGCTATAGCACCAGCCAGCGATAAAGTGCAGCAAGTAAGTTAAGCAATTAAGCGATAGAAAAAATACAACAAGAAATTAACTCCTCCAATGTTGTTGGAGGTATATAGGGCCACTGACAAGATACGCCGCCCTGCGTATCTTCCACCATCCTAAACCAATGCGAGCATCTCCTCCAGCGTAAGTGTAAATATTTCTTATTTATAAGGTGTAAATATTTCTTATTTATAAATTAAAGTATAAATATTTCTTATTTATAAATTACGTACATCGTTTCAGTGTGAGTAGTGGTGGTGGCCTCTGTTGCTGCCACCACCACCACTATATGTACAGCTTATGCTGTCAGTGGCCCTTATAAACCCAACACCACCACCACCACTACTGTCATATTATTTGAATTGCAATAGATAAATAAGCCGTAGAGTTGATATTAGCATCATATTTAAGCATTTTGTCCTGTCTCAAAACAATAAACTCTCCTCCTTCAATAAGCCAACAAGACTCTTCAATAAAGGAAAAAGTGATTCAAATGTTCATTTATTTATTCATTTCATTAGAGCTTTACATTTATTTTTCATTGTTTTCTGTATGCAAAAGTACAGTGGACCCCCGCATAGCGACTTTAATCCGTGCAAGAGGGCTCATTGTTATGCGAAATGATCGGTATGCGAATGAATTTTCCCCATAAGAAATAATGGAAATCAAACTAATTCGTGCAAGACACCCAAAAGTATGAAAAAAAAATTTTTACCACATGAAATATACATTTTCCTACACACAAAGAGAAGGATACATGCACAATAGTAGAGTAGTACATGCACAATATATATTGTACATGTACTACTCTACTAAATGAAGAATAAATGACACTTACCTTTATTGAAGATGCAGCAATGACTTATGAGACACTGTGTCCTGGGAGTGCCTTTTCCTCCTGAGTACTGTAGGTCCTGTTTGGCATTTTCTTCCAGAACAGGCCTTATCACACTGTGTATGCCACTACGATTCTTAAATCTCTCAAACCAACCTTTGCTGGCTTTAAATTCACCAATATGAGCACTAGTTCCAGGCATTTTTCCCTGTTCACCTGGGTGTTAGTCGACTGGTGTGGGTTGCATCCTGGGAGACAAGATTAAGGACCCCAATGGAAATAAGTTAGACAGTCTTCGATGACACTGACTTTTTTGGGTTATCCTGGGTGGCAAATCCTCTGGGGTTAATTGTTTCTTGGTATTCTCAATAAGCCACACCAACAACGGTGCTACAGCAGCAGCAGCAGCAGCTGACAGTGCTACAGCAGCAGCAGCAGCTGACAGTGCTACAGCAGCAGCAGACAATGCTATAGCAGCAGCAGATGGTACTACAGCAGCAGCTGACGGTGGTACAGCAGCAGCAGCAGCTGACAGTGCTACAGCAGCAGCAGACGATGCTACAGCAGCAGCAGACTGTACTACAGCAGCAGCTGATGGTGGTACAGCAGCAGCAGCAGCTGACAGTGCTACAGCAGCAGCAGACGATGCTACAGCAGCAGCAGACGGTACTACAGCAGCAGCTGACGGTGGTACAGCAGCAGCAGCAGCTGACAGTGCTACAGCAGCAGCAGACGATGCTACAGCAGCAGCAGATGGTACTACAGCAGCAGCTGACAGTGGTACAGCAGCAGCAGCAGCAGCTGACGGTGGTACAGCAGCAGCAGACGATGCTACAGCAGCAGCAGACGGTACTACAGCAGCAGCTGACGGTGGTACAGCAGCAGCAGCAGCTGACAGTGCAGCAGCAGCAGCAGCAGCTGATGGTGGTACAGCAGCAGCAGCAGCAGCTGTACCACCAATAGTAGCGATGGTTGATTGGGGTTTATTATACAACCTGGCCAGCTCGGAGACACGCACTCCACTTTCATACTTATCAATGATCTTTTTCTTCATCTCTATGGTAATTCTCACCCTTATTGCTGTAGGGTTGGCACTAGAAGCTTTCTTGGGGCCCATGGTCACTTATTTTGCAGATAAAATCACCAAAAACACTGTAATAATACGAAATGTTCCGATTGTATGCTTGGATGTTACCGCAGAGGCTGGCTGGTAAACAATGCCACTGGCAGCACATGTGAGGCTGGCTAAGGGCGCACATTGGACGCGTCTCGGATGAAGAGCGGTGAGCGGGTTTTTGAGCGGTATGTGAGGCAAAATTTTTGCGATAAAAGCGAGCGGTATGTGGATTGAACGTTATGTGATGTGTACGGTATGCGGGGCTCCACTGTATAGTTATTCTCTATAAAATGTACTTTTTGTTAAAACTTTTGGATGTCTGAAACAGATTAATTGGATTTACATTACAGTCACTCCTCACTTAGCGATGTACTTGTTTACCGACGAATCGGACTTACGATGAACTCTTTGACCAGTAGTCATACCTAAATAATGTACAGTAGACCATCATTTAGCACGGTAGCGACGTTCTTGAAAATGCCAAGTTAGATGAAATCGTGTGAGATGAACTGAAGAACTTATGGGAAAAATAGGATTACATTCCTACAGGCCCCTAAAAAAGCCAAACAACTTTTTTTTAGGCCTCCACATCTTACAAAAATAAAAGTGAATATGTAGCTGTGGTTCATTGTTGTGAAGTATTATGTTGTTTTTACTGCTTAAGACTACAAATGTAAAAGAAATAATAGCATTTCTTACATTAAATTGTGGGTGCTGGTGTTTGTGGATGATTGTGAAGAGAGTGGAGAGTTATGTTGTGGTCCTACTGGGCTGAGGTGGATGGCAGAGGCTCTCGTACTGAAGCCAATGGTTGTATTGGAGTATCTACTTTAAGTCATTCAGTAAAGTTAATCAGTAAGTCAGTCAAGTCATTCAGTAAGTCAAGTCATTCAGTAGTCAGTTAAGTCACTCAGTAAGTCAGTCAAGTCATTCAGTAGTCAGTCAAGTCACTCAGTAAGTCAGTCAAGTGACTTAGTAAGTCAGTCAAGTCACTCAGTAAGTCAGTCAAATCACTCAGTAAGTCAGTCAAATCACTCAGTAAGTCAGTCAAGTCATTCAGTAAGTCAGTCAAGTCACTCAGTAAGTCAGTCAAGTCACTCAGTAAGCCAGTCAAGTCACTCAGTAGGTCAGTCAAGTCACTCAGTAATTCAGTCAAATCACTCAGTCACTCAAGTCACTCAGTCAAGTCATTCAGTAAGTCAGTCAAATAACTCAAGAAGTCAGTCAAGTCACTCAGTAAGTCAGTCAAGTTAGTAAGTCAGTCAAGTCACTCAGTAAGTCAGTCAAATCACTCAGTAAGTCAGTCAAGTCACTCAGTAAGCCAGTCAAGTCACTCAGTAAGTCAATCAAGTCGTTCAGTAAGTCAGTCAGTCACACAAACTCATGTTTACCTCTTTTTCTGAGTACAGAGTAACACTTCATGACGGCTACAGGTTATCACTTGTCTAATATCTCTGTTTCTTGGTTAATTCTAAGACTTAAGTGTTTATACATATTTTATTCATTCTGGAGTATATATCATGTTTCTATGTTATTAATATTGTTTATTCTGACATATTAGATGAATTGTGATAGATAAATAAGCCGTAGAGATAGCGTCATATTGAAGCATAATAAACTCGCCTTCCTCTCGCCTCCTACATGTCTGCTACACTCCCAGCATGTCTGCTACATTCCCTACATGCCTGCTACACTCCCTGCATGCCTGCTACACTCCCTGCATGCCTGCTACACTCCCTACATGCCTGCTACACTCCCTGCATGCCTGATACACTCCCTACATGCCTGCTACACTCCCAGCATGTCTGCTACACTCCCTGCATGCCTGCTACACTCCTTGCATGCCTGCTACACTCCCAGCATGTCTGCTACACTCCCTGCATGCCTGCTACACTCCCAGCATGTCTGTTACACTCCCAGCATGTCTACTACACTCCCTGTATGCCTGCTACACTCCCTACATGCCTGCTACACTCCCTGCATGCCTGCTACACTCCCTACACGCCTGCTACACTCCCAGCATATCTGCTACACTCCCTACATGCCTGCTACACTCCCTGCATGCCTGCTACACTCCCTGCATGCCTGCTACATTTCCAGCATGCCTGCTACACTCCCAGCATGTCTGCTACACTCCCTGCATGCCTGCTACACTCCCTGCATGCCTGCTACACTTCCAGCATGCCTGCTACACTCCCAGCATGTCTGCTACACTCCCTGCATGCCTGCTACACTCCCAGCATGCCTGCTACACTCCCAGCATGTCTGCTACACTCCCTGCATGCCTGCTACACTCCTTGCATGCCTGCTACACTCCCAGCATGTCTGCTACACTCCCTGCATGTATGCTACACTCCCTGCATGCCTGCTACACTCCCAGCATGTCTGCTACACTCCCTGCATGTATGCTACACTCACTGCATGCCTGCTACACTCCCAGCATGCCTGCTACACTCCCAGCATGTCTGCTACACTCCCTGCATGCCTGCTACACTCCCAGCATGCCTGCTACACTCCCAGCATGTCTGCTACACTCCCTGCATGCCTGCTACACTCCTTGCATGCCTGCTACACTCCTTGCATGTCTGCTACACTCCCAGCATGTCTGCTACACTCCCTGCATGTATGCTACACTCCCTGCATGCCTGCTACACTCCCAGCATGCCTGCTACACTCCCTGCATATCTGCTACACTCTATCAAACTAACTACGTAATTAAACTAACATTTCCTCCAAGTTAAGTACAAATATATCTTATTTATAAATTAAAATGTAAATATTTTTTATTTATAAATTACATTCATATATTGTGTGTGGATAATGGTGGCAGCAGAGGCCTGTACGGCTTCTCTCAGTGACCATTATAAACTCAACAACAACACTTCCATCACTTATCCTCACATACATTATGACATATTTTATTCATTCTAGGGTATATATCATGTTTCTATTTTATTAACATTGTTTATTATGTCATATTAGATGAAATGTTATAGATAAATAAGCCAGAGTTGATAATAGCATCATACTGAAGTACTATTCTGTCAAGACTCCGCCCCTCAAGGAAGGTTCCTTGATGTTGGTGAGGGGCTCTTGATTTAGGGAATTGGATCTGTGCTCCAGTTCCCCGAATTAAGCCTGACTGCCTTCCACATTGTATAATCCTCCGGGTTTAGCGCTTCCCCCTTGATTAAATTAATTCGGCTAATGATAAAATCGGTTAAGGACAAGCTCTCTGAAATGGATTAAAATCGTTACCCGAGGGTCCACTGCATCTCCATAACTACTGATCGCATAATTTATTTTTCTTTTATAACACTCAGAAAATTATTCTTTACATTTTGGTAAGAAAAAATATTTTTTTTAATATTTTTCAACACTGAGAGCAAGTTTGTGAGCAGGGCTCTCGACTGTGAAAGGGTAAGAGTGAAAAAAAAAAAAGGGCTGTGTTTCACTTTACAGCAGTAGCCCAGAACCTAACCTGCTGCATAAGCAGGGCAATTCTGCACAGCAATGGCCAGGAACCTCACCTACTCTATATGCAGGGCCCTCCTGTACAGCAGTACCCGGGAACCTCACCTGCTGTATAAGCAGGATGCTCCTGTACAACAGTACCCAGGAATCTCACCTGCTGTATGAGCAGGGCCCTCCTGTACAACAGTACCTGGGAACCTCACCTGCTGTATAAGCAGGATGCTCCTGTACAACAGTACCTGGGAATCTCACTTGCTGTATGAGCAGGGCCCTCCTGTACAATAGTATCTGGGAATCTCACCTGCTGTATAAGCAGGACGCTCCTGTACAACAGTACCCGGGAACCTTATGTGCTGTATATTCAGGACACTCATTTACAGCAGTACCTGGGAACCTCACCTTCTGTATAAACAGGACCCTCCAGTACAGCAGTACCTGGGAACCTCACCTGCTGTATAAGCAGGGTCTTGTACAAACAGTACCTGGGAACCTTACCTGTTGTATAAGCAGGTTCCTCCTGCAGTATAAGATGGGCCTTCCTGCTGTATAAGCTGGGCCTTCCTACTGTATAAGCAGGGCCCTCCTGCTGTATAAGCAGGGCCCTCCTTCTGTATAAGCAGGGCCCTCCTGCTGTATAAGCAGGGCCCTCCTGTAATGGAAATTTATTACTACTATTAAATCACATTAAATAAATCTCAGTTTATCTCTATTGAACAATATTTAATTATACTACCTCATATTAATAATGGATTAGACCAACTTAGTTACAAACTTAAAAATGTATGTTTGTATCATAAATTGTACTACCTGATATTAATAATAGAGTAAAATATTGAATATTTGTATTCTACCACTCTTCATCTGTCTAGATTTAAGTAGTCTATAAGTACGTATTAGGTTAAGTCTGCTCGAAATGCCTCGGCATGATAGTGGCTTTCTTTATGCCAATCAAATTACAAAATGTAAACACATATTGTAACCTTAGCAAAGAAATAAAATTTTATTCTATTTTATTCATTTATTTATACCTATGCTTCACACCCATATAAGAGCATTGGTACCACAATTATTATTATTATTATTATTACAGTCATGGTGTAGGTCTTGGGGTTATATGGTGTCTGGGAAATGAAGGCAAGATTATTATGTGCTTTATTCCCTGGTCATGATTCAGTATTATTTTATGACCAAAATCCATGGTTCAGCAGGAAACACTTATCTGTTGTGGAAAATGTTATTTATTGACATGTCAGAAATAAGCGTGTATGCTCCTGGAGAAGAGAGGAATGTAGAGGAGAGAGAGAGATTTTGGGAGATGTTAAGTGAATGTATAGGAGCCTTTGAACCAAGTGAGAGAGTAATTGTGGTAGGGGACCTGAATGCTAAAGTAGGAGAAACTTTTAGAGAGGGTGTGGTAGGTAAGTTTGGGGTGCCAGGTGTAAATGATAATGGGAGCCCTTTGATTGAACTTTGTATAGAAAGGGGTTTAGTTATAGGTAATACATATTTTAAGAAAAAGAGGATAAATAAGTATACAAGATATGATGTAGGGCGAAATGACAGTAGTTTGTTGAATTACGTATTGGTAGATAAAAGACTGTTGAGTAGACTTCAGGATGTACATGTTTATAGAGGGGCCACAGATATATCAGATCACTTTCTAGTTGTAGCTACACTGAGAGTAAAAGGTAGATGGGATACAAGGAGAATAGAAGCATCAGGGAAGAGAGAGGTGAAGGTTTATAAACTAAAAGAGGAGGCAGTTAGGGAAAGATATAAACAGCTATTGGAGGATAGATGGGCTAATGAGAGCATAGGCAATGGGGTCGAAGAGGTATAGGGTAGGTTTAAAAATGTAGTGTTAGAGTGTTCAGCAGAAGTTTGTGGTTATAAGAAAGTGGGTGCGGGAGGGAAGAGGAGCGATTGGTGGAATGATGATGTAAAGAGAGTAGTAAGGGAGAAAAAGTTAGCATATGAGAAGTTTTTACAAAGTAGAAGTGATGCAAGGAGGGAAGAGTATATGGAGAAAAAGAGAGAGGTTAAGAGAGTGGTGAAGCAATATAAAAAGAGAGCAAATGAGAGAGCGGGTGAGATGTTATCAACTAATTTTGTTGAAAATAAGAAAAAGTTTTGGAGTGAGATTAACAAGTTAAGGAAGCCTAGAGAACAAATGGATTTGTCAGTTAAAAACAGGAGAGGAGAGATGTTAAATGGAGAGTTAGAGGTATTGGGAAGATGGAGGGAATATTTTGAGGAATTGTTAAATGTTGATGAAGATAGAGAAGCTGTGATTTCGTGTATAGGGCAAGGAGGAATAACATCTTGTAGGAGTGAGGAAGAGCCAGTTGTGAGTGTGGGGGAAGTTCGTGAGGCAGTAGGTAAAATGAAAGGGGGTAAGGCAGCCGGGATTGATGGGATAAAGATAGAAATGTTAAAAGCAGGTGGGGATATAGTTTTGGAGTGGTTGGTGCAATTATTTAATAAATGTATGGAAGAGGGTAAGGTACCTAGGGATTGGCAGAGAGTATGCATAGTTCCTTTGTATAAAGGCAAAGGGGACAAAAGAGAATGCAAAAATTATAGGGGGATAAGTCTGTTGAGTATACCTGGTAAAGTGTATGGTAGAGTTATTATTGAAAGAATTAAGAGTAAGACGGAGAATAGGATAGCAGATGAACAAGGAGGCTTTAAGAAAGGTAGGGGGTGTGTGGACCAGGTGTTTACAGTGAAACATATAAGTGAACAGTATTTAGATAAGGCTAAAGAGGTCTTTGTGGCATTTATGGATTTGGAAAAGGCGTATGACAGGGTGGATAGGGGGGCAATGTGGCAGATGTTGCAGGTGTATGGTGTAGGAGGTAGGTTACTGAAAGCAGTGAAGAGTTTTTACAAGGATAGTGAGGCTCAAGTTAGAGTATGTAGGAAAGATGGAAATTATTTCCCAGTAAAAGTAGGCCTTAGACAAGGATGTGTGATGTCACCGTGTTTGTTTAATATATTTATAGATGGGGTTGTAAGAGAAGTAAATGCGAGGGTCTTGACAAGAGGCGTGGAGTTAAAAGATAAAGAATCAAACATAAAGTGGGAGTTGTCACAGTTGCTCTTTGCTGATGACACTGTGCTCTTGGGAGATTCTGAAGAGAAGTTGCAGAGATTGGTGGATGAATTTGGTAGGGTGTGCAAAAGAAGAAAATTAAAAGTGAATACAGGAAAGAGTAAGGTTATGAGGATAACAAAAATATTAGGTGATGAAAGATTGGATATCAGATTGGAGGGAGAGAGTATGGAGGAGGTGAATGTATTCAGATATTTGGGAGTGGACGTGTCAGCAGATGGGTCTATGAAGGATGAGGTGAATCATAGAATTGATGAGGGGAAAAGGGTGAGTGGTGCACTTAGGAGTCTGTGGAGACAAAGAACTTTGTCCTTGGAGGCAAAGAGGGGAATGTATGAGAGTATAGTTTTACCAACGCTCTTATATGGGTGTGAAGCATGGGTGATGAATGTTGCAGCGAGGAAAAGGCTGGAGGCAGTGGAGATGTCATGTCTGAGGGCAATGTGTGGTGTGAATATAATGCAGAGAATTCGTAGTTTGGAAGTTAGGAGGAGGTGCGGGATTACCAAAACTGTTGTCCAGAGGGCTGAGGAAGGGTTGTTGAGGTGGCTCGGACATGTAGAGAGAATAGAGCGAAACAGAATGACTTCAAGAGTGTATCAGTCTGTAGTGGAAGGAAGGCGGGGTAGGGGTCAGCCTAGGAAAGGTTGGAGGGAGGGGGTAAAGGAGGTTTTGTGTGTGAGGGGCTTGGACTTCCAGCAGGTGTGCGTGAGCGTGTTTGATAGAAGTGAATGGAGACGAATGGTTTTTAATACTTGACGTGCTGTTGGAGTGTGAGCAAAGTAACATTTATGAAGGGGTTCAGGGAAACCGGCAGGCCGGACTTGAGTCCTGGAGATGGGAAGTTCAGTGCCTGCACTCTGAAGGAGGGGTGTTAATGTTGCAGTTTAAAAACTGTAGTGTAAAGCACCCTTCTGGCAAGACAGTGATGGAGTGAATGATGGTGAAAGTTTTTCTTTTTCGGGCCACCCTGCCTTGGTGGGAATCGGCCAGTGTGATAATAAAAAAAAAAAAAATCAGAAATAATGCAATAATAATAATAATAAAAATGATAATTATATGACCCAGTGGTGGTGGGCTGCTGGTCAAAGCCTCCCCACCAATGCACACCCGTGTCTAACCTAATAATACATAAAAATATCTTTATTTTTACAAGTACATGTACGTAACATACTACTATATAGAAAGCCCCTTGTTATGCTGAGCATTTCAGGCAAATTAGGTCAGTTTTGTCCCAGGATGCAATTCACACCAGTCAACTAACACCCAGGTACCCATTTTATACAGATGGGTGAACACGGACAGCAGGTGTCTTATGGAAACACATCCTAATGTTCTCCAGCCATGCCAGAGATCTGAACTTCGGACCTCAGTGTGTGAGTTGAGTGCACTAGCAATCAAGCTATGGGACACCATAATGTAACCTAATATAACCTAATCTAACATATCCTAACTTATCCTAGCATAACATAACCTATCATAACTTAACACAACTTAATCTAACAGAAACTAACCCAACCTAGAATAATAAATACTGATGGAGGAAGTGATGAAATAAAAGCATAATTATTATTATAATAAAGGGGAAGCGCTAAACCCGGAGGATTATACAGCGCCTGGGGGGGGATGTGGAAGGCATTCAGGCTTAATTCGGGGAACTGGAGCACAGATCCAATTTCCTAAATCAAGAGCCCCTCACCAACATCAAGGAACCTTCCTTGAGGGGAATAAAAGCATAAGATAAAAGATATAGATTTTATTTCTTTGCAAGGTTACAATGTGTATTTACAATTTTGATTTGTTAAGTACAAAGAAAGCCACTATAATACCAGGAAATTTCAGGCAGACTTACCCTAATACATAATAAGTACTTAAGTCTACACAAGATGAGTGTGGTTAACTTTTTAATAAATCTTTATTTTATCTTAATGCTAATGTGAGGTAGTCAAGGTAGAGGTTTATAAGAATAATAATTCTGAAGTTTCACATAAAAACAATATGACAATTAATGGTTCAAACAGCAATATTTCATGGACTGGCAGATGTTTTACTAGACTCGAGGTCATATAATATAATATTTGGGAATTGCAACAAACTGGTTAGAAGTTGTTTTGGTTGGTTTGGTTAATACTGAGAGATGAAATGATTTCTAAGCATAACCTAAATTTGTATGTTGTCAGGGGATCCTTTACCGGTTCAGGTAGTGAATTCCAGATCTTTGGGCCCTTGATGTGCATTGCATTTTTGCATATTGTGAGACTGACACGAGGGATGTCGAAGTGTGCCTTGTGCCTTGTATTGTGATTGTGCGTTCTGTTGTAGCTATCAAGGAGAAGTTGAAGCAGAGGATTTATATTGGAGTTTAGTGTTCTGTATATATAGTAGGCACAATAATAAGAGTGTATGTTTCATATATTTAGTAGATTTAAGCTTTCGTAAAGTGGTGGGGTGTGCTGTCTGACACAGGAGCTGGTAATCATCTGCACAGCAGCATTTTTTTGGGTTATTGAAGGTTTAAGGTGGTTGGCTGTGGTTGATTCTCAGGCACAAATGCCACAGGTGAGGGAGGGATACGTATATTAAAAGAGTGGTATAGGGTAAGGAGTGTTGTTTGGGGTACATAGTATTGTATCTTGGAAAGTTTGCCTACTGATTTGGAAGTTTTATTGGATATATGCTGGATATTGGAATGATATTTAAGATTACAGTCAAGGAGAAGACCTAGAAATTTACCCTCAGTGTGTCTTGTAATAGGGGGACTATTTATAGATATGTTAGGTTGGATATTTAAGGCTCTGTTTCCAAATACATGTAACATGAACTATGATTTTTCTATGTTGAGAGTGAGTTTGTTGGTCATCATCCAAGAACGTATTTATAGCAGCTCGTTGTTTACAGTGTCTCTAAGTACAGCTGGGTTCGAGTGGGAGAAGACATAAGTGGTGTCATCTGCGAACAGAACTGGTTTAAGGAGTCAAGATGCACTGGGGAGATCATTGATGTAGATGAGAAAGAGGAGTGGGCCTAGGACACTACCCTGGGGCACTCCGACAGCTACAGGCTGGAAAGTGCAAATGACTCCATTTGCTTATACATACTGGTGTCTATCCTTGAGATAAGATTTTAGGTAATTGAGGGAATGTCCTCTGATGCTGTAATGATTTAGTTTTAGGTGCAAGAGATTGTGGTCTACTGTATCAAATGCTTTCCGTTCAGTGAAGAGCCCCAGTGGATATTCATTTTTATCGAGGGTTGTATATACAGCCTCTCATCACTTAGTGACGTACTCATTTACCAACGCCTCAAACTTATGACGGGCTCTCTGACCAGTATGCATACCTAAATAATGTATATTAGAGCTGATTTCCTCTATTCTGTTTATTTCAATATACAGTACATTACTGTATAAACATTTAAAAATATACCAGAAATGTTATAAATGGTGCAAAGGTGACATTAAAACAATACCAAAGATGGTTGACACAAAGCCACTACCATTATAATATGCTCCTCACTTAGTGATGAATTCGTTTAACGATGTGGTCTTAGGAATGAAACTCCGTCGTTAAGTGAGGAGAGGCTATAATAGTTAAAGCATTTGTATGATCGCATCATTCATATTTTCTTTTGGTCTAAATCCAAACTGGCAGGGGTTAAGTATGTTGTTGGATATAAGGTAGGAGTAAAGTCGTTTGTGTATTATTTTTTCGGATATTTAAGAAAGTAAGGCCAAGCTTGATATAGGTCTATGGTTGTTCAGATCACTTGGATCACCTCCTTTAAGGATTGGGGTAAGCCTTGCTGTCCTGAGTGCGGGTGGGCAGGTTGAGGACTCAACAGACTTGTTGAACAGTTTTGCAGTAATGGGTGACAGCACATGAGCTGCTTTTTTATATATGAATGGTGGCAAGTTATTTAGATCTCCTGTTTTGTTTTTTAATAATTTAATGGTGAGTGAGACTAGTAGAATTAGTTGGAGCTAGATATAGAGTATTTGGGTAGTTGACAGTGAGGTAGTCTTTTGGCTGAGTATTTGAGCTTGGAATTTTGCTTGCTAGCTTTGATCCTACAGTAGAGAAGAAGACATTAAGTTTGTTGGCCGTGTCTTTAGGCTGTATGTGAGGTTCATCTGGTTTAGTCATGGCTATCTATTTATAGACAGTTTTCTAGAGCCCAAAATTTTGGAGGGGGTTTGCCAGGACCTTTTCATATCACCTTTTATTTCAATAAATCTATTTTCATAATACAATGAATCAATGAGAGTATGTGAGTGTGTGTGAGTCAGTGTTGTTGGTGGTGAGACAGCAACCACCTCACCCAGCAGCCCCTGACACCCCCATACCACCACCACCACTGCCCTTACAACCACCCTCCCCACCAGCACCACCCCCAACTCCAGTACCACCCCCATCCTCCACCACTGATGTGTTGTCATTCAGTACATTATTACAGTGGACCCCCGCATACCGCACGCATCGCATACCGTACAATCCGCATACCGCTCGCTTTTTTCTCAAAAATTTTGCCTCGCATACTGCCCAAAAACCCGCTCACCGCCCTTCGTCCGAGACGCGTCCAATGTGCGGCCTGAGCCACGCTCACATGTTCCGCCGGTGGCATTGTTTACCAGCCAGCCTCCGCGGTAACATCCAAGCATACAATCGGAACATTTCGTATTATTACAGTGTTTTTGGTGATTTTTTCTGGAAAATAAGTGACCATGGGCCCCAAGAAAGCTTCTAGTGCCAACCCTACAGCAATAAGGGTGAGAATTACTATAGAGATGAAGAAAAAGATCATTGATAAGTATGAAAGTGGAGTGCGTGTCTCCGAGCTGGCCAGGTTGTATAATAAACCCCAATCAACCATCGCTACTATTGGTGGTACAGCTGCTGCTGCACTGTCAGCTGCTGCTGCACTGTCAGCTGCTGCTGCTGTTGTACCACCATCAGCTGCTGCTGCTGCTGTAGCATCGTCTGCTGCTGCTGTAGCATCATCTGCTGCTGCTGTAGCATCGTCTGTTGCTGCTGTAGCATCGTCTGCTGCTGCTGTAGCATCGTCTGCTGCTGCTGTAGCATCGTCTGCTGCTGCTGTAGCATTGTCTGTTGCTGCTGTACCACCGTCAGCTGCTGCTGCTGCTGTAGCACCGTTGTTGGTGTGGCCTATTGAGAACACCAAGAAACAATTAACCCCAGAGGATTTGCCACCCAGGATAACCCAAAAAAGTCAGTGTCATCGAAGACTGTCTAACTTATTTCCATTGGGGTCCTTAATCTTGTCTCCCAGGATGCAACCCACACCAGTCGACTAACACCCAGGTGAACAGGGAAAAATGCCTGGAACTAGTGCTCATATTGGTGAATTTAAAGCCAGCAAAGGTTGGTTTGAGAGATTTAAGAATCGTAGTGGCATACACAGTGTGATAAGGCCTGTTCTGGAAGAAAATGCCAAACAGGACCTACAGTACTCAGGAGGAAAAGGCACTCCCAGGACACAGTGTCTCATCAGTCATTGCTGCATCTTCAATAAAGGTAAGTGTCATTTATTCTTCATTTAGTAGAGTAGTACATGTACAATATATATTGTGCATGTACTACTCTACTATTGTGCATGTATCCTTCTCTTTGTGTGTAGGAAAATGTATATTTCATGTGGTAAAAAAATTTTTTTCATACTTTTGGGTGTCTTGCATGGATTAATTTGATTTCCATTATTTCTTATGGGGAAAATTCATTTGCATACTGAACATTTCGCATAACAACCAGCCCTCTTGCACGGATTAAGGTCGCTATGCGGGGGTCCACTGTATTATTATTATCATTATTATCATTATTATTGCTTTAGCCTGGTGTCTAAAGCTCTTGCTCCACACGGCGAGGGTCTGGGTTTGATTCCCAGCAAGGGTAAAAACATTGGGCGTGTGTCTTTACACCGATTATCTACATTCACCCATCAGTAAAATGGGTACCTGGGTGTTAGTCGACTGGCGTGGGTCACATCCTGGGACAAAACTGAAATAATTTGCAGGAAATGCTCTGCATAACAACGGGGATTCTGTATACAGTGGAACCCCGAATATCGGCCGCTGCGTTTATCGGTCGAATCGTATTTAGGCCAGTTTTGGGGCCGAAATTTTGCTCCATATTTTGGCCAGTGCCTCGCAAATCAGCCGTATTATACGGGTCAGCCTGCCTCCCACTGGGACGCTGCTGCGTAGGTGAGTCAGTCTCCCTGTGTCTCTCGGTGAATGAGCATATACTCTGCGCATTCATCCAAACATTTCCTTAAAATCCATTGCTTTTAGTGCTTGTTTATTAGTGTGACTGTGAAATAAGCCACCATGGGCCCCAAGAAAGTTCCTTCCAATCAATCAATTTTTATTTCCTTGAAAGATTACATTGTGATTATGAAATTACAAAAATGAGTTGCAGTGCAAAGACAGCCACTATCATGCCTAGGCATTATGGGCAGATTTATTTTAATGGCTTACAAACTACTTAATACTAAGGAAATTTACCATAGTTTGTTTAAGATATACATCTGTTTTTGTTTATAGTACACAGTAGTTTTACTCAAATTACAATGGTTTCAATAGCAAATATTGAAATTATATTATGGGAATATAACATTGTGAGTTGTTGTTGAGTGTAAGGCAGTATTGTTTTGGGTAGGTAATTATACTACAAGATAGTTTTAATCAATGTATGAACTTTGGGCATCCCATTTTGAAAGCTTAAGATTTAGGTAATTGGGAGATTTTTTGGTAAAGTTAAATATTGAGTATTTAGTTTAGGGTGAGGAAAATGGCTTCTGAGAAGAGTCTTAATCTGATGTTTAGACTGGGTTACTTTTGTATTTACTGGTAATGAATTCCAAATTTTGGGGCCCTTTATGTGCATCGAGTTTCTACACAGTGTGATATGGACATGGGGTACATCAAAAAGAGATCTGTGTCTTGTGTTATGGTCATGTGTCCTGTTAAAGTTGGAGAGAAGTTTGAGTGGAGGGTTTATGTTTGAGTGTAGTGTTCTATGTATGTACTATGCACATGAATAAGTATGGATGTTCTTTACTGTGAGCAGTTTTAGACATGAATATTGGTGGAGTATGCTGTCAGGAGTGGGAATTTGTTATTCTGACTGCAGCCTTTTGCTGGGTTATTAGTGGCCTTAGGTGATTTTTGAAAAAAAAAAAAAAATCTTTTTTTCTTACGAAATGATGGAGAATCTTTTCCTGATCATAATGACACCAAAAGTATGAAATTTGATGGAAAACTTATGGAATTATGCTCTCGCGAAGTTAGTGGACTCGCCAATATTTACACATTAGCGATTCCGCCCAGTTTGAGCCCTATTTTTGGCCAATTCCTCTGTACTAGTCAACAAAAATCATAACTATTTCGCTAGAACTCCATTTTTTCTATCGAATGAGTACAAGAAACCACCCATTTACCAATTTCAAATATCCAATAAAGTGGTTAGAAATTGGCAATTTTGCCAATTTCACAGAAATTTCTGAAGATGCCAATTTCCAAATAGGGTCCACAATAAACAAGAAAGGCATTCCTGGCACTAAAATAGCAAGTTCTCTGTTCGTTAGTCATGTCACCAGGCCCCTCTTATATTTTTTTGCTTTCCACTTTGAATTTTTATTCTTACAAAAAATAGAAGATTTACTGTTATGCAGACTACTGCATTATTGTAGAAATGGTATAAATAATATCAGTGCACTTGTGAAAGAACATTAGACTCAACAATTGACGTGTATTGGATGCTTGGCATGATTTATTTACTTTTGAACTTTGTTAAAAATCGAACATTTCTGCTACTTTGAACTCAATTTCAAGGTACTTTTCATTGTGAAACCAGTCAAAATCATCTCAATTTCTGTAATATGTCTTCCTTTCTATAAAATGAGACCAGGAAAACTAGAATACAACCATAAATACCATACGAAAATACAGTGCAAAGTCGCTGTTTTAATCCAAAAACACGGTCAAAGTTTTTTTTTCTCATTACGCACTGTGTGCTGCAGGATTTTTTTATACTGCACACACTGCCCACATTGACCCATTCTTTCATATGTAGGCTTTCTCTCGCTAGATTTGAAGGTGCTAGAATTTAGGCATACTAGTACGTCAATAAAAATTTCTATCCTTACCCATCCTTCTTCCTTACCCATCTCACCAAAGCTCTGGTCTGGACAAGACAAGACAAGTACGTCAATAACCCTGGTGCATAAGTCGTACTAGTACGTCGAAAACCCTGAAAGGGTTAATGTTGTTGATCTCCATGCACAAATCCCATATGTGAGATAAGGGTAGACGAGTGAAATTTGTTGCATATGTGTCTGGAATTTGAGGCTACTGTCAAGGTGGATTCCTAGGAATTTCCCCTCTGTGAGTCTTGTGATGGGTGATCCGTTTAGTGTTATGTTAACTTGAAAATTTGCAGCTCTGTTTCTGAACTGAACGAAAAAGGTTTTGTCAGTATTGAGGGTAAGCTTATAAGTCATCATCCAGATAGATACTTTCTCCAATTCGGCATTAACAGTGTTGGCCAATATGACTGGGTTTGAGTGAGAGAAGACATATGTAGTGTCATCTGCAAATACTATGGGTTTGAGTAGTTGTGATACATTCGGTAGGTCATTGATGCAAATGAAAAAGAGGAGTGGGCCAAGGATGCTTCCTTGTGGAACACCAAATGTGATTGGTTGATTAGAAGAGTTTGCTCCATTTGTGTACACATATTGGCTTCTGTTACTAAGATATGACTTTAGGTAGTTGAGGGAGTACCCTCTTATACCATAGTGTGTTAATTTAATGTGCAGCAAATCATGGTTGACTGTATCAAAAGCTTTACATAAATCAATGAAGATTCCCAGTGGGACTTCTTTCTTCTTGAGAGCAGTGTATATTAGATCTAGCATGTGTATAATAGCATCATTTGTGTTTTTATTATGCCTGAATCCAAACCAACAGGGGTTTAGTATGTTGTGTGAGACAAGGTAGGAATAGATTTCATCTCATCATCACACCGGCCGACTCCCACCAAGGCAGGGTGGCCCGAAAAAGAAAAACTTTCACCATCATTCACTCCATCACTGTCTTGCCAGAAGGGTGCTTTACACTACAGTTTTTAAACTGCAACATTAACACCCCTCCTTCAGAGTGCAGGCACTGTACTTCCCATCTCCAGGACTCAAGTCCGGCCTGCCGGTTTCCCTGAATCCCTTCATAAATGTTACTTTGCTCACACTCCAACAGCACGTCAAGTATTAAAAACCATTTGTCTCCATTCACTCCTATCAAACACGCTCACGCATGCCTGCTGGAAGTCCAAGCCCCTCGCACACAAAACCTCCTTTACCCCCTCCCTCCAACCCTTCCTAGGCCGACCCCTACCCCGCCTTCCTTCCACTACAGACTGATACACTCTTGAAGTCATTCTGTTTCGCTCCATTCTCTCTACATGTCCGAACCACCTCAACAACCCTTCCTCAGCCCTCTGGACAACAGTTTTGGTAATCCCGCACCTCCTCCTAACTTCCAAACTACGAATTCTCTGCATTATATTCACACCACACATTGCCCTCAGACATGACATCTCCACTGCCTCCAGCCTTCTCCTCGCTGCAACATTCATCACCCACGCTTCACACCCATATAAGAGCGTTGGTAAAACTATACTCTCATACATTCCCCTCTTTGCCTCCAAGGACAAAGTTCTTTGTCTCCACAGACTCCTAAGTGCACCACTCACTCTTTTTCCCTCATCAATTCTATGATTCACCTCATCTTTCATAGACCCATCCGCTGACACGTCCACTCCCAAATATCTGAATACGTTCACCTCCTCCATACTCTCTCCCTCCAATCTGATATTCAATCTTTCATCACCTAATCTTTTTGTTATCCTCATAACCTTACTCTTTCCTGTATTCACCTTTAATTTTCTTCTTTTGCACACCCTACCAAATTCATCCACCAATCTCTGCAACTTCTCTTCAGAATCTCCCAAGAGCACAGTGTCATCAGCAAAGAGCAGCTGTGACAACTCCCACTTTGTGTGTGATTCTTTATCTTTTAACTCCACGCCTCTTGCCAAGACCCTCGCATTTACTTCTCTTACAACCCAATCTATAAATATATTAAACAACCACGGTGACATCACACATCCTTGTCTAAGGCCTACTTTTACTGGGAAAAAATTTCCCTCTTTCCTACATACTCTAACTTGAGCCTCACTATCCTCGTAAAAACTCTTCACTGCTTTCAGTAACCTACCTCCTACACCATACACTTGCAACATCTGCCACATTGCCCCCCTATCCACCCTGACTTATCCCCCTATAATTTTTGCACTCTCTTTTATCCCCTTTGCCTTTATACAAAGGAACTATGCATGCTCTCTGCCAATCCCTAGGTACCTTACCCTCTTCCATACATTTATTAAATAATTGCACCAACCACTCCAAAACTATATCCCCACCTGCTTTTAACATTTCTATCTTTATCCCATCAATCCCGGCTGCCTTACCCCCTTTCATTTTACCTACTGCCTCACGAACTTCCCCCACACTCACAACTGGCTCTTCCTCACTCCTACAAGATGTTATTCCTCCTTGCCCTATACACGAAATCACAGCTTCCCTATCTTCATCAACATTTAACAGTTCCTCAAAATATTCCTTCCATCTTCCCAATACCTCTAACTCTCCATTTAATAACTCTCCTCTCCTATTTTTAACTGACAAATCCATTTGTTCTCTAGGCTTTCTTAACTTGTTAATCTCACTCCAAAACTTTTTCTTATTTTCAACAAAATTTGTTGATAACATCTCACCCACTCTCTCATTTGCTCTCTTTTTACATTGCTTCACCACTCTCTTAACTTCTCTCTTTTTCTCCATATACTCTTCCCTCCTTGCATCAGTTCTACTTTGTAAAAACTTCTCATATGCTAACTTTTTCTCCCTTACTACTCTCTTTACATCATCATTCCACCAATCGCTCCTCTTCCCTCCTGCACCCACTTTCCTGTAACCACAAACTTCTGCTGAACACTCTAACACTACATTTTTAAACCTACCCCATACCTCTTCGACCCCATTGCCTATGCTCTCATTAGCCCATCTATCCTCCAATAGCTGTTTATATCTTACCCTAACTGCCTCCTCTTTTAGTTTATAAACCTTCACCTCTCTCTTCCCTGATGCTTCTATTCTCCTTGTATCCCATCTACCTTTTACTCTCAGTGTAGCTACAACTAGAAAGTGATCTGATATATCTGTGGCCCCTCTATAAACATGTACATCCTGAAGTCTACTCAACAGTCTTTTATCTACCAATACATAATCCAACAAACTACTGTCATTTCGCCCTACATCATATCGTGTATACTTATTTATCCTCTTTTTCTTAAAATATGTATTACCTATAACTAAACCCCTTTCTATACAAAGTTCAATCAAAGGGCTCCCATTATCATTTACACCTGGCACCCCAAACTTACCTACCACACCCTCTCTAAAAGTTTCTCCTACTTTAGATATGCTTATGAATTAATTTTTCAAAGATTTTACAGATCAGAGGTAAGTTAGAGATTGGTCAATAGTTATTGAAGTCCGCTTGATCACCTCCTTTGTGGATCGGGGTGACCCTCGCTATTTTTACAATTGCTGAGAAGGTGGAGAATTCGATGGATTTGTTAAAGAGTGTTGCAATTATTGGTGACAGTATTTGTGAAGCTTTTTTGTACAAAAAAGGTGCTAAGTTGTTTGTCTCCTGCCTTGTTTTTAAAGGTGTTGATAATGAGTGAGACTTCTGTTGGGTTTGGTTGGGGCTAGGAATAGTGTATTCGGGTAGGTGCCCGTGAGGTAGTCTGATGGACGGGTGTTCGACACTGGAATTTTGCTCGCTAGATTCTTTCCTATGGTGGAGAATTAAACATTGAGTCTGTTTGCTGTTTCAGTTGGTGGGAGTAGGGGTGAGAAACAATGGAATTTAAGAAAGAAGTTATTAAAAAATATGAGAGTGGTGTTCGAGTGCTAGAACTTGCCAGGACGTATGGGAAATCCAAATAAACAATCACTTCCATCCTGGCAAAGAAATTAGAAATCAAGGAAGCTAATGCTGCAAAAAGGAGTTTAGCAGGGAGGCAGGGAGTGTAACAGGCAGGCAGGGAGTGTAGCATGGAGGGAGTGTAGCAAGGAGGAAGGGAGTGTGGAACAGACAGAGGGAGTGTAGCAGGCAGGCAGGGAGTGTAGCAGGCATGCAGGGAGTGCAGAAGGGAGGCAGGGAGTGTAGCAGGCAGGTAGGGAGTGCAGCAGGCATGCAGGGAGCGTAGCAAGGGAACGGAGTGTGGAAGGGAGTGTAGCATGGAGGGAGGGAGTGTAGCAGGAAGGCAGGGAGTGTAGCAGGCAGGGAGGGAAGTAACCTCAGAGAGGGTTTTGATAACTGAAGTCCTTATGGAGGGTAATTCTCCTTCCAAACAATAATCAGGCCTCCCTCTCTCCTCCCTGTCTTTCATAAGCCAACAAGAGTCTTCAATAAAGGGATGTAATAGTGATTTTAATGTTCATTTATTTTATTTAGTTCTCATTGTTTTGTGTATGTAAAACTATAATTAATCTTTAAAAATGTATTTTTTGTTAATATTTTTTTGGCATCTGCAATGGATTAATTATAATTACATTAATTCTTAAGGGAAATATTGGTTCGAATTTAGGCCTTTTCAAACTTAGGCCGACCTTCTGGAACGGATTACAGCCGATGTTCAGGGTTCCACCGTTGTAGTATGTCATAGATGTCAGCTGGGCCTGTATACCTTGTACATGTATACCTTGTACATGTATACCTTGTACATGTATACTTTGTACATGTATACCTTGTACATGTATACTTTGTACATGTATACCTTGTACATGTATACCTTGTACATGTATACTTTGTACATGTATACTGTGTACATGTATACTTTGTACATGTATACCTTGTACATGTATACTTTGTACATGTATACCTTGTACATGTATACTTTGTACATGTATACCGTGTACATGTATACTTTGTACATGTATACCTTGTACGTGTATACTTTGTACATGTATACCGTGTACATGTATACTTTGTACATGTATACCTTGTACATGTATACCTTGTACATGTATACTTTGTACATGTATACCTTGTACATGTATACTTTGTACATGTATACCGTGTACATGTATACTTTGTACATGTATACCTTGTACATGTATACTTTGTACATGTATACCTTGTACATGTATACTTTGTACATGTATACCATGTACATGTATACTTTGTACATGTATACCTTGTACATGTATACCATGTACATGTATACTTTGTACATGTATACCTTGTACATGTATACCTTGTACATGTATACTTTGTACATGTATACCTTGTACATGTATACCTTGTACATGTATACCTTGTACATGTATACCTTGTACATGTATACCTTGTACATATATACTTTGTACATGTATACCTTGTACATGTATACCTTGTACATGTATACCTTGTACATATATACTTTGTACATGTATACCTTGTACATGTATACCTTATACATGTATACCTTGTACATGTATACCTTGTACATGTATACCTTGTACATGTATACCTAGTACATGTATATCTTGTACATGTATACCTTGTACATGTATACCTTGCACAAGTATACCTTGTACATGTATACCTTGTACATGTATACCTTGTACATGTATACCTTGTACATGTATACCTTGTACATGTATACCTTGTACATGCATACTTTGTACATGTATACCTTGTACATGTATACCTTGTACATGTATACCTTGTACATGTATACCTTGTACATGCATACCTTGGACATGTATACCTTGTACATGTATACCTTGTACATCAATACCTAGTACATGTATACCTTGTATATGTATACCTTGTACATGTATACCTTGTACATGCATACCTTGTACATGTATACCTTGTACGTGTATTCCTTGTACATCTATACCTAGCACATGTATACCATGTACATGTATACCTTGTACATGTATACCTTGTACATGTACACCTTGTACGTGTATACCTTGTACATCTATACCTAGCACATGTATACCGTGTACATGTATACCTTGTACATGTATACCTTGTACATGTATACCTTGTACATCTATACCTAGCACATGTATACCTTGTACATGTATACCTTGTACATGTATACCTTGTACATGTATACCTTGTACATGTATACCTTGTACATCTATACCTAGCACATGTATACCTTGTACATGTATACCTTGTACATGTATACCTTGTACATGTATACCTTGTACATGTATACCTTGTACATCTATACCTAGCACATGTATACCTTGTACATGTATACCTTGTACATGTATACCTTGTACATGTATACCTTGTACATGTATACCTTGTACATGTATACCTCGTAGATGTATACCTTGTACATGTATACCTCGTACATGTATACCTTGTACATGTATACCTTGTACATGTATACCTCGTACATGTATACCTTGTACATGTATACCTCGTACATGTATACCTCGTACATGTATACCTCGTACATGTATACCTCGTACATGTATACCTTGTACATGTATACCTCGTACATGTATACCTTGTACATGTATACCTCGTACATGTATACCTCGTACATGTATACCTTGTACATGTATACCTCGTACATGTATACCTCGTACATGTATACCTTGTACATGTATACCTCGTACATGTATACCTTGTACATGTATACCTCGTACATGTATACCTTGTACATGTATACCTCGTACATGTATACCTCGTACATGTATACCTTGTACATGTATACCTTGTACATGTATACCTCGTACATGTATACCTTGTACATGTATACCTCGTACATGTATACCTCGTACATGTATACCTCGTACATGTATACCTTGTACATGTATACCTCATACATGTATACCTCGTACATGTATACCTCGTACATGTATACCTTGTACATGTATACCTTGTACATGTATACCTTGTACATGTATACCTCGTACATGTATACCTCGTACATGTATACCTCGTACATGTATACCTCGTACATGTATACCTTGTACATGTATACCTTGTACATGTATACCTCGTACATGTATACCTTGTACATGTATACCTTGTACATGTATACCTCGTACATGTATACCTCGTACATGTATACCTTGTACATGTATACCTTGTACATGTATACCTCGTACATGTATACCTTGTACATGTACTTGTTAAAATAAAGATGTTATTATTATCCTTATTCTTATTATTATTCTTATTATTCTTATTATTATTATTCTTATTATTATTATTATTCTGACAAGGGAGACGTGCTGCTTCTTACTGACACAGGTGTTACTGACACAAGTGTTACTGACACAGGTATTACTGACACAGGAGTGTTCCTGACACAGGTGTTACTGACACAGGTATTACTGACACAGGTGTGTTACTGACACAGGTGTTACTGACACAGGTGTTACTGACACAGT
Organism: Cherax quadricarinatus; assembly: GCF_038502225.1. Lineage (NCBI taxonomy): Eukaryota > Metazoa > Arthropoda > Malacostraca > Decapoda > Parastacidae > Cherax > Cherax quadricarinatus. The sequence goes on along the minus strand of NC_091336.1, from coordinate 31,455,032 downwards.
TGTTACTGACACAGGTGTGTTACTGACACATGTGTTACTGACACAGGTGTTACTGACACAGGTGTTACTGACACAGGTGTGTTACTGACACAGGTGTTACTGACACAGGTGTGTTACTGACACAGGTGTTACTGACACAGGTGTGTTACTGACACAGGTGTGTTACTGACACAGGTGTTACTGACACAGGTGTGTTACTGACACAGGTGTTACTGACACAGGTGTTACTGACACAGGTGTGTTACTGACACAGGTGTTACTGACACAGGTGTGTTACTGACACAGGTGTGTTACTGACACAGGTGTTACTGACACAGGTGTTACTGACACGTGTTGCTGACACAGGTGTCACTGACACAGTGTCATGTAGGGGGGTAATGATTGAATAGGATATAAGGGGAATATGGGAGTAAGGGATTATGTAGGCAGGGGAGAGGCAGGCGAGGTGGTAGGAGTGAGATGATTAGCGGAGGTAGGTAGGTAATGACAGGTCAGTGGTGACCACCACGACACTCTCATTAACTCTACACTACTCACTAACATATGCCTCGTCCATTCTTCACTCATATATAAACATAATAAAATATAAGAAAAAAAGACAGGGACAGTGAATATTACTATTCTACTCAAACACAGTTTATTATTACGTCTTTGTACAATAATATATTTGGGAACAGAACATTATTGTGGTTTAGATAAATGTGGTGGTACACATAAGCAGTGAGACAGGGAACACAATCAACTTGACCAAAATGAATGTAACTTACAATATAGCACAGAGGACAGTTCACTACAGGAACTAAGCCACAGGTCCCAAGACCTACACAGCACGAGTACTGCGCCAAGCCAGTACTCTGCCCAATGTCTCCAACAGTCTCCTCCAGAGACTTCAGCAACCTTCTCCCGAGCCCTGCACCCCAGCAGCAGCTCCTCTCGAAATGTCTCTGCTCAGAGCTCTGCACCCAGGCCAGAGCTCTGCCCGAATCTTCTGCTCAGGAGCTCTGCGCCCCAGCAGCAGCTCCGCTCCAATCTCATGATCATGCTCTTCCTTGGGCTTTTATGGTGGTCCAAGCACCCTCCACAACCACGTGTACGACCTGACGCCTAGGTCTGAGGCGTCAAGAACAAAAGACCTCAGACGTGGGCGTGGCTACAGACGTTTGCCAAGGCAAGGTGTGACCATATAATTGGTTAAATTAGGTCTCCCCAGAGACCTCACAAGCCCAGCTGGACTACATCACAACAGGTGTTACTGACACAGGTGTGTTACTGACACAGGTGTTACTGGCACAGGTGTGTTACTGACACAGTTGTGTTACTGACACAGGTGTTACTGATACAGGTGTGTTACTGATACAGGTGTGTTACTGACACAGGTGTGTTACTGACACAGGTGTTACTGACACAGGTGTTGCTGACACAGGTGTTGCTGACACAGGTGTGTTACTGACACGGGTGTTTCTGACACAGGTGTGTTACTGACACAGGTGTTACTGACACATGTGTAATACTAACACAGGTGTTACTGACACAGATGTGTTACTGACACAGGTGTTACTGACACAGGTGTGTTACTGACACAGGTGTGTTACTGACACAGGCATGTTACTGGCACAGGTGATACTGACACAGGTGTGTTACTGACACAGGTGTGTTACTGACACAGGTGTGTTACTAACACAGGTGTTGCTGACACATGTGTGATACTGACACAGGTGTTGCTGACACAGGTGTGTTACTGACACAGGTGTTACTGACACAGGTGTGTTACTGACAGGTGCGTTACTGACACAGGTGTGTTACTGACACAGGTGTGTTACTGACACAGGTGTTACTGACACAGGTGTTACTGACACATGTGTTACTGACACAGGTGTCACTGACACAGGTGTTACTGACACAGGTGTTACTGACACAGGTGTTACTGACACAGGTGTGTTACTGACACAGGTGTTACTGACACAGTTGTGTTACTGACACAGGTGTTACTGATACAGGTGTGTTACTGATACATGTGCGTTACTGACACAGGTGTGTTACTGACACAGGTGTTACTGACACAGATGTTGCTGACACAGGTGTTGCTGACACAGGTGTTTATCTGGAGTTTATCTGGAGAGAGTTCCGGGGGTCAACGCCCCCGCGGCCCGGTCTGTGACCAGGCCTCCTTAGGTCAGTGTCCCAGGATGCGACCCACACCAGTCGACTAACACCCAGGTACCCATTTTACTGATGGGGAACATAGACAACAGGTGGAAAGAAACACGTCCAATGTTTCTACTCTGGCTGGGAATCGAACCCAGGCCCTCGTCGTGTGAAGCGAGAGCGTTAACCACCAGGCCACCAGGTGTAATACTAACACAGGTGTTACTGACACAGGTGTGTTAGTGACACATGTGTGTTACTGACACAGGCGTGTTACTGACACAGGTGATACTGACACAGGTGTGTTACTGACTCAGGTGTGTTACTGACACAGGTGTTGCTGACACATGTGTGCTACTGACACAGGTGTTGCTGACACAGGTGTGTTACTGACACAGGTGTTACTGACACAGGTGTGTTACTGACACAGGTGCGTTACTGACACAGGTGTTACTGACACGCATGTTACTGATACAGGTGTTACTGACAC
>NC_091336.1:31282397-31447397 GCF_038502225.1 Cherax quadricarinatus | reverse complement strand
GGACGGTAGTCACCCCATACTCATCCTGTGGACGGTAGTCACCCCATACTCATCCTGTGGATGGTAGTCACCCCATACCCATCCTGTGGACGGTAGTCACCCCATACCCATCCTGTGGACGGCAGTCACACCATACCCATCCTGTGGACGGTTGTCACACCATACGACACGACTTACGTCATCTCTCACCCTAATCTTGCCACCCTCAACACCATTGTTAATGAGGAGCTGATCAAAATATCGACTTGGATGACAGCCAATAAACTTACGCTTAACACTGACAAAACCTACTACATTATGTTTGGTAGCAGAGCAGGAGATGCGCAAATTAACATTAAGATCGACAACACTCTAATTGCCATTCATAATGAGGGCAAATTCCTAGGCCTATACCTCGACAACAACCTGAACTTCAGCACCCATATCCAACACATAACCAAAAAAGTATCCAAAACGGTTGGGATCCTCTCCAAGATACGATACTACGTGCCGCAAACTGCCCTTCTCACACTATACCATTCACTTATATATCCCTACCTCACCTATGCTATCTGTGCTTGGGGATCAACTGCAGCAACACACCTAAAGCCAATAATAACCCAACAAAAAGCCGCAGTAAGAATAATCACTAAATCCCATCCCTGGCAACACCCCCTCCCCCACTCTTCATAGATCTAAACTTACTCCCTGTTCCGTACATCCACACTTACTACTGTGCAATCTACATCTACAGGACCTTAAACTCCAATATCAACCTTGACCTAAAACGCTTTCTTGATAGTTGTGACAGAACCCACAGGCATAACACCAGACACAAACATCTCTATGACATTCCCCGTGTCCGACTAAACCTTTACAAAAATTCAATGTATGTCAAAGGACCTAAAATCTGGAATACCCTACCTGAGAACTCTAGAACTGCAGACACATTCATCACCTTCAAAACTACCATCAGAAAACATCTTATCTCCCTGATACACCCCGTCAACTAATTACACGAATACCACCTGGTGGTTAACACTTACACTCACTCACTCATTTGACCATAAACAGAAATATCAATCTCAATCTCAAAATAATGAAACTTAACTAGTCATAAGTTGGCCTGTGATACTCCAATACTGAAACTATGTATAGTGCGAAAACAAAAGCATTCACATTGTCAAAGTCACAAACTAGTATTTAGTCACTTAGCCATAATACCAACTTAACTCATAATTTTGTAATATTTTAAACTTAAGATTTAATTTAAGTCTGCCTGAAATGCCTAGCCATGCTAGGTGTTCTAGTGGTACACTCAGTAATACCTAGCCATGCTAGGTGTTCTAGTGGTACACTCTGTAATTATTATTTTACTACATGTAAACCACACAATAACCAAATTCTGTAAACTCAGCATTGTAATCCTTATAGAGAATAAACTTTGAATTTGAATTTGAATACCCATCCTGTGGGCGGTAGTCACTCCATACCCATCCTGTGGACGATAGTCACCCCATACCCATCCTGTGGACGGTAGTCACTCCATACCCATGCTGTGGGTGGTAGTCACCCCATACCCATCCTGTGGACGGTAGTCACTCCATACCCATCCTGTGGACGGTAGTCACCCCATACTCATCCTGTGGACGGTAGTCACTCCATATCCATCCTGTGGACGGTAGTCACTCCATACCCATCCTGTGGACGGTAGTCACTCCATACCCATGCTGTGCGTGGTAGTCACCCCATACCCATCCTGTGGACGGTAGTCACTCCATACCCATCCTGTGGACGGTAGTCACCCCATACTCATCCTGTGGACGGTAGTCACTCCATACCCATCCTGTGGACGGTAGTTACTCCATACCCAACCTGTGGACGGTAGTCACCCCATACTCATCCTGTGGACGGTAGTCACCCCATACCCATCCTGTGGACGGTAGTCACCCCATACCCATCCTGTGGAGGGTAGTCACACCATACCCATCCTGTGGACGGTAATCACTCCATACCCATCCTGTAGACGATAGTCACACCATACCCATCCTGTGGACGGTAGTCACCCCATACCCATCCTGTGGACGGTAGTCACTACATACCCATGCTGTGGGTGGTAGTCACCCCATACCCATCCTGTGGACGGCAGTCACTCCATACCCGTCCTGTGGACGGTAGTCACCCCATACTCGTCCTGTGGACGGTAGTCACTCCATACCTATCCTGTGGACGGTAGTCACCCCATACCCGTCCTGTGGACGGTAGTCACTCCATACCCATGCTGTGGGTGGTAGTCACACCATACCAATGCTGTTGGTGGTAGTCACACCATACCCATCCTGTGGGCAGTAGTCACTCCATACCCATGCTGTTGGTGGTAGTCACACCATACCCATCCTGTTGACGGTAGTCACCCCATACCCATCCTGTGGACGATAGTCACACCTGGAGTTTACCTGGAGAGAGTTCCGGGGGTCAACGCCCCCGCGGCCCGGTCTGTGACAAGGCCTCCTGGTGGATCAGAGCCTGATCAACCAGGCTGTTGCTGCTGGCTGCACGCAAACCAACGTACGAGCCACAGCCCGGCTGATCCGGAACTGACTTTAGGTGCTTGTCCAGTGCCAGCTTGAAGACTGCCAGGGGTCTGTTGGTAATCCCCCTTATGTGTGCTGGGAGGCAGTTGAACAGTCTCGGGCCCCTGACACTTATTGTATGGTCTCTTAACGTGCTAGTGACACCCCTGCTTTTCATTGGGGGGATGGTGCATCGTCTGCCAAGTCTTTTGCTTTCGTTGTGAGTGATTTTCGTGTGCAAGTTCGGTACTAGTTCCTCTAGGATTTTCCAGGTGTATATAATCATGTATCTCTCCCTCCTGCATTCCAGGGAATACAGGTTTAGGAACCTCAAGCGCTCCCAATAATTGAGGTGTTTTATCTCCGTTATGCGCGCCGTGAAAGTTCTCTGTACATTTTCTAGGTCGGCAACTTCACTTGCCTTGAAAGGTGCTGTTAGTGTGCAGCAATATTCCAGCCTAGATAGAACAAGTGACCTGAAGAGTGTCATCATGGGCTTGGCCTCCCTAGTTTTGAAGGTTCTCATTATCCATCCTGTCATTTTTCTAGCAGATGCGATTGATACAATGTTATGGTCCTTGAAGGTGAGATCCTCCGACATGATCACTCCCAGGTCTTTGACGTTGGTGTTTCGCTCTATTTTGTGGCCAGAATTTGTTTTGTACTCTGATGAAGATTTAATTTCCTCATGTTTACCATATCTGAGTAATTGAAATTTCTCATCGTTGAACTTCATATTGTTTTCTGCAGCCCACTGAAAGATTTGGTTGATGTCCGCCTGGAGCTTTGCAGTGTCTGCAATGGAAGACACTGTCATGCAGATTCGGGTGTCATCTGCAAAGGAAGACACGGTGCTGTGGCTGACATCCTTGTCTATGTCGGATATGAGGATGAGGAACAAGATGGGAGCGAGTACTGTGCCTTGTGGAACAGAGCTTTTCACCGTAGCTGCCTCGGACTTTACTCTGTTGACGACTACTCTCTGTGTTCTGTTAGTGAGGAAATTATAGGTCCATCGACCGACTTTTCCTGTTATTCCTTTAGCACGCATTTTGTGCGCTATTACGCCATGGTCACACTTGTCGAAGGCTTTTGCAAAGTCTGTATATATTACATCTGCATTCTTTTTGTCTTCTAGTGCATTTAGGACCTTGTCGTAGTGATCCAATAGTTGAGACAGACAGGAGCGACCTGTTCTAAACCCATGTTGCCCTGGGTTGTGTAACTGATGGGTTTCTAGATGGGTGGTGATCTTGCTTCTTAGGACCCTTTCAAAGATTTTTATGATATGGGATGTTAGTGCTATTGGTCTGTAGTTCTTTGCTGTTGCTTTACTGCCCCCTTTGTGGAGTGGGGCTATGTCTGTTGTTTTTAGTAACTGTGGGACGACCCCCGTGTCCATGCTCCCTCTCCATAGGATGGAAAAGGCTCGTGATAGGGGCTTCTTGCAGTTCTTGATGAACACAGAGTTCCATGAGTCTGGCCCTGGGGCAGAGTGCATGGGCACGTCATTTATCGCCTGTTCGAAGTCATTTGGCGTCAGGATAACATCGGATAGGCTTGTGTTAATCAAATTTTGTGGCTCTCTCATAAAAAATTCATTTTGATCTTCGACTCTCAGTCTGGTTAGCGGCTCGCTAAAAACTGAGTCATATTTGGACTTGAGTAGCTCACTCATTTCCTTGCTGTCATCTGTGTAGGACCCATCTTGTTTAAGTAGGGGCCCAATACTGGACGTTGTTCTCGATTTTGATTTGGCATAGGAGAAGAAATACTTTGGGTTTCTTTCGATTTCATTTATGGCTATTAGTTCTTCCCGCGATTCCTGACTCCTAAAGGATTCTTTTAGCTTAAGTTCGATGCTTGCTATTTCTCTGACCAGTGTCTCCCTACGCATTTCAGATATATTGACCTCTTTTAGCCGCTCTGTTATTCTTTTCCGTCGCTTGTAAAGGGAGCGCCTGTCTCTTTCTGTTTTACATCTACTCCTTTTTCTTAGAGGAATAAGCCTTGTGCATACATCGAGTGCCACCGAGTTAATCTGTTCTAGGCATAAGTTGGGGTCTGTGTTGCTTAGTATATCTTCCCAGCTTATATCGGTTAAGACTTGGTTTACTTGGTCCCACTTTATGTTTTTGTTATTGAAGTTGAATTTGGTGAATGCTCCCTCGTGACTAATCTCATTATGTCGGTCTGGGGCTCCGCGCATACATGTCTGAACCTCAATTATGTTGTGATCTGAGTATATTGTTTTTGATATGGTGACAATTCTTATCAGATCATCATTGTTAGTGAAGATTATTATTATTATTATTATAATCAAAAAGAAGCGCTAAGCCACAAGGGCTATACAGCGCTGCAGGGTAGGGAAGGAAGCAAGGGAATTGGATGGCAGAAGGGAGGGGGGATGATCAGCAGGTTACAGAAAACAGCGGGGCAGGGGATAGTACGGGGGTAGAGGGTAGCAAGAGATACAAGTAGAAAGGGCTGAAAGTATCAGAATTTGTGAAGTAAGTCAGTCGTTGTCAAAAAGTCAATGAGAGAGTCCGGATGAAAGGTGGGTCCATCAGCGAGAAGGGAAGGTAAAGAGAGAGCAGCGGGGCGAAGACGACGACAGAGGTAAATTCTGCGTGCTCGTTGATAAAGTGGGCAGTCCAACAGAATGTGGCTGACTGATAATGGAGCTTGGCAATTCTCACAGAGAGGAGCAAGACGCCTCTCCATGAGATATCCATGAGTAAGACGAGTATGGCCAATGCGAAGACGGGAGAGAGTAGTCTCCCAACCTCGACACTGGTGATAAGAAGACGGCCAGTAACCTATACTCGGTTTAATAGACTGAAGTTTGTTGCCGAGCATAGTAGACCAACGTTGTTGCCAACGGGTGTGAAGGTGGGAAGATATTACAGCAAAATAGTCCGTACATGGAATACCTCTATAAGAAACTGGTAGGTCATGTACTGCTGACCGCGCAGCAGTGTCTGCCTGTTCATTGCCCTGTACGTCAACATGACCAGGGACCCAACAAAAAACAATATCTTTATGCTTAGTAAAGATGCGGCGTAGCCAAAGTTGGATACGGAGGACTAAGGGGTGAGGTGTATCAAATTTTTGTATAGCCTGTAAAGCACTAAGGGAGTCTGAGACAACCACAAATGATGACACAGGCATAGATGCAATACGGGTAAGTGCTGTAAGGATGGCATATAATTCAGCAGTAAAAATACTAGCTGAAGATAGTAAATGCCCTTGTACGACGCTGTCCGGAAACACTGCTGCGAATCCTACGCCGTCAGAAGACTTAGAGCCATCTGTGTACACAGCAATGGCATGAGAATGAGAGTGAAAGTGGTCAAGAAAAAGAGAGCGGGAAGCGACCGTAGACAGTTGGGCTTTCGAGCAAGGGAGGGAGAAAGAACAGACTCGAACAGCTGGAACTTCCCAGGGGGGTAGGGAAAAGTGAGATGCTACATGTACATAGAAAGGTGGTAGTTGAAGAGAAGACAAGAGCGAATGAAGGCGAAGAGAGAAGGGACGGAGTAAGCAGGGGCGGCGAACAAATAAAGAATGTCTACTAATATCAGTGACCATTCTATAAATGGAAGGATTGCGGAGATCATGAGAGCGTACATAGTAGCGCAGGCAATGGGCATCACGGCGATCGGATAAGGATGGAACGTTCGCTTCTGCATAGAGGCTTTCGACAGGGGAAGAGCGAAAAGCACCAAGGCATAAACGTAATCCTTGGTGATGAATGGGGTTAAGGCTAGAGAGAGTAGCAGGAGATGCCGCTGAATAGATCTGGTCACCATAATCAAGTTTCGATAAAATAAGGGTGGAATGTAGGTGAAGGAGGGTTCGACGATCAGCTCCCCACGAAAGATGAGCAAGGGTTTTAAGAAGGTTCAGCCGGCTGTGACAAGTTGCCTTCAGAGAGGTAATGTGAGGTTTCCAGGATAACCTACGATCAAAGAGGAGGCCCAGAAACTTGACTGTATCACGTTCAGGGATACGTGAGCCATAGAGGTACAAAGGATGATCAGAGATGACAGAGCGTCTAGTGAAAGTGATTTGGTGGGTTTTAGTGCTGGAAAATTTAAACCCATGTGTGGTGGCCCAATTGGAAACACGGTCGACTGCATGCTGGAGAGAAACTGTAAGGAGGTGACAGTCAGCGCCTGCACAGGCAATAGCGAAGTCATCAACATAGAGTGATGACCAAATATTTGATGGAAGACTAGAGGCCAAATCATTAATAGCAAGGAGAAAAAGTGTTGTGCTCAGAACACATCCCTGGGGGACACCTTCAGCTTGGACAAAGTCCGGGGAGAGCACATTATTAACCCGAACACGGAAATGCCTGTCAGTTAAAAAGTTCTTAAGGAAGGATGGTAGATTGCCTCGAAGGCCTAAGGAGTGGACTTGGGCTAAAATATTATACCTCCAAGTTGTGTCATATGCCTTCTCAAGGTCAAAAAATATGGCAATAACTGAGTGGTTATTCGCAAAGGCATTACGAACATACGTATCCAAGCGCAGTAAGGGGTCTATGGTAGAACGTCCCTTACGAAAGCCATATTGACGAGTGGAGAGACTGTTGTGTGTCTCTAAATACCACACTAAACGTCTATTTACTAGACGTTCCATTACTTTGCAAACTGCACTGGTAAGAGCAATGGGACGATAGTGGGAGGTTTCATGTCCCGTAGTGCCTGGTTTGCGGAAAGGGAGAACAATGGCGGATTTCCACAGCTGTGGAAGAACTCCTTGTGACCAAATAAGATTGTAAAGGCGTAATAGGACTGCAAGGGCTGACTGATGTAAATGTTGTAGCATACGAATATGAATGTCGTCGGGCCCAGCTGCCGATGATCGACAAGCTGAGAGTGTTGCCTCCAGTTCTTGAAGTGTAAAAGGCACATTATACTGTTCTTCTCTGAGAGAAGAAAAGTCCAAGGGTGCTAACTCTCTGGCAGACTTTGAGGAAAGAAATGAGGGGCATAGATGGAGTCCCTGAGAAATACGGACCAGATGATTGCCAATTTCATTGGCAACATCTAGTGGGTTTGCTATATCAACACCGGCAACTCGCAGAACAGGAGCCGGGTCAGGAGAATATTTACCACTCAGTTTTCGTACTTTTTTCCAGACTGCACTCATAGAGGAAGCAGAGGTGATGGTGGAGACATAATCTCGCCAGCAAGTGCGTTTAGCGTCACGGATGACACGGCGAGCGATCGCACGCTTCTGTTTAAAATCAAGGAGTCGCTCTGTGGTTCTATTGTACCGGTACCTGCCCCATGCAGCGCGTTTCAAACGTACTGCACGAGCACAAGCAGGAGACCACCAAGGCACGCATTTCTGAGAATGCCTGCCCGAAGTTTGGGGTATAGAATGAGAAGCTGCGGTGAAAACGGAGGACGAGAAGAGGTGTAAAAGCTCATCGATGGAGGACGAAGAAGGAACCTCTTTAAAAACAGTCAGGTGTGAGTAAAGGTTCCAATTTGCCCGATTAAATTGCCAGCGTGGGGTGCGAAGAGGTGGCGAATATGAAGGGGAAGAAAGAATGATTGGGAAATGATCACTGTCATGTAAGTCCGGGAGAACAGACCAAGTAAAGTCTAATGCGGCGGAGGAAGAGCAAACTGAGAGATCGATGCAAGAGAGAGTATGAGTCCGAGGATCAAAATGGGTGTGAGTACCTGTATTTAAAACATGGAGGGGGTGGGTGGCAAGAAAAGCCTCTAACTGAATTCCACGGGAATCACAGTGAGACCCTCCCCAGAGGAAATGGTGGGCATTAAAATCACCAAGTAACAGAATCGGTGGCGGTAATGACGAAACAAGGAAGGCAAAATCCGGAATAGATAATGCCCGAGAAGGAGAGAGATATAAAGAACAGAGCGTATACCACCTATGTAAGTGGATACGGGCTGCTGTGTAATGCAGCGAAGTATGAATAAATAGTTGATGGTACGGAATATCAGTGCGGAGAAGAAGGGCACTTTCATTAAAGGTCCCATCAGGAAAAGGATCTGAAGAATACAACAAATTATAGCCTGAGATGTGAGAAATAACAGCAGAGTGTAATTTTGGTTCCTGTAAGCAAACACCAACAGGGGCAAACTGGGAGAGTAACATCTGAAGCTCACCCCGATTACCCCTGAGGCCGCGTATATTCCACTGTAAAAAGGCCATGATTGGCAATGATAAAGATACTTGAAATCCGCAGGTAAGGGTTCCTACGGACTAGAAGGGTTAGAAAAGTCCACATGCGGAGGCAGTGGAAAATGTTCAAGCAGCGAAGGAACGGTGCGCTGTGAAGAAAGGAGTTGCGCAGATGGAGCAGAGGAGAGAGAAAGAGCGGAAGGTGGATCAGTGTCCATTGATGGTTTGGTCTCTGCAATATATTCAGAGATTGCTTCAAGTGTTTCGGAATTCAGAGATGTCGTATGGGAGACAATATTGGGAATGGTAGGGGGAGGATGAGTAAAGATTGGAACTGTATTGGACTGTACCAAGGTAGAGGGGGGCGAAAGGGTGGAGGGAACTGGAGAAGCGTGGCAGGGGACAGAAGAGACAGGAACCTGGGAGGTGGCAGAAGAGGAAGAAACTTGGGAGGGAACAGGGGAGGAAGGTACATTACGAGGAGGAGGGTGAACCTCTGCACTTGTAACCGAGCCAGTGAGAGGGGAAGAACTAGGGACAGAGACAGGGAGGGTAAAATGAGGAGGTGGAAGATGGGTAGGAGGTGTTACCGGACCTTTTTTTGACTTTTGAGAAGTAGAGGGACGATTGGGAAGAGGTGTCGTACGAGGTCTCGTCGATACTGAGGCTTGTAAGAGAGAACTCGAAGAAGCGAGATTAGACTGAGGCGTTGAAGTAGGGACGTCTGAGCCGAGGACAGCAAAAGGATTAGATACAGGAGTGATTATGGGAGAGGTAACCACAGAGGTGGGTGTAGAAGATGGGATACCAGAAGTGGGGGGACGTTTTGAAACACGGGAATAAGAAACACGTGGGAGTCTCCCTTGGAGGCGGAGATGAGAAACTGCCATGGCATAAGGGAGACCTTCTGTCTCTTTGAGGTAACGGATTTCCCGCTCGTTTAAATAGACCTGACAACGGCGAGAGTACGAAGGGTGAGCCTCATGACAGTTAAGGCAAGAGGGAGATCGATTGCAAGACGTATTAGAATGGTCATCGGCACCACAGACTGGGCATTCGGCGATAGATCTGCAATATTTCGCTGGATGGCCAAATCGCCAGCAATTTCTACACTGTTGTGGTGTAGGGATCACCTTTCGAACTTGTAACCGATGTCCTGCTATATAAACGGAGGATGGGAGTTCTCGGCTGTCAAAAGTTAAACGAGCCACATTGCTAGGGTATCGTCTCCGCCCACGGGCAGGAAGAACGTAAGTGTCTACCTTGAGGATTGGGAGATCTTGGAGTTCCAGCTGTTCGAGAATGTCGGTGCCACATGTCTGGAAATTTTGTTGAACTATGGTATGGGGCAGAATAACGGTACCACTACAAGAATTGAGGGAATGATGTTTTTCAAGGGTGACAGGAACAGTATCTATATGGGAAAGACGAGAGAGCTCACGAGCCTGGGTAGCATTCTGTACGGTAATGATGCGCGTACCGCTCTTAAGAGCATGAAAAGAAATATCTTTACCAACATGGCGTAGGAGTGCCTTGCCAATACTATGGTCAGAAAGATAGGCAGTAGAGGAAGTTGGTCGTAAAGTGAAGAATTTAGTCCACTGTTCAGTCTGAAACTGAGCGTGGAAAGGTAGTGAAGGACGTGTCAATCGTTTCTGAGAAGAACGAGAAGGTGAAGGTGGAGAAGTATCATCAGCAGGTAATTGTCGTTGACGTTTAGGCGTGGGACCAGAGTTGGTCCGACGTGGAACGGGTCGGCGATTTGAAAATTGCCGCACCGTAGAGGGAGAGGCCGGAAGCATAGTCAGAGGAGAGCGAAGGTCTGATAAATCGAAGGAGTCAGTCGAGGCCTCAGTCGCATATAATCTAGTGATACCAGTGATTAGCAGAATACAGTGTTGTAGTAGCAACTAACCAGTATTATAATGGTACTTAGTGGAGTGGAGTGACTTTCATTAGTTTCTTTTTCTTGAAATACGAGACGTTACTGTGAATTTCATATAACCTGTAGTTACCAGCAGTCGCAATATACACAACGAGAAGCAATTATTACTACAGAAAAAGCGTCCTTCCTCCAAAATTTGCACCAGTCAACTATAGTGATAATATAGCATTTATTGTGGTGGAGACGGAAAAAAGAAAAAAAAAAAAAAAAAAAAAAAAAGAGAAAAGCCAGATACAGCGATTGATAAACAAGGAGGTGACCGTTCGTCATTGTAGGAGCTGCCAGATATCACCGGCTCTTCAACACGCAAGTTATACTTTTGTATCAGTCAAATCACATATTACTCGGGTAGATAATTTCCAGTAGATCCTTCATGTGTTAGCTCAAATCACCGACCAGTATGTTTTAAATAAGTGACCCACTGATCAGAGCAGATCGACTGGCCCGAACCCTTGCCTGGTCCGAACCCTTGACTGGTCCGAACCCGGGACTGGTTTCAAACAGTTTCGTTGGACAATAAAGCAGACTGTAAACGGATGGGGTTGTAGGCGCCCTATAAACACAAACATTAAAAAATCAGGAACGTGACGGTAAGCTGTCCAATATACAAAAAGAGTTAGAAACAGAAATACAAATAGCTAGAGCTTCATTTAAGGTTATTAATAGAATTTTCAAGAGGTTGCTAGTAGAATTGCAGTAAATCAACCATTCAAATCATTATGAAGCCCTGTGTAGTCTGTGGTCAGTCAAACAAACGGGCTTCCACATGGATAAATTGTCATTTTTGTGGAAATTGGTGTCACGCCCCTTGTGCAGATATCCCAGAACTAGCTACAAGCAGTATTAAAACAGAGAAGTGTTTTTGGGTATGCTCAAATGAGGAAAATCTGTGGACTAAAATCACAAGGGTATTAAAAGAGGACAACATCAAAGCTGCTTTCATAGAAAACCTGGAAGCTTTCTACAACAGATGGGAACATAAAATGTCTGGGCTGAATGGTACTGCCCTTGATACTGGCCATGTAGTCATAAACTGTAAGGCTGGAGGTGATGTCCTGGTAGTCAGTAAATGTGGGGCTGATAGTGCTGTCCTGGGAGACAGTAATGGTGAAGCTGGAGGTGCTGTCCTGGGAGACAGTAATGGTGAAGCTGGAGGTGCTGTCCTGGGAGACAGTAATGGTGAAGCTGGAGGTGCTGTCCTGGGAGACAGAAATGGTGAAGCTGGAGATACTGTCCTGGGAGACAGAAATGGTGAAGCTGGAGGTGCTGTCCTGGGAGACAGAAATGGTGAAGCTGGAGATACTGTCCTGGGAGACAGTAATGGTGAAGCTGGAGGTGCTGTCCTGGGAGACAGAAATGGTGAAGCTGGAGATACTGTCCTGGGAGACAGAAATGGTGAAGCTGGAGATATTGTCCAGGTAGTCGGGAATTATACGCAGGAAGGAATACATATAAATGACCTCATAGGGGACAGGAGCCATAGTAGGGAAACAAGTGTAGTCAAAGATAAGATAAAACCAATATTGCAAACTAGAAATACCGCAGGAAATAGCAAACAAGAGGACTCCAATAGCAATAGTGAGGATAAATTACCAAAAACAACTGGTGGGAGCTCCATTGTTGGTGCTAGGGAGGATAGAAGTAAGACAGGGAAACATGCACCAACAGGGAATACAGTCACAGAAACCCAAGGCAAGCGGAAACCAAGCCTGTGCACATACTATGCACTTGGTATCTGCTGGCATGGGAAATCTGGAAAAACAGATGGGACATGCAACTATGACCACCCTAGAAAATGCCATGCCCATATGAAAACAGGAAAATGCAAACTCCCTTCCTGTAAGCTTTTTCACCCTGAAATGTGTACCTCTTCAGTACAGGAAAGACTGTGCTATAACTTAAATTGCCAGGCATACCATCTAAAGGGGACAAAAAGATACAAAACATCCAGGCCATGGGAAAACCTGGGTAGCCACAGCCACTCAAGAGGGAGAGGTTTTTTAGTGCCAGGAAGGAAAAAAAACTGGCAGGAAATGGCAGAAATCGTACACCAAATCCAGTCATTCCTGGAGTGGAACCACAGTCGATGGCCTCCACTCCAAACCAACAGATACAGATACTAATGCCGGAAAAAAAATCCCCCCCCAGTACCAACAATACCACCAGTCCGATAACATTCTTCTTTGCAAATATACAGGGTCTAAAGCCAGCTACAAACAACAAAATACCTTTCATCCGTGGACTGCTTGCAGAGGCAAAGGCAATGTTCGCGGCTTTCACTGAGACCCACATAAAGGATCACTTGGACAACGAAGTATGGATCCCAGGTTACAACCTATACAGATGTGACAGAGTGAACAGGCAAAAGGGGGGGGTTGGCCTGTACATTGCAGAGTCACTTGTTTGCACAGAACTGCTTAATGCCTCAAATGACGTAGTGGAAGTTTTAGCAGTAAAGGTCGAGAACCAAAACCTAGTCATTGTGGTAGTCTACAAGCCTCCGGATGCAACATCCCAGCAATTCCAGGAACAGCTGTTAAAAATTGACCACTGTCTGGAAAATCTTCCAGCTCCTGCACCCAACATCTTGCTCCTGGGGGATTTCAACTTAAGGCACCTAAAATGGAGGAATATAGCAAATAATATTGTTGCAGTAATAACACCAGGAGGCAGCTCTGATGAAAACTCACACTCACACGAGCTTTTAAATCTCTGCACAAAATTCAATTTAAACCAGCAAATAATAGAGCCTACAAGACTGGAGAATACACTAGACCTCATCTTCACTAACAATGATGATCTGATAAGAAATGTCACCATATCAAAAACAATATACTCAGATCACAACATAATTGAGGTTCAGACATGTATGCATGGAGCCCCAGACCGACAAAATGAGACTAGTCACGAGGGAGCATTCACCAAATTCAACTTCAATAACAAAAACATAAAGTGGGACCAAGTAAACCAAGTCCTAACCGATATAAGCTGGGAAGATATACTAAGCAACACAGACCCAAACTTATGCCTAGAACAGATTAACTCGGTGGCACTCGATGTATGCACAAGGCTTATTCCTCTAAGAAAAAGGAGGAGTAGATGTAAAATAGAAAGAGACAGGCGCTCCCTTTACAGGCGACGGAAAAGAATAACAGAGCGGCTAAAAGAGGTCAATATATCTGAAATGCGCAGGGAGACACTGGTCAGAGAAATAGCAAGCATCGAACTTAAGCTAAAAGAATCCTTTAGGAGTCAGGAATCGCGGGAAGAACTAAAAGCCATAAATGAAATCGAAAGAAACCCAAAGTATTTCTTCTCCTATGCCAAATCAAAATCGAGAACAACGTCCAGTATTGGGCCCCTACTTAAACAAGATGGGTCCTACACAGATGACAGCAAGGAAATGAGTGAGCTACTCAAGTCCCAATATGACTCAGTTTTTAGCAAGCCGCTAACCAGACTGAGAGTCGAAGACCAAAATGAATTTTTTATGAGAGAGCCACAAAATTTGACTAACACAAGCCTATCCGATGTTATCCTGACGCCAAATGACTTCGAACAGGCGATAAATGACATGCCCATGCACTCTGCCCCAGGGCCAGACTCATGGAACTCTGTGTTCATCAAGAACTGCAAGAAGCCCCTATCACGAGCCTTTTCCATCCTATGGAGAGGGAGCATGGACACGGGGGTCGTCCCTCAGTTACTAAAAACAACAGACATAGCCCCACTCCACAAAGGGGGCAGTAAAGCAACAGCAAAGAACTACAGACCAATAGCACTAACATCCCATATCATAAAAATCTTTGAAAGGGTCCTAAGAAGCAAGATCACCACCCATCTAGAAACCCATCAGTTACACAACCCAGGGCAACATGGGTTTAGAACAGGTCGCTCCTGTCTGTCTCAACTACTGGATCACTACGACAAGGTCCTAAATGCACTAGAAGACAAAAAGAATGCAGATGTAATATATACAGACTTTGCAAAAGCCTTCGACAAGTGTGACCATGGCGTAATAGCGCACAAAATGCGCGCTAAAGGAATAACAGGAAAAGTCGGTCGATGGATCTATAATTTCCTCACTAACAGAACACAGAGAGTAGTCGTCAACAGAGTAAAGTCCGAGGCAGCTACGGTGAAAAGCTCTGTCCCACAAGGCACAGTACTAGCTCCCATCTTGTTCCTCATCCTCATATCCGACATAGACAAGGATGTCAGCCACAGCACCGTGTCTTCCTTTGCAGATGACACCCGAATCTGCATGACAGTGTCTTCCATTGCAGACACTGCAAGGCTCCAGGCGGACATCAACCAAATCTTTCAGTGGGCTGCAGAAAACAATATGAAGTTCAACGATGAGAAATTTCAATTACTCAGATATGGTAAACATGAGGAAATTAAATCTTCATCAGAGTACAAAACAAATTCTGGCCACAAAATAGAGCGAAACACCAACGTCAAAGACCTAGGAGTGATTATGTCGGAGGATCTCACCTTCAAGGACCATAACATTGTATCAATCGCATCTGCTAGAAAAATGACAGGATGGATAATGAGAACCTTCAAAACTAGGGAGGCCAAGCCCATGATGACACTCTTCAGGTCACTTGTTCTATCTAGGCTGGAATATTGCTGCACTCTAACAGCACCTTTCAAGGCAGGTGAAATTGCCGACCTAGAAAATGTACAGAGAACTTTCACGGCGCGCATAACGGAGATAAAACACCTCAATTACTGGGAGCGCTTGAGGTTTCTAAACCTGTATTCCCTGGAACGCAGGAGGGAGAGATACATGATTATATACACCTGGAAAATCCTAGAGGGACTAGTACCAAACTTGCACACGAAAATCACTCACTACGAAAGCAAAAGACTTGGCAGACGATGCACCATCCCCCCAATGAAAAGCAGGGGTGTCACTAGCACGTTAAGAGACCATACAATAAGTGTCAGGGGCCCGAGACTGTTCAACTGCCTCCCAGCACACATAAGGGGGATTACCAACAGACCCCTGGCAGTCTTCAAGCTGGCACTGGACAAGCACCTAAAGTCAGTTCCTGATCAGCCGGGCTGTGGCTCGTACGTTGGTTTGCGTGCAGCCAGCAGCAACAGCCTGGTTGATCAGGCGCTGATCCACCAGGAGGCCTGGTCACAGACCGGGCCGCGGGGGCGTTGACCCCCGAAACTCTCTCCAGGTAAACTCCAGGTACCTGAAGCGGGTGAGGAAACAGCACCGGCAATAGGTACAGAGGCATGAGGAATGTCTGAAGAGTGGTCCAAAGACGAGGCGGGGTCAGAACGGGGTGCGGTATCAAGAAGGGGCCCGGGGGTACTAGGTTCATGGACTAGGGCTGCCATGGTTAGGTTACTTCTTTCTTTTTGTTTTTAAGAAAAAAAAAGAAAGAAGAAAAGAAAATAAAAACAAAAAAAAGAAAAAAAAAGGGGGGACCGGGGAGGGATAGTTCCTAGGAGGAATGAAAGGGCCAGAAATCTCCCTCCGCGCCCAAGAGGACTCGACACCGCTAGTAGCGCAGATGCAGCATGGAACCCGTGCCATACCCTACCCTTCATGCCAGTAAACCAGCAATCTGGGATAGCAACCTCACATCTGCCGAGCTACCTCGGTGGACAAAAGAGAGGGCGGCCGGATATCCGCCACAAAGCATACCTCCTTCAGCCACCACCCCCGGAATCCGAAAGGTGGCTTCCAGAGATACACCCGTCGCCCAAAAGACACCCAAAGCTACTCCGGGATACCGGAGAGGGATCGGGACATCCCTAGGCAATCCAGATTCCACGGCAAACTACGCCACCGCCAAGAAACCTCAACGGAATGGGATGGACCCCGGTGTCCTTTCCCCTACCTAGGAACTAGCGCGCCTGTGGGAGAAATCACGAAGGCTAAAAAGAGGAAGGGCAAAAGGGAGGGGTGAGGAGGAGGAGGAGGAATGGAAAAAGGGGAGGATGGGGAGGATGGGATAGGGGAGGGGAGAATGGGGGGTAATTAGGTTCGGTCTGAGGAAGAAGACCGACAGGGCTAATTCCTCAGACCAAGAGCCTCTTCACCACGCCAAGGAGCCCCCCTTGAAGAGGTGTTAGTGAAGATGAGGTCTAGTGTATTCTCCAGTCTAGTAGGCTATATTATTTGCTGGTTTAAATTGAATTTTGTGCAGAGATTTAAAAGCTCGCGTGAGTGTGAGTTTTCATCAGACGGTAGTCACCCCATGCCCATCCTGTGGACGGTAGTCACTCCATACCCATGCTGTGGGTGGTAGTCACCCCATACCCATCGTGTGGACGGTAGTCACTCCATACCCATCCTGTGGACGGTAGTCACCCCATACCCATCCTGTGGACGGTAGTCACACCATACCCATCCTGTGGGCGGTAGTCACTCCATACCCATCCTGTTGACGGTAGTCACCCCATACCCATCCTGTGGACGGTAGTCACCCCATACCCATCCTGTTGACGGTAGTCACCCCATATCCATCCTGTGGACGGTAGTCACACCATATCCATCCTGTGGACGGTAGTCACCCAATACCCATCCTGTGGACGATAGTCACACCATATCCATCCTGTGGACGATAGTCACACCATATCCATCCTGTAGACGGTAGTCACCCCATACCCCTCCTGTGGACGGTAGTCACCCCATACCCCTCCTGTGGACGGTAGTCACACAATACCCATCCTGTGGACGGCAGTCACCCCATACTCATCCTGTGGACGGTAGTCACTCCATACCCATCCTGTGGACGTTAGTCACCCAATACCCATCCTGTGGACGATAGTCACACCATATCCATCCTGTGGACGATAGTCACACCATATCCATCCTGTAGACGGTAGTCACCCCATACCCCTCCTGTGGACGGTAGTCACCCCATACCCCTCCTGTGGACGGTAGTCACACAATACCCATCCTGTGGACGGCAGTCACCCCATACTCATCCTGTGGACGGTAGTCACTCCATACCCATCCTGTGGACGGTAGTCACCCAATACCCATCCTGTGGACGATAGTCACACCATATCCATCCTGTGGACGATAGTCACACCATATCCATCCTGTAGACGGTAGTCACTCCATACCCCTCCTGTGGACGGTAGTCACCCAATACCCCTCCTGTGGACGGTAGTCACACAATACCCATCCTGTTGACGGTAGTCACCCCATACCCATCCTGTGGACGGTAGTCACCCCATACCCATCCTGTTGACGGTAGTCACCCCATATCCATCCTGTGGACGGTAGTCACACCATATCCATCCTGTGGACGGTAGTCACCCAATACCCATCCTGTGGACGATAGTCACACCATATCCATCCTGTGGACGATAGTCACACCATATCCATCCTGTAGATGGTAGTCACCCCATACCCCTCCTGTGGACGGTAGTCACCCCATACCCCTCCTGTGGACGGTAGTCACACAATACCCATCCTGTGGACGGCAGTCACCCCATACTCATCCTGTGGACGGTAGTCACTCCATACCCATCCTGTGGACGGTAGTCACCCAATACCCATCCTGTGGACGATAGTCACACCATATCCATCCTGTGGACGATAGTCACACCATATCCATCCTGTAGACGGTAGTCACTCCATACCCCTCCTGTGGACGGTAGTCACCCAATACCCCTCCTGTGGACGGTAGTCACACAATACCCATCCTGTTGACGGTAGTCACCCCATACCCATCCTGTGGACGGTAGTCACCCCATACCCCTCCTGTGGACGGTAGTTACTCCATACCCCTCCTGTGGACGGTAGTCACACAATACCCATCCTGTTGACGGTAGTCACACAATACCCATCCTGTTGACGGTAGTCACACAATACCCCTCCTGTGGACGGTAGTCACACAATACCCATCCTGTTGACGGTAGTCACCCAATACCCATCCTGTGGACGGTAGTCACACAATACCCCTCCTGTGGACGGTAGTCACACAATACCCATCCTGTGGACGGTAGTCACACAATACCCATCCTGTGGACGGTAGTCACACAATACCCATCCTGTGGACGGTAGTCACACAATACCCATCCTGTGGACGGTAGTCACACAATACCCATCCTGTGGACGGTAGTCACACAATACCCATCCTGTGGACGGTAGTCACACAATACCCATCCTGTGGACGGTTATTATCCTCTGGGTTAACATCCTATGGGTTATTATCCTCTGGGTTATTATCCTCTGGGTTATTATTCTCTGGGTTATTATTCTCTGGGTTATTATCCTCTGGGTTAACATCCTATGGGTTATTATCCTCTGGGTTATTATTCTCTGGGATATTATCCTCTGGGTTATTATCCTCTGGGTTATTATCCTCTGGGTTATTATCCTCTGGGTTATTATCCTCTGGGTTATTATTCTCTGGGTTATTATTCTCTGGGTTATTATCCTCTGGGTTATTATCCTCTGGGTTATTATCCTCTGGGTTATTATCCTCTGGGTTATTATTCTCTGGGTTATTATTCTCTGGGTTATTATCCTCTGGGTTAACATCCTATGGGTTATTATCCTCTGGGTTATTATTCTCTGGGATATTATCCTCTGGGTTATTATTCTCTGGGTTATTATCCTCTGGGTTATTATTCTCTGGGTTATTATCCTCTGGGTTATTATCCTCTGGGTTATTATTCTCTGGGTTATTATCCTCTGGGTTATTATTCTCTGGGTTATTATTCTCTGGGTTATTATCCTCTGGGTTATTATCCTCTGGGTTATTATCCTCTGGGTTATTATTCTCTGGGTTATTATCCTCTGGGTTATTATTCTCTGGGTTATTATTCTCTGGGTTATTATCCTCTGGGTTATTATTCTCTGGGTTATTATTCTCTGGGTTATTATCCTCTGGGTTATTATTCTCTGGGTTATTATCCTCTGGGTTATTATCCTCTGGGTTATTATCCTCTGGGTTATTATCCTCTGGGTTATTATTCTCTGGGTTATTATCCTCTGGGTTATTATCCTCTGGGTTATTATTCTCTGGGTTATTATCCTCTGGGTTATTATTCTCTGGGTTATTATCCTCTGGGTTATTATCCTCTGGGTTAACATCCTATGGGTTATTATCCTCTGGGTTATTATTCTCTGGGTTATTATCCTCTGGGTTATTATCCTCTGGGTTATTATCCTCTGGGTTATTATTCTCTGGGTTATTATCCTCTGGGTTATTATCCTCTGGGTTAACATCCTATGGGTTATTATCCTCTGGGATATTATTCTCTGGGTTAACATCCTATGGGTTATTATCCTCTGGGTTATTATCCTCTGGGTTATTATTCTCTGGGTTATTATCCTCTGGGTTATTATCCTCTGGGTTAACATCCTATGGGTTATTATCCTCTGGGATATTATTCTCTGGGTTATTATCCTCTGGGTTATTATCCTCTGGGTTAACATCCTATGGGTTATTATCCTCTGGGTTATTATTCTCTGGGTTATTATCCTCTGGGTTATTATCCTCTGGGTTAACATCCTATGGGTTATTATCCTCTGGGATATTATCCTCTGGGTTATTATCCTCTGGGTTATTATCCTCTGGGTTATTATCCTCTGGGTTATTATTCTCTGGGTTATTATCCTCTGGGTTATTATTCTCTGGGTTATTATTCTCTGGGTTATTATCCTCTGGGCTATTATCCTCTGGGTTATTATTCTCTGGGTTATTATCCTCTGGGTTATTATCCTCTGGGTTAACATCCTATGGGTTATTATCCTCTGGGTTATTATCCTCTGGGTTATTATCCTCTGGGTTATTATCCTCTGGGTTATTATCCTCTGGGTTATTATCCTCTGGGTTATTATCCTCTGGGTTAATATTCTCTGGGTTAATATTCTCTGGGTTAATATTCTCTGGGTTATTATTCTCTGGGTTATTATTCTCTGGGTTATTATTCTCTGGGCTATTATCCTCTGGGTTATTATCCTCTGGGTTATTATTCTCTGGGTTATTATCCTCTGGGTTATTATCCTCTGGGTTATTATTCTCTGGGTTATTATCCTCTGGGTTATTATCCTCTGGGTTATTATCCTCTGGGTTAATATTCTCTGGGTTATTATCCTCTGGGTTAACATCCTATGGGTTATTATCCTCTGGGTTATTATCCTCTGGGTTATTATCCTGTGGGTTATTATCCTGTGGGTTATTATCCTCTGGGTTAATATCCTCTGGGTTATTATCCTCTGGGTTATTATCCTCTGGGTTAATATTCTCTGGGTTATTATCCTCTGGGTTATTATCCTCTGGGTTAATATTCTCTGGGTTATTATCCTCTGGGTTAACATCGTATGGGTTATTATCCTCTGGGTTATTATCCTCTGGGTTATTATCCTCTGGGTTATTATCCTCTGGGTTATTATCCTCTGGGTTAATATCCTCTGGGTTATTATCCTCTGGGTTATTATCCTCTGGGTTAATATTCTCTGGGTTATTATCCTCTGGGTTATTATCCTCTGGGTTATTATCCTCTGGGTTATTATCCTCTGGGTTAATGTCCTCTGGGTTAATATCCTCTGGGTTAATATTCTCTGGGTTATTATCCTCTGGGTTATTATCCTCTGGGTTATTATCCTCTGGGTTAACATCCTATGGGTTAATATTCTCTGGGTTATTATCCTCTGGGTTAATATCCTCTGGGTTAATATCCTCTGGGTTAATATCCTCTGGGTTATTATCCTCTGGGTTAATATCCTCTGGGTTATTATCCTCTGGGTTAATATTCTCTGGGTTATTATCCTCTGGGTTAATATTCTCTGGGTTATTATCCTCTGGGTTAATATCCTCTGGGTTATTATCCTCTGGGTTATTATCCTCTGGGTTAATATTCTCTGGGTTATTATCCTCTGGGTTAATATCCTCTGGGTTATTATCCTCTGGGTTATTATCCTCTGGGTTATTATCCTCTGGGTTATTATCCTCTGGGTTATTATCCTCTGGGTTATTATCCTCTGGGTTAATATTCTCTGGGTTATTATCCTCTGGGTTAATATTCTCTGGGTTATTATCCTCTGGGTTAATATTCTCTGGGTTATTATCCTCTGGGTTATTATCCTCTGGGTTATTATCCTCTGGGTTAATATCCTCTGGGTTATTATCCTCTGGGTTATTATCCTCTGGGTTATTATCCTCTGGGTTATTATCCTCTGGGTTATTATCCTCTGGGTTATTATCCTCTGGGTTAATATTCTCTGGGTTATTATCCTCTGGGTTAATATTCTCTGGGTTATTATCCTCTGGGTTAATATTCTCTGGGTTATTATCCTCTGGGTTATTATCCTCTGGGTTATTATCCTCTGGGTTAATATTCTCTGGGTTATTATCCTCTGGGTTATTATCCTCTGGGTTATTATCCTCTGGGTTATTATCCTCTGGGTTATTATCCTCTGGGTTATTATCCTCTGGGTTATTATCCTCTGGGTTATTATCCTCTGGGTTAATGTCCTCTGGGTTAATATCCTCTGGGTTAATATTCTCTGGGTTATTATCCTCTGGGTTATTATCCTCTGGGTTATTATCCTCTGGGTTAACATCCTATGGGTTAATATTCTCTGGGTTATTATCCTCTGGGTTAATATCCTCTGGGTTAATATCCTCTGGGTTAATATCCTCTGGGTTATTATCCTCTGGGTTAATATCCTCTGGGTTATTATCCTCTGGGTTAATATTCTCTGGGTTATTATCCTCTGGGTTAATATTCTCTGGGTTATTATCCTCTGGGTTAATATCCTCTGGGTTATTATCCTCTGGGTTATTATCCTCTGGGTTAATATTCTCTGGGTTATTATCCTCTGGGTTAATATCCTCTGGGTTATTATCCTCTGGGTTATTATCCTCTGGGTTATTATCCTCTGGGTTATTATCCTCTGGGTTATTATCCTCTGGGTTATTATCCTCTGGGTTAATATTCTCTGGGTTATTATCCTCTGGGTTAATATTCTCTGGGTTATTATCCTCTGGGTTAATATTCTCTGGGTTATTATCCTCTGGGTTATTATCCTCTGGGTTATTATCCTCTGGGTTAATATCCTCTGGGTTATTATCCTCTGGGTTATTATCCTCTGGGTTATTATCCTCTGGGTTATTATCCTCTGGGTTATTATCCTCTGGGTTATTATCCTCTGGGTTAATATTCTCTGGGTTATTATCCTCTGGGTTAATATTCTCTGGGTTATTATCCTCTGGGTTAATATTCTCTGGGTTATTATCCTCTGGGTTATTATCCTCTGGGTTATTATCCTCTGGGTTAATATTCTCTGGGTTATTATCCTCTGGGTTAATATTCTCTGGGTTATTATCCTCTGGGTTATTATCCTCTGGGTTATTATCCTCTGGGTTAATATTCTCTGGGTTATTATCCTCTGGGTTAATATTCTCTGGGTTATTATCCTCTGGGTTAATATTCTCTGGGTTATTATCCTCTGGGTTATTATCCTCTGGGTTATTATCCTCTGGGTTAATATTCTCTGGGTTATTATCCTCTGGGTTAATATTCTCTGGGTTATTATCCTCTGGGTTAATATTCTCTGGGTTATTATCCTCTGGGTTAATATTCTCTGGGTTATTATCCTCTGGGTTAATATTCTCTGGGTTATTATCCTCTGGGTTAATATCCTCTGGGTTATTATCCTCTCTGGGACTAATCTGAACACAATCTCTCATCTTGTGTGGTGCAGCTGTATAGTTCACACTGTCGAGGTTTTCCATTTGTGGTTACTTCACCTTAATTTAAGATATTGTATTATAATCACCTGTTTTATTAATAGTTTTCAGATACTGATAAACCATTCTTTGGTTTACTCACAATTTAATATTGTGTAATGTGTATGACATTTATATGTGTAGGTGGAGGTAGATGGTTATATTTTGTTTGTCAGGAAACAAGATCATGTTTCCTGATGAGAGTCTTTGTCAGATGATAACCCTCTCAGTGATTAATGAAATGTTGGTCTACCTGTGTTGGGTATCAGTCCTTCAACCACCACTGCTATACAATAGACAACTGTAAGTCATGTGACCTTAATTTACATTTTCAATATTCTGTGCTCTAAGTTTAGTTTTTCATTTCCTGTTCATTACCTTTGTAATTTGTGAGTTCATTACCTTTGTAAATTGTGAATTCATTACCTCTGTAACTTGCTCAGCTATCAAAACTTTGGAGTCCAGTCCCTGGACCAATTATGTACCTCTGTAATCTTTTGACTACCGCCCACGGGATGGGTATGGGGTGCATAATAAACATATTAAACTAAAAAACTTTCCAATAGAAGTAAGCCATTTCCATTACAATGCACTGGAACAAAATTCACCGTCATTGGTGTCATGCACTTGCATTAAGGAGCACTGCGGCAGGCAGGAGACCCCCACAACACATTATCTTAGCACTGTAGGGAATGCTGTGAGGGAGGGTGACGAGAGGGAAACAGCCTCCCACGTAGGTCAGTGTACCTTACAATTTTTGCTCGGTGCACGTCGCTCTGGATATTTATACCATCCAGACAAGGTACAGGTAACACTGGTGAAGCGAGGATGAAAACTAAGTGGAGAAACTACGCCTATTTAAAGTAAACTGGATATAATTGAGATTCTGAAGAGTGGCGCGCGCACGCACTGTAGAGATGGCACGAGTGTTTGGTGTTAGAGAATCAACCCGAGAGTGATAATGTCAGAGGATCTCACTTTCAGAGATCACAACAATGTATCTACCACACCTGCTAGATAAATAATAGGATGGATAATGAGAACCTTCGAAACTAAGGATGCCAAGCCCATGATGATTCTCTTCCAGTCACTTGTTCTCTCTAGGCTGGAATATTGCTGTACGCTAACGGCGCCTTTTAATGCAGGTGAAATTGCTGATCTGGAGAATGTACGAAGAACCTTCACGGCGCACATAAGTACGATACAACTAAATTACTGGGAACAGTTGAAGTTCCTGGACTTGTATTCCTTGGAATGTAGGTGAGAAAGATACATGATATACACCTGGAAAATCCTAGAGGCATTAGTACCAAATTTACACACGAAAATCACTCCCTGACCAGCCTGGTTGTGGCTCGTACGTTGGATTGCGTCCAGCCAGCAGTAACAGCCTGGTTGATCAGGCTCTGATCCACCAGGAGGCCTGGTCACAGACCGGGCCGTGGGGGCGTTGATCCCCGGAACTCTCTCCAGGTAAACTCCAGGTAAAAATTATTATTTCTCATAAATGTCTAACCTGTGACCCAATCAAACTTTATTTTTTAATTACATGACCTAACATAATACTCCATTCTACTGAATGTTCAGCAACACAGTAATGACCACATGACCTGTCTTTGTAATACTCATTTGTGCTAAATTGTTATCTGTTTACAACAATGTTTTTACCACTGAATATATCATTGCTTAGTTAATCTTAAGTTAATTTTAAGCTGCCCATAATGTTCTGCATACAAGTGGCTTTGGCATGTTGCACTGTAATAACTGTATTCCTTTGTACTTCACTGTATCATGTTCAAATTAATAAATAAATAAATAAATAAATTAATAAATAAATTTATTTAATGTCTTTGCAAACATTACATTGAGATTGTGTATAAACAATAGTGGGTTGTAATACAAAGAGAACCTCTGTTACGCCAGGCATTATGGCCGCCAACTTAACATTATTGACTTACAGTCTACTTAATACTAAGGAGTAGTATATCATAGTTGTACAGTAGGAAAGTAATTATTTCATAGTTGTACAGTAGAATATTAATTATAAATGAATCAAAATTTGTATGATTCAAAGATATATTTATATTCTAAAATGCTTTTGTGAAAAACAATGATTCAATTATATTCCTGTCAACAATGGATAAAAGGTTCAATGTGATTGTTGAAGTTATAATGTGGGAGTACATAGGTGAGTAAATGTGTACTGAGTATTTAGCGTTTAGTCTAGGATGATTAAGTGGCTTTTGAGAAGAGTCTTAAACTGGTTTTCAGACTGGGTTACTTTAATATCTTCTGGTAATGAATTCCATATTTTGGGGCCCTCTATGTGCATAGTGTTTTTACACAGTGTGATATGGACACGAGGTATATCAAAAAGAGATCTGTGTCTCGTGTTGTGGTCATGTGTCCTGTTTAGGTTGGTGAGGAGAAGTTTGAGTGGAGGGTTTATATTTGTGTGTATTGTTCTGTGTATGTAGTAGGCACATGAATAAGTATGGATGTTCTTAATGGTGAGCAGATTCAGACTTTTGAAAATTGGTTTAGTATACTGGCGGGAGTGGGGAATTTGTTATCATTCTTACTGCTGCCTTTTGCTGGGTTATTAGGGGTTTTAGGTGATTGGATGTTGTTGATCCCCATGCACAAATTCCATATGTAAGATAAGGGTATATGAGTGAATGGCACAGTGCCAGGAGAGCTGATTGTGGAACGTAGTATCTTATCTTTGATTGTATGCCTACAGTCTTGGAGATTTTCTTGGTGATTTGTTGTATGTGTGTCTGGAACTTAAGGCTACTGTCAAGGTGGATACCTAGGAATTTTCCCTCTGTGAGTCTTGTGACTGATGATCCATTTAGCGTAATGTTAATTGGATCATTTGCAGCTTTGTTTCCAAACTGAATGAAATAGGTTTTATCAGTGTTCAAGGTAAGTTTGTTAGTCATTATCCAGGCAGATATTTTCTGTAATTCAGCATTGACTATGTTTGCTAGTATGACTGTGTTTGGGTGGGAAAATACATATGTAGTGTCGTCTGCAAATAATATGGGCTTGAGTAGCTGTGATGCATTCGGTAGGTCATTGATGTAGATGAGAATATGGGCTCCTGGCAAACCTGAGAATAGCGTTCCGATACCATAATAAGGAATCGTTCAAGACACTGTACACTGTGAGCATCAGGCCCATACTGGTTGCAAAGGTTTGCAACAAGGCTAGTTCCGGAGCTCAGGAGTATGTCCTACGAAGTCGTCAGGAAGTGGAATAGCCTAACAAATGATGTAGTGGAGGCAGGAACCATACATAGCTTTAAGACGAGGTATGACAAAGCTCTGGAAGTAGAGAGAGAGAGGACCTAGTAGCGATCAGTGAAGAGGCGGTGCCAGGAGCTGTGTCTCGACCCCTGCAACCACAATCAGGTGAGTACACTCACACACACACACATCGTGTATGTCAGGCCCACACTGGAAACCCACACTGGGTCAAGCACGTCAAGAAATTAGAAAAAGTGCAAAGGTTTTCGATAAGGTTAGTTCCAGAACTAAAGGGAATGTCCTACGTAGAAAGGTTAGGGGAAATCTGCCTGACGACGCTGGAAGACAGGAGAGTTAGGGGATACATGATGACGACATACAAAATACTTCGTGGAACAGACAAGGGGAAACAGAAACAAGGGGTCACACTTGAAAGTTGAAGACTCAGACGAGTCAAAGGAATGTTAGGAAGCATTTCTTCAGTCATAAAGTAGCCAGGAAGTGGAACAGTCTAGCAAGTGATGTAGTGGAGGCAGGAACCGTACATAACTTTAAGACGAGGCATGATAAAGCTCATGGAGCAGGGAGAGAGAGGACCTAGTAGCATTCAGTGAAGAGGCTGGTCCAGGAGCTGAGTCTCGACCCCTGCAACCACAATTAGGTGAGTACAATTATGTGAGTACACACCACACACACATTCGAGAAGGGCAAAGCTGCTGATTTTGGGTAACTTTAACCAGAAAAAAATCCACTGGGAGAACCTGGAGCCACAAGGGGCCCAGAAACGTGAAGGACTAAGATGATGGAGGTGGTACTGGAAAACCTCATGTACCAGCACGTAAAGGACACTACCTGAGAGAGAGGAGAGGGTGAACCAGCATGACTGGACCCAGTATTCACCTTGAGTAGTGCAGACATTGAGGACATCACATATGAAAGATCCTTCGGGGCCAGTGATGTGGTTCTGAGCATCGAATACATAGTAACCTGGAGTTTACCTGGAGAGAGTTTCGGGGGTCAACGCCCCCGCGGCCCGGTCTGTGACCAGGCCTCCTGGTGGATCAGCGCCTGATCAACCAGGCTGTTGCTGCTGGCTGCACGCAAACCAACGTACGAGCCACAGCCCGGCTGATCAGGAACTGACTTTAGGTGCTTGTCCAGTGCCAGCTTGAAGACTGCCAGGGGTCTGTTGGCAATCCCCCTTATGTGTGCTGGGAGGCAGTTGAACAGTCTCGGGCCCCTGACACTTATTGTATGGTCTCTTAACGTGCTAGTGACACCCCTGCTTTTCATTGGGGGGATGGTGCATCGTCTGCCAAGTCTTTTGCTTTCGTAGTGAGTGATTTTCGTGTGCAAGTTCGGTACTAGTCCCTCTAGGATTTTCCAGGTGTATATAATCATGTATCTCTCCCTCCTGCGTTCCAGGGAATACAGGTTTAGAAACCTCAAGCGCTCTCAGTAATTGAGGTGTTTTATCTCCGTTATGCGCGCCGTGAAAGTTCTCTGTACATTTTCTAGGTCGGCAATTTCACCTGCCTTGAAAGGTGCTGTTAGAGTGCAGCAATATTCCAGCCTAGATAGAACAAGTGACCTGAAGAGTGTCATCATGGGCTTGGCCTCCCTAGTTTTGAAGGTTCTCATTATCCATCCTGTCATTTTTCTAGCAGATGCGATTGATACAATGTTATGGTCCTTGAAGGTGAGATCCTCCGACATTCGGATTTTTAACCCCTTAGGGTTAGCCACCCAGGATAACCCAAGAAAGTCAGTGTGTCATCGAGGACTGTCTAACTTATTTCCATTGGAGTCCTCAATCTTGTCCCCCAGGATGCGACCCACACCAGTCGACTAACACCCAGGTACCCATTTACTGCTAGGTGAACAGGACAACAGGTGCAAGGAAACGTGTCGAAATGTTTCCACCCGCTGGGAATCGAACCCGGGCCCTCCGTATGTGAAGCAGGAGCTTTAGCCACCAGGTCACTGGGCTACACAAGTGGAGAGGGAAGCAGGAAGAGCAGGACGAATGAAGCCAAACTACACGAGAGGGGACAACTCAGGCATGAAGAATTTCCTACACGGGGTTCAGTGGGACAGAGAACTGGCAGGAGAGTCAGGAAATGTGATGATGGAATATGTGACAATGATATGCATGGAAGCTGAGGAGAGGTTTATACCCAAGGGTAATAGAAATAACAAGAAAGCCAGGATGAGTCCTTGGTTCATCGAAAGGTGTCGAGAGGCCTAAACCAAGTGTGCTAGAGAATGGAAGAATTATAGAAGGCAAAGGACCCAGGAGAATAAGGAGAGAAGTCGTACAGCCAGGAATGAATATGAACAGGTAAAAAGGGAGGCCCAATGACAATATGAAAATGACACCGCAGCAAAAGCCAAATCTAACCTGAAGCTGCTGTACAGGCACATCAGGAGGAAAACAACAGTCAAGAACCAGGTAATCAGGCTGACAAAGAAAGGAGGAGAGATCACAAGAAACAGCTGCGAAGTATGTGAGGAACTCAACATGAGATTCAAAGAAGTGTTCACAGAGGAGACAGAAGGGACTCCAGAAAGACAGAGAGGTGGGGTACACCATCAAGTGCAAGACACAATACATACAATCGAAGAAGTGAAGAGGCTTCTAAACAGGCTAGATACCTCAAGGCGATGGGGCTGAATAACATCTCTCCATGGGTTCTGAGAGGGAACAGAGGCGCTGTGTGTACCCCTAACAACAATCTTCAGCACGTCTATAGAAACAGAGCGACTACCTGAGGTATGGAAGACAGCAAATATAGTCCCAATTTAAAAAAAAAAAAGAGACAGACACAAACCACTAAACCCCCAACATCTTGCTCCTGGAAGATTTCAACCTCAGGCACCTAAAATGGAGGAATATAGCAAATAATGTTGTAGCAGAGATAACACCAGGAGGCAACTCAGATGAAAACTCACACACACACGAACTTTTAAATCTCTGCACCAAATTCAACTTAAACTAACAAGTAATAAAGCCTACAAGATTGGAGAATACACTGGACTTCATCTTCACTAACAATGATGATCTGATACGTAATGTCACCATATCAAAAACAATATACTCAGATCACAATATAATAGAGGTTCAGACATGTATGCTCGGAGCCCCAGACCAACAAAATGTGATCAGTCACTAGGGAGCCTTCACCAAATTCAACTTCAATAACAAGAACATAAAGTAGGACCAAATAAACCAAGTCCTAAATGATATAAACTGGGAAGACAGCCTAAGCAACACAGATCCCAACCTATGTCTAGAACAGATTAACTCTGTGAAACTCAAGGTATGCTCAAGGCATATTCCTTTAAGAAAGAAGATGTAAACTAGAAAGTGAAAGGCACTCCCAATACAGGCGAAGGCAAAGAATAACAGAGCGGCTAAAAGAGGCCAATATATGTGCAATACGTAGGAAGTCACTCGTCAGAGAAATAGCAAACATCGAACTAAAGCTAAAGGAATCTTACAGGAGTCAAGCAACACGGGAAGAACTAAAAGTCGTAAATTAAATTGAAAGAAACTCAAAGTATTTCTTTTCCTATGCCAAATCTAAGTCGATAACAACATTCAGTATTGGGCCCCTACTTAAACAAGATGGGTCCTACACAGATGACGGCAAGGAAATGAGTGAGCTACTCAGACTGAGTAGAAGACCTAAATGAATTTTTCATTAAAGCCACAGAATTTGGTAGACACAAACTTACCTGATATTATCCTGACGCCAAATGACTTCGAAAAGGCTATAAATGACATGTCCATGCACTCTGCCCCAGACCCAGACTCATGGAACTTCGTGTTCATCAAGAACTGCAAGAAGCCCCTATCGTGTCCTTTTAACATCATATGGAGAGGAAGCATGGACACAGGGGTCTTTCCACAGCTACTAAACCAACAGACATAGCCCCACTCTACAAGGGGAGCAGGAAAGCAATAACAAAGAACTACAGACCAATAACACTAATGTCCATACCATAAAAATCTTTAAAAGGGTCCTAAGAAGCAAGATCGCCACCCACATAGATACTCATCAATTACACACCCCAGGGCAGCATGGGTTTAGAACATGTCGCTCCTGTCTGTC
The DNA here is from genome assembly GCF_038502225.1 of Cherax quadricarinatus. NCBI lineage: Eukaryota > Metazoa > Arthropoda > Malacostraca > Decapoda > Parastacidae > Cherax > Cherax quadricarinatus. The sequence goes on along the minus strand of NC_091336.1, from coordinate 31,416,641 downwards.
CCAACTACTGGACCACTATGACAAGGTCCTGGATGCTTTAGAAGACAAACAAAATGCAGATATAGTATACACAGATATTGCAAAAGCCTTTGACAAGTGACCATGGTGTAATAGCGCACAAAATGCGTGATAGAAGAATGACAGGAAAAGTTGGTAGATAGATCTATATTTTCCAGGCCCCGTGGCCTGGTGGGTGGCCCCGTGGCCTGGTGGGTGGCCCCGTGGCCTGGTGGGTGGCCCCGTGGCCTGGTGGGTGGCCCCGTGGCCTGGTGGCTAAAGCTCCCGCTTCACACACGGAGGGCCCGGGTTCGATTCCCGGCGGGTGGAAACATTTCGACACGTTTCCTTACACCTGTTGTCCTGTTCACCTAGCAGCAAATAGGTACCTGGGTGTTAGTCGACTGGTGTGGGTCGCATCCTGGGGGACAAGATTAAGGACCCCAATGGAAATAAGTTAGACAGTCCTCGATGACGCACTGACTTTCTTGGGTTATCCTGGGTGGCTAACCCTCCGGGGTTAAAAATCCGAACGAAATCTTATCTTAAATCTTACCTTATCTAATAAACAGAGTAAAGTCTGAGGCGGCTACAGTGAAAAGCTCTGCTTCACAAGGCACAGTACTCGCTCCCATCTTGCTCCTCATCCTCATATCTGACACAGACAGTGATATAAGCCACAGCACCGTGTCTTCCTTGGCAGATGACACCCGAATTTGCATGACAGTGTCTTCCATTGCAGACACTGCAAGACTCCAGGCGGACATCAACCAAATTTTTAAATGGGCTGCAAAAAACAATATGAAATTCAATGATGAGAAATTTCAAATACTCAGATATGGAAAACGGGAGGAAATTGAAACTGCATCGGATTATAAAACAAATTCCAACCACACAATAGAACGAAAAACAAATGCAAAAGACCTGGGAGTGATCATGTCAGAGGATCTCACTGTCAAGGACCATAATATTGTATCAATCGCATCTGCTAGAAAAATGACAGGATGGATAATGAGAACCTTCAAAACTAGAGAGGCCAAGCCCATGATGACACTCTTCAGGTCACTTGTTCTATCTAGGCTGGAATATTGCTGCACACTAACAGTACCTTTCAAGGCAGGTGAAATTGCTGACCTAGAAAATGTACAGAGAACTTTCACGGCGCGCATAACGGAGATAAAACACCTCAATTACTGGGAGCGCTTGAGGTTCCTAAACCTGTATTCCCTGGAATGCAGGCGGGAGAGATACATGATTATATACACCTGGAAGATCCTAGAGGGACTAGTACCGAACTTGCACACGAAAATCACTCACAACGAAAGCAAAAGACTTGGCAGACGATGCAACATCCCCCCAATGAAAAGCAGGGGTGTCACTAGCACGTTAAGAGACAATACAATAAGTGTCAGGGGCCCGAGACTGGTCAGCTGCCTCCCAGCATACATAAGGGGGATTACCAATAGACCCCTGGCAGTCTTCAAGCTGGCACTGGACAAACACCTAAAGTCGGTTCCTGACCAGCCGGGCTGTGGCTCGTACGTTGGATTGCGTGCAGCCAGCAGTAACAGCCTGGATGATCAGGCTCTGATCCACCATGAGGCCTGGTCACAGACCTGGCCGCGGGGACGTTGACCTCCGGAACTCTCCCCAGGTAAACTCCAGGTAAATTGTCTAAAAACATCGTATCTCCCAAACACACCCCGTCATCAGCTAACCAAATGAAATGAAAATCACCTCATTTTCTCTTTTGTATCATGAACACCAAAATACAAATACAAATATTTATTTCCTTGTAAGGCTTACAATGTGTGGCTTACATGTTATAAGATTTAAATTACAAAGATGGCCACTATCATGCCTAGGCGCTTAGGGCAGACTAATACTAATTCTTACGCTATTTTGATATAGGTCATATTTGAGAAGTACATTTGAACATATTATTAGGCACATAATTAGGAACATTGTCAATTAGGTACGTACACAATTAGGTTTAAGATAGTGAGGTAGTCAAATCATTTAATATTAGTACAAATGGCAGATTTAGTAAAGGGAATCGATTCGTCTAACCTATGATATTCTCATCTTGTGTTGGCACTGTATAATACCGGTTACATTGAGGGCGTTCTTCCTACTTCCTGGACCAATAGTCTCATTGTGCCTATCCCTAAGCCCCAACAGCCTGATACATTTAGGCCGATCTCCTTAACTAGTTGTCTTTGTAAAACTTTTGAAAGAATGATGCTTAACAGACTGTACTACAGAATCAGACATCAACTTTCCCCCTACTTCTATGGGTTCATGAAAGGTAAAAGTGTGCACAACTGTATTTCCACCTTTCTCACTGCACACACCTCTACTAGTTTTACCACTTTTCTTGATCTAAAATCTGCATTTGATATCGCGAACAGAACCGTTATACTACATGAACTAGCCAAAATGAATATTGGTGGTATCTTACTCTGCTGGATAATAGGATACCTGTCAAATAGAGTATCCTCTGTCCTTTACCAAGGCTTCAGAAGTGATTCTAAAGAAATGTCTTGAGGTACACCGCAGGGAGTTCTTAGTCTCATGCTATTTAATATTCTTATTAATGCTCTCCTAAATGCTCTACCTGCCTCACCTAAACATATAGCTATAAGCTATGCTGATGATATCATGATACATACAACAGGGCATAAGAAGATGAATACCATTCTTAATGAAGTTCAAGCAATTTGTAATCGACTAGGCCTCATAATATCTTCCTCTAAAACAAAGATATTAACAAGCAAACGACATTCCCCACCCATCTATTTGCAGGGTGAAAACATTAGCTATGTTAAAACTTACAGATATCTTGGTGTAGATGTACCCTTTAACAAATCCACTATACCACAACTAAACAAGAAATGTAAAGATAGGCTAAATGCTCTCAAGCTGTTGCTGGCTATAACCCTAGGCACAGTACTCGCTCCCATTCTATTCCTCATCCTCATTTATGACATAGACAGAGATGTAAGCTATAGCTCCGTGTCTTCCTTCGCGGATGATACCCGGATCACCATGACAATGGCCTCCATCGAAGACACTGCGAGACTCCTGGAGTTTACCTGGAGAGAGTTCCGGGGGTCAACGCCCCCGCGGCCCGGTCTGAGACCAGGCCTCCTGGTGGATCAGAGCCTGATCAACCAGGCTGTTGCTGCTGGCTGCACGCAAGTGAACATCAACCAAATCTTCGAATCAAATCAAATCAAATCAAATCAAAGTTTATTCTCTATAAGGATTACAATGCGGGGTTTACAGATTTTGGTTATTGTGTGGTTTACATGTAATAAAATACTAATTACAGAGGGGGCCTCTAGAACACCTAGCATGGCTAGGCATTTCGGGGAAACTTAGATTAATTCTAACCTTAAGTTGACTAAATACTAAGTGACTAAATACTAAGTTACTAAATACTAGTTTGTGAGTTTAGCAATGTGAATGCTTTTGTTTTGGCACAATACATAGTTTCTATATTGGAGTATCACAGGCCAACTTGTGACTAGTTAGGAATCATTATTTTAAGATTAAGATACGTATTTTTATGCTTATAGTCAAATGGGTGAGTGAGTTTTAGTGTGAACCACCAGGTGGTTTTTATGTAGTTAGTTGACGGGGTGTATCAGGGAGATAAGATGTTTTCTAATGGTAGTTTTGAAGGTGATGAATGTGTCTGCAGTTCTAAAGTTTTCATGTAGGGTGTTCCAGATTTTAGGGCCTTTGACATACATAGAATTTATGTATAGATTTAGTCGGACACGGGGAATGTCGTAGAGATGTTTGTGTCTGGTGTTATGCCTGTGGATCCTGTCACAACTATCAAGAAAGCATTTTAGTTCAAGGTTAATATTGGTATTTAAGGTCCTGTATATGTAGATTGCACAGTATTAAGTGTGGATGTTCTGAACAGGGAGTAAGTTTAGATCTATGAAGAGTGGGGGGGGGGTGTTGCCAGGGATGGGATTTAGTGATTATTCTTACTGCGGCTTTTTGTTGAGTTATTATTGGCTTTAGGTATATTGCTGCAGTTGATCCCCAAGCACAAATAGCATAGGTGAGGTATGGATAAATGAGTGAATGGATTAGATTTTAGATTTTGCCACCGAAGTGGCTAGTTTATTGTGCACCCCATATCCATCCTTTGGACGGTAGCACAAGAGCATATGGATACACAAAAGGCCCAGGAACTAGGCCCCAAAGGGTTAACAGGAATACATATGGATTTATATCTACATATCTATAGTTCACTTATCTGTTACAAGCAAATTTAGGAAATTTGCTTAGTATATCTGGTAAGTTATTTTCATTAAAAAGATATCTTGACATGTCACATAGGTTATTATACTGTCTGTCTCTGTATTCCTCAATAAGTGGACAATTAAGCACATAGTGTTCAAGACAGTGACCATATGCCTGATCACATAATTTACATTTAGTTTGATCATCATCTGTGTGTCTCCCAAACTGCCAGAAGTACTTGTAACCAAGCCTAAGTCTGGCCACTACAACATCAGTCAGTCTGTTCACATTGCAAGTTGCTCCATAAACATACTTATCTACGTTCATGTTATCATAGTGGGTTACAGATCTACTCAGGCTTCTAACTGCATTTCTATAACAATCATTTTCATTATTTACTTCTCTCCTAATATTATTCCTAATGCTAGACACAGTTATACCAAAGTTATATTCTACATTCTCCTTCTCGATACTCTTCTTGGCTAACATATCAACTTTATCATGAGGGAGTAATCCAATGTGTGATGGGATCCATAGCAATTGTACATTAATTCCTTTGTCCCTAATTTTTGAGTATCTATACCTGGCTTCCCCAATGAGCATGTTGTTGGAGTCATTATATGAGTCAAGAGCCTTCAATGATGACATAGAATCAGTAATGATGATAGAGTCAAGCTCAGTGTCATAGGTTAGCTTTAGCGCCATTAGGATTGCAAACAGTTCAGTTTGTAGTGTAGACGCCCAGTTGTTAATTCTTATGCCTAACTCAACAAATTTATTATCGTTCTTAACTAGGGAGGTGGCAACAAGAGCAGATGCAGCCCTGCCAGAAGACTCCTGTTTAGATCCATCAGTGTATATAACTTGTGATAACTTATTACTACCAGCTAGGTGAGAAATTTCTTCTTGAGCAGTTGCTCTAACAAGAGATTTAAGGAAGGGATTACTAGCAATGGGATGTTTGTGTGGGGTATCCGGTAAATGGCACCGATTGTTATAGGCGTCTTAAGTTTTTTTGAGTAAAATTAGCAAAAATGTATCCCCCATATTCATCACTAAAGCACGTGGTGCTAATACAAGATAGTTGGTTAGAGTAATAGACTGCAATACCACCCCCAACTTGGTATGGTCTGCAGTTGTGGATTGCTGTGTATCCTGGTAGAGGGTAGATATCTATTGTGTCCTGCTTAAGCCAGGTCTCAGTAAGAATAATGCAGGAGAAGGGTGTCTTTAGCGACTCAAGGAGTGCCACGAGGTCATCATAGTGTTTGCTTAAGGACCTGATGTTGTAGTTAAGAACTGATAGACTTTTAGCATTGTTTAGGATAGTGCTGGCTTGTGATGCTGTGTAATAAAGGCAGTTACTTTCCAATAGGTTTTGATTGGGTGTCAGATTATGGAGGTTTAGATCAGGGTCAACGTGATCAATCATCTTCTAGGTTTAAATTATGGTTATTTATATCCTGTATTGTGCGTTGAGTTCTAATACTGATATCTGTAGTAGTGGGAAGTTTGGACAAGTATATAGCTAAAGCACTTTGGTCATATAGAGTATAGTCAATAATAAACATAATGAAGTTGATATTGTCTATGTGTTGTGCTAGAATGAGCTAAAGTACAACCAAGTATAAACTAAAAATATAAAAATATAAATTAAAAATAGCACCAGACTCGCACTTGTAATTGCACTAAGGTCTAATATAATGAATTTGGTATTGATCTAGAATGAGCAAAAGTACAACTAGGTTTAATCTAATAATTTAAAAAATACGAGAACTAGAGTATAACTAAATTTAATTTGAATAGGCCACTCAAAACAATATGAAGTTCAACAAGGAGAAATTTCAACTACTCAGATATGGGAAACTTGAAGAGATTAAATATGTGTCAGGGTATACCACAAATTCTAACCATACAATAGAGCGGAAAAGTAATGTGAAGGACTTGGGAGTGATAATGTCAGAGGATCTCGCCTTCAAAGACCACAACAATGTATCTACCTCATCCACTAGGAAAATGATTGGATGGATACCTGGAGTTTACCTGGAGAGGGTTCCGGGGGGCAATGCCCCAGCGGCATTGGTGGATCAGAGCCTGATCAACCAGGCTGTTACTGCTGGCTGCACGGAATCCAACGTATGAGCCACAGCCCGGCTGGTCAGGTACCGACTTTAGGTGCTTGTCCAGTGCCTGCTTGAAGATAGCCAGGGGTATATTGGTAATCCCCCTTATGTATGCTGGGAGGCAGTTGAACAGTCTCGGGCCCCTGACACTTATTGTATTGTCTCTTAACGTGCTAGTGACACCCCTGCTTTTAATTGGGGGGATGTTGCATCGTCTGCCGAGTCTTTTGCTTTCGTTGTGAGTGATTTTCGTGTGCAAGTTCGGTACTAGTCCCTCTAGGATTTTCCAGGTGTGCAGGTTCAGGAACTTCAAGTACTTCCAGTAATTGAGGCGTTTTATCTTCGTTATGTGCACCGTGAAGGTTCTCTGTACATTTTCTAGGTCAGCAATTTCACCTGCCTTGAAAGGTGCTGTTAGTGTGCAGCAATATTCCAGCCTAGGTTGAACAAGTGACCTGAAGAGTGTCATCATGGGCTTGGCATCCCTAGTTTTGAAGGTTCTCATTATCCATCCTGTCATTTTTCTAGCAGATGCGATTGATACAACGTTATGGTCCTTGAGGGTGAGATCGTCCGACATGATCACTCCCAGGTCTTTGACGTTGTTTTTTCGCTCTATTTTGTGGCCGGAATTTGTTTTGTACTCTCATGAAGTTTTAATTTCCTCATGTTTACCATATCGGAGTAATTGAAATTTCTCATCATTGTGGCCCGGTGGCCTGGTGGATAAAGCTCCCGCTTCACACACGGAGGGCCCGGGTTCGATTCCCGGCGGGTGGAAACATTTCGACACGTTTCCTTACACCTGTTGTCCTGTTCACCTAGCAGCAAATAGGTACCTGGGTGTTAGTCGACTGGTGTGGGTCGCATCCTGGGGGACAAGATTAAGGACCCCAATGGAAATAAGTTAGACAGTCCTCGATGATGCACTGACTTTCTTGGGTTATCCTGGGTGGCTAACCCTCCGGGGTTAAAAATCCGAACGAAATCTTATCTTATCTTATCTTAAACTTCATATTGTTTTCTGCAGCCCATTGAAAGATTTGGTTGGTGTGCGCCTGGAGTCTTGCAGTGTCTGCAGTGGAAGACACTGTCATGCAGATTCTGGTGTCATCTGCAAAGGAAGACATGGTGCTGTGGCTGACATCCTTGTCTATGTCAGATATGAGGATAAGAAACAATATGGAAGCGAGTACTGTGCCTTGTGGAACAGAGCTTTTCATTGTAGCTGACTCGGACTTCACTCTGTTGACTACTAGTCTTTGTGTTCTCTTTGTGAGGAAAATATAGACCCATCTACCAACTTTTCTTGTTATTCCTTTAGCACGCATTTTGTGTGCTATTACGCCATGGTCACACTTGTCGAAGGCTTTTGCAAAGTCTGTATATATTACATCTGCATTCTTTTTGTCTTCTAGTGCATATAGGACCTTCTCGTAGTGATCCAGTAGTTGGGACAGACAGGAGCGACCTGCTCTAAACCCATGTTGCCCTGGGTTGTGTAACTGATGGGTATCTAGATGGGTAGCGATCCTGCTTCTTAGGACCCTTTCAAAGATTTTTATGATATGGGATGTTAGTGCTATCGGTCTGTAGTTCTTTGCTATTGCTTTACTGCCCCCTTTGTGGAGTGGGGCTATGTCTGTTGTTGTTAGTAACTGTGGGACGACCCCCGTGTCCATGCTCCCTCTCCATAGGATGGTAAAAGCACGTGACAGGGGCTTCTTGAAGTTCTTGATGAACACGGAGTTCCATGAGTCTGACCCTGGGGAAGAGTGCATGGGCATGTCATTTATCGCCTGTTCGAAGTCATTTTGCGTCAGGATAACATCAGATAGGCTTGTGTTAACCAAATTTTGTGGCTCTCATAAAGAATTCATTTAGATCTTCGACTCTCAGTCTGGTTAGTGGCTTGCTAAAAACTGAGTCATATTGGGACTTGAGTAGCTCACTCATTTCCTTGCTGTCATCTGTGTAGGACCCATTTTGTTTAGGATAATCACAGATAGCACTACAGACCACTACCCTACCTTCCTCTTGACAAACATTAGTAAACCACCACTTGAATACAACAAAGTTTCATTTAGACTCCATGATGAGGCCTCAATAAGGAAGTTCACAGCTGACCTAGAGACTGTTGACTGGCCTACAGAATTCTCCAAGGCCAATGGTATTGATGACTGGACAGACATTTTTCTTAACAAATTACTTAGACTATACAACAAACATTGTCCTATAAAAACGAAACAGATCACAAACAAACGGCTTGGTTGCCCATGGCTAACCAGCACCATTCTGAAATCCGTTGATAAGAAACACCAATATGAAAAGCAATATAGACAGGGCTTAATACACAAAGATATTCTTAAACACTATTCATCAGTTCTCACGAAAGTAATAAAGAAAGCCAAACAACTATACTACTCCAGTAGATTCACTGACACAAGAGGAGATATAAAAAAGAGCTGGAAAACACTCTCTCAGATTCTAGGGACCCATAAACTGAAAAAAACCAAGAATATTGCCCTAACTAAACCTAATGAAACACCACTACATCCCACTGACACAGCTAACAAGATAAACGACTTCTTCTCAACCATAGGTTCTAATCTCGCCAATAAAATCCCACGCACCCATGCTCATGCCGGGGACTACTTAGATGGGAATTTCCCAAATTCCTTCTATCTTGCTCCAACTGAGCCCATGGAAGTCACTTAAAAATAACTCAGGGAATCTGTTTCATGTCCCACCATTATTGTACAAGAGAGCGGCCCATGTCCTCTCGCATGCTATCTCATTACTTTTTAACAAGTCACTAGAAACTAGCACCTTCCCGAAACTACTCAAGATGGCAAGGGTTACACCAATACATAAAGGTGGTGACCCTACAGATTTAAACAACTATAGGCCAATATCAAACTTACCATTGCTATCCAAAATCTTTGAGAAACTCGTGCACAGGAGACTGTATTCATTTATAATGGCACAAAACATACTCAACCCCTGCCAATTTGGATTCAGGAAAAAATAAAAGCACTAACGATGCAATCATAGAAATACTAGATCTGCTTTTCACAGCATTGGAAAATAATGAATATCCACTAGGAATTTTTATTGACCTAAGAAAAGCTTTTGACACAGTAGACCATGGCATCCTTCTCCACAAACTTGACCATTATGGTATAAGAGGCCATGCGCTTGCATATTTCAAATCTTACCTTATTAATATGTATCAGTATGTCACCATTAAAGACACAGCATCAACAACACAGCCACTTGATACTGGAGTTCCGCAGGGAAGTGTCCTTGGTCCCCTGCTCTTCCTCATATACATCAATGATCTTCCAAACGTATCTCAACACCTGAACCCCATTCTCTTTGCTGACGACACGACTTATGTCATCTCTCACCCTAATCTTGCCACCCTCAACACCATTGTTAATGAGGAGCTGATCAAAATATCGACTTGGATGACAGCCAATAAACTTACGCTTAACACTGACAAAACCTACTACATTATGTTTGGTAGCAGAGCAGGAGATGCGCAAATTAACATTAAGATCGACAACACTCTAATTGCCATTCATAATGAGGGCAAATTCCTAGGCCTATACCTCGACAACAACCAGAATTTCAGCACCCATATCCAACACATAACCAAAAAAGTATCCAAAACGGTTGGGATCCTCTCCAAGATACGATACTACGTGCCGCAATTGCCCTTCTCACACTATACCATTCACTTATATATCCATACCTCACCTATGCTATCTGTGCTTGGGGCTCAACTGCAGCAACACACATAAAGCCAATAATAACCCAACAAAAAGCCGCAGTAAGAATAATCACTAAATCCCATCCTTGGCAACACACCCCCCCACTCTTCATAGATCTAAACTTACTCCCTGTTCAGTACATCCACACTTGCTACTGTGCAATCTACATCTACAGGACCTTAAATTCCAATATTAACCTTGACTTAAAACGCTTTCTTGATAGTTGCGACAGAACCCACAGGCACAACACCAGACACAAACATCTCTATGACATTCCCCGTGTCCGACTAAACCTTTACAAAAATTCAATGTATGTCAAAGGCCCTAAAATCTGGAACACCCTACCTGAAAATTCTAAAACTGCAGACACATTCATCACCTTCAAAACTACCATCAGAAAACATCTTATCTCCCTGATACACCCTGTCAACTAATTACACGAATACCACCTGGTGGTTAACACTTACACTCACTCACCCATTTGACCATAAACAGAAATATAAATCTCAATCTCAAAATAATGAATCTTAACTAGTCATAAGTTGGCCTGTGATACTCCAATACTGAAACTATGTATAGTGCGAAAACAAAAGCATTCACATTGTTAAACTCACAAACTAGTATTTAGTCACTTAGCCATAATACCAACTAACCTCATAATTTTGTAATATTTTAAACTTAAGATTTAATTTAAGTCAGCCCGAAATGCCTAGCCATGCTAGGTGTTCTAGTGGTACACTCTGTAATTATTATTTTACTACATGTAAACCACACAATAACCAAATTCTGTAAACTCAGCATTGTAATCCCTATAGAGAATAAATTTTGAATTTGAATTTGAATTGAATTTGAAGAAGGGGCCCAATACTGGATGTTGTTCTCGACTTTGATTTGGCATAAGGAAAGAAATACTTTGGATTTCTTTCGATTTCATTTATGGCTTTTAGTTCTTCTTGCGATTCCTGACACCTATAAGATTCCTTTAGCTTAAGTTTGATGTTTGCTATATCTCTGACCAGTGTCTCCCTACGCATTTCAGATATATTGGCCTCTTTTAGCTGCTCTGTTATTCTTTCCCGTCGCCTGTAAAGGGAGCGCCTATCTCTTTCTATTTTACATCTACTCCTCCTTTTTCTTTGAGGAATAAGCCTTGAGCATACATCGAGTGCCTCCGAGTTAATCTGTTCTAGGCATAAGTTGGGGTCTGTGTTGCTTAGTCTATCTTCGGAGTTTATATCATTTAGGACTTGGTTTACTTGGTCCCACTTTGTATTCTTGTTACTGAAGTTGAATTTGGTGAAGGTTTCCTCGTGACTAATCTTATTTTGTCGGTCTGGGGCTCCACGCATACATGTCTGAACCTCGATTATGTTGTGATCTGAGTATATTGTTTTTGATATGGTGACATTTCGTATCAGATCATCATTGTTAGTGAAGATGAGGTCTAGTTTATTCTCCAGTCTAGAAGGCTCTATTATTTGCTGGTTTAAGTTGAATTTTGTGCAGAGATTTAAAAGTTAGTTTAATATGTTTATTATGCACCCCATACCCATCCTGTGGGCGGTAGTCAAAAGATTACAGAAGTACATAATAGGTCCAGGGACTGGACTCCAAAGTTTTGATAGCTGAGCAAGTTACAGAGGTAATGAATTCACAATTTACAAAGGTAATGAACTCACAATTTACAAAGGTAATGAGCTCCAGGTAGGTCTAGTCACAATCATGACAAGTTACAAAGGTATTTACAGATTACAGAGGTATGTAATGGGTCCAGGGACTGGGCCCCAAAGTTTTGATTAAAAGCTCGTGTGTGTCTGAGTTCTCGTCTGAGCTGCCTCCTGGTGTTATCACTGCAACAACATTATTTGCTATATTCCTCCATTTTAGGTGCCTCATGTTGAAATCCCCCAGGAGCAACATGTTGGGGGCAGGAGCTGGAAGAATTTCCAGACAGTGGTCAATTTTTAACAGCTGTTCCTGGAATTGCTGGGACGTTGCGTCCGAAGGCTTGTAGACTACCACAATGACTAGGTTTTGGTTCTCGATCTTTATTGCTAAAACTTCCACTACATCATTTGAGGCATTAAGCAGTTCTGTGCAAACAAGTGACTGCGATATACAGGCCAACCTCCCCCTTTTGCCTGTTCACTCTGTCACATCTGTATAGGCTGTAACCTGGGATCCATATTTCGTTGTTCAAGTGATCCTTTATGTGGGTCTCAGTGAAAGCCGTGAATATTGCATTTGCCTCTGCAAGCAGTCCACGGATGAAACGTATTTTGTTGTTCGTTGCTGGCTTTAGACCCTGTATATTTGCAAAGAAGAATGTCATCGGACTGATGGTATTGTTGGTACTCGGGGGGGACTTTTTTCCGGCACTGGTATCTGTATCTGTATCTGACAATAAAACATCACTACTCGACAGTGGTTACATTTTAGCACATTTTCAACAATCAGTTTACAGTTTTTATAGCATTAGGGGTATACCTGTACTATACTTGGAGAGGGTTTCGAGGGTCAATGCCCCGAGCCTGATCAACCAGGCTGTTACTGCTGGCCGCACATAACACAGCCCGGCTGGTCAAATACTGACTTGAGATGCCTATCCAGCACCTTCTTGAAGACAGCCAGGCTGATTATATTGTAACATTCTCTTTCAGTGTGTACAAGAAGAATTTCACACTCTTTTGGTCACGAGTTAGTTAGTTTAATATGTTTATTATGCACCCCATACCCATCCTGTGGGCGGTAGTCAAAAGATTACAGAGGTACATAATTGGTCCAGGGACTAGACTCCAAAGTTTTGATAGCTAAGCAAGTTACAGAGGTAATGAATTCACAATTTACAAAGGTAATGAACTCACAATTTACAAAGGTAATAAACTCCAGGTAGGTCTAGTCACAATCATGACAAGTTACAAAGGTATTTACAGATTACAGAGGTACGTAATGGGTCCAGGGACTGGGCCCCAAAGTTTTGATGGCTGAACTAGGTACAATGTAATGAACTCACAAGTTACAAAGGTAATGAATACTGTAAGAATGGTTACTTACGTTTATACATGGCTACAATCATGAACAAATTATAGTGTAATGAGCAATTCACACTTCCACACCCGGTCACAACTGTAATGAGTTATTGGTGCAAATATTGATTGTTGTGTCACATACACACACACACACACATATACAAATTCACACACACACACACACACACACACACACACACACACACACACACACACACACACACACACAGGCCCATACTGGAGTATGCAGCACCAGTTTGGAATCCACACCTAGTCAAGCACGTCAAGAAATTAGAGAAAGTGCAAAGGTTTGCAACAAGACTAGTCCCAGAGCTACGGGGATTGTCCTATGAAGAAAGGTTGAGGGAAATCGGCCTGACGACACTGGAGGCCAGGAGGGTCAGGGGAGACATGATAACGACACATAAAATACTGCGCGGAATAGATGAGGTGGACAAAGACGGGATGTTCCAGAGATGGGACACAGACACAAGAGGTCACAATTGGAAGTTGAAGACTCAGATGAATCAAAGGGATGTTAGGAAGTATTTCTTCAGTCATAGAGTAGTCAGGCCATGGAATAGCCTAGAAGGTGATGTGGTAGAGGCAGGAACCATACATAGTTTTAAGGCGAGGTATGATAGAGCTCATGGGGCAGGGAGAGAGAGGACCTAGTAGCAATCAGCGAAGAGGCGGGGCCAGGAGCTGTGACTCGACCCCTGCAACCACAAATAGGTGAGTACAAATAGGTGAGTACACACACACACACACACACATAAACACACACACACAACACACAACACACGCGCGCTAGTCACGCCTTCCGTGCTCCGGGAATGTAAGTGTTTTTGAGGGCTACCTAAGTGTTCTGCAAGGGTTGCTAAGTGTGTCAGGGTACTGGGACTGGGCTGTAAGAATGTGTGTGTGTGTGTGTGAGTGTGTGTGTGACTCAACAATCAATATTTGCACCAATAACTCATTACAGTTGTGACCGGGTGTGGAAGTGTGAATTGCTCATGGACATAGAAGTGTAACTAAAGACTTTGAATTAGGAACCCCACAGGGAGGTGTGCTCAGTCCCACACTGTTCAATATTCTAATTAATGCATTACTTAATGCTATGCCTAGTCAGCCCCATAATTATGTGATTAGTTTTGCTGATGATATAATGATTCACACCACCGGATTCTCCAACACCCAAAACATTCTTAATCATGTACTAGACTCGTGTCAGGACCTGGGGTTGATAATCTCTACTGATAAAACAAAGATACTCAATAGGCGTCCTCCTCGACAGAGAGGCACAGTTCGTCAAATCCAATTGCATGATGGGTCTCTTCTAGAATATGTAAGCAGATACAGGTATCTAGGCTTTGAGGTTCCACTACTTGGACCTGTTGTAACAAGACTTTGTCGCCAATACAAAGAACGACTAAGAACACTTAGAGTTGTGGCAGGGCTTCACCCCAGGTATGGTGCTAATGTTAAAATTGTGAAAATGATGTATCTTGCTTATATTAGATCATTGGTTGATTATGCTGAGCCACTACTTGCTCTTGTGTCTGACTGGAAGCTTGGAGGGCTGGAAAAACTGCAGAACGAAGCAATGAGGATCATCCTAGGATGCCCTCGTACTGCCAAAATTTTAAATGTGCAAAAAGAACTTGATATTCCAAGCATCAGAGATCGTGTTACTGAAAGAAATATCCTAATTGGGGTTAATATGCTCAGGCAAGCTCATTCAAACCCCTGCACAGAAGCCCTCCAAACTTTCCTCAGCACTGGTGAACACTCCTCCAGATGGATCGAAAAGACTGGAACCGACCTCCGCATGAATCAGATACATGATCTATGTCAAGTAAGGCAACAGCGGCACTTCTCCGCTCCATGGAATATTACCCCATTCCAAACTACCATTCCTCCATTTCCCCCCAAACTACTTCTTAAATCACAAGGAGTATGTTTGCCATACTCCTTGCACTGAAATGCATCTATGTATCAAAGATTGACAGTTTAATTGTAACTGATTCTCTGTCATCCATAAATGCTCTCAACTCATTAAGCATAAATTGTGGCATGCTTGTGTCAGAAGCCAGACACAGGTATGGTAGGATTGTGGACAGTGGAGTCAGAGTGCACAAGCTGTGGATTCCATCTCACATTGGTCTTCAGATGCATGATAGAACTGATAAATTGGCTAAGCTGTATGCTTTCAAAGAGGGAGTAGATTACAATCTTGGCTTGTCAGGTAGTAGTTTGAGAACAATAATACGAAAAGAACTTCAGCTGAATTTTATGGACTTAAGGCTCAGGGAGATTGACACCAGTGAGTCCATCTATCATCATTCTATCATGCAGGAGGAGCCACATGTCTATGGTGCATCCAACAAAATAAGCAGACTCTTGGATGTCACTACCGCCCGGCTCCGGCTGGGTTACAAGTATCTTCGGCAGGTTAAATCACCACCACCAGATGTAGACCAAACGAAATATAAACTTTGCCAGATGGATTATTGTCACACCCGGCGTCATTATGTACTGGAGTGCGATAAAATTAATGAATTTAAAAACAACTCACTCAGAAGTGTTCAAGAAATGGCTAAGTATTTTATCCACAGTGGTATATTACAGACCATTCTGGAGAAATACCCTGACTTTGCTAGCTGTAAATAAAGCATTACCACATATGTGCATGTGTGTGTGTGTGTGTGTGTTTACCTGGAGTTTACCTGGAGAGAGTTCCGGGGGTCAACGCCCCCGCGGCCCGGTCTGTGACCAGGCCTCCTGGTGGATCAGAGCCTGATCAACCAGGCTGTTGCTGCTGGCTGCACACAAACCAACGTACGAGCCACAGCCCGGCTGATCCGGAACTGACTTTAGGTGTTTGTCTAGTGCCAGCTTGAAGACTGCCAGGGGTCTGTTGGTAATCCCCCTTATGTGTGCTGGGAGGCAGTTGAACAGTCTCGGGCCCCTGACACTTATTGTATGGTCTCTTAACGTGCTAGTGACACCCCTGCTTTTCATTGGGGGGATGGTGCATCGTCTGCCAAGTCTTTTGCTTTCGTAGTGAGTGATTTTCGTGTGCAAGTTCGGTACTAGTCCCTCTAGGATTTTCCAGGTGTATATAATCATGTATCTCTCCCTCCTGCGTTCCAAGGAATACAGGTTTAGGAACCTCAAGCGCTCCCAATAATTGAGGTGTTTTATCTCCGTTATGCGCGCCGTGAAAGTTCTCTGTACATTTTCTAGGTCGGCAATTTCACCTGCCTTGAAAGGTGCTGTTAGTGTGCAGCAATATTCCAGCCTAGATAGAACAAGTGACCTGAAGAGTGTCATCATGGGCTTGGCCTCCCTAGTTTTGAAGGTGTGTATGTGTATGAGTGTGTGTGTGTGTGTGTGTGTGTGTGTGTGTGTGTGTGTACTCACCTATTTGTACTCACCTATTTGTGGTTGCAGGGGTCGAGTCCTAGCTCCTGGCCCCGCCTCTTCACCGGTTGCTACTAGACCCTCTCTCTCCCCACTCCATGAGCTTTATCAAACCTCGTCTTAAAACTGTGTATGGTTCCTGCCTCCACTACGTCATTTTCTAGGCTATTCCACTGCCTTACAACTCTATGACTGAAGAAATACTTCCTACTATCTCTCTGACTCATTTGTGTCTTCAACTTCCAATTGTGGCCTCTTGTTTCTGTGTCCCCTCCCTGGAACATCCTGTCCTTGTCCACCTTGTCTATTCCACGCAGTATTTTATATGTCGTTATCATGTCTCCCCTGACCCTCCTGTCCTCCAGTGTCGTCAGGCCGATTTCCCTTAATCTTTCTTCATAGGACATTCCCCTTAGCTCTGGAACTAACCTTGTTGCAAACCTTTGTACTTTCTCTAGTTTCTTGACGTGCTTTATCAAGTGCGGGTTCCAAACAGGTGCTGCATACTCCAGTATGGGCCTGACATACACGGTGTACAGTGTCTTGAATGATTCCTTACTAAGGTGTCGGAATGCTGTTCTCAGGTTTGCCAGGCGCCCATATGCTGCAGCAGTTATCTGATTGATGTGTGCTTCCGGAGACATGCTCGGTGTTATACTCACCCCAAGATCTTTCTCCTTGAGTGAGGTTTGCAGTCTTTGGCCACCTAGCCTATACTCTGTCTGTGGTCTTCTGTGCCCTTCCCCTATCTTCATGACTTTGCATTTGGCAGGATTAAATTCGAGAAGCCATTTGCTGGACCAGGTGTCCAGTCTGTCCAGGTCTCTTTGAAGTCCTGCCTGGTCCTCATCAGATTTAATTCTCCTCATTAACTTCACATCGTCTGTGTGTGTGTGTGTGTGTGTGTGTGTGTGTGTGTGTGCGTGCGTGTGTGTGGGTGTGTGAGGGTGTGTGTGCAGGTGTGTGTGAGGGTGTGTGTGTGTGTGTGTGCGTGTGTGTGTGTGTGTGTGTGCGTGTGTGGGTGTGTGTGTGCGTGTGTGGGTGTGTGTGTGTGTGTGGGTGTGTGTGTGGGTGTGTGTGAGGGTGTGTGTGTGTGTGTGGGTGTGTGTGAGGGTGTGTGTGTGTGTGTGTGTGTGTGTGTGTGTGTGTGTGTGTGTGTGTGTGTGTGTGTGTGTGTGTGTGTGTGTGAGGGTGTGTGTGTGTGTGTGTGTGTGTGTGTGTGTGTGTGTGTGTGTGTGTGTGTGTGTGTACTCACCTATTTGTACTCACCTATTTGTGGTTGCAGGGGTCGAGTCCTAGCTCCTGGCCCCGCCTCTTCACCGGCTGCTACTAGACCCTCTCTCTCCCCGCTCCATGAGCTTTATCAAACCTCGTCTTAAAACTGTGTATGGTTCCTGCCTCCACTACGTCATTTTCTAGGCTATTCCACTGCCTTACAACTCTATGACTGAAGAAATACTTCCTACTATCTCTCTGACTCATTTGTGTCTTCAACTTCCAATTGTGGCCTCTTGTTTCTGTGTCCCCTCCCTGGAACATCCTGTCCTTGTCCACCTTGTCTATTCCACGCAGTATTTTATATGTCGTTATCATGTCTCCCCTGACCCTCCTGTCCTCCAGTGTCGTCAGGCCGATTTCCCTTAATCTTTCTTCATAGGACATTCCCCTTAGCTCTGGAACTAACCTTGTCGCAAACCTTTGTACTTTCTCTAGTTTCTTGACGTGCTTTATCAAGTGCGGGTTCCAAACAGGTGCTGCATACTCCAGTATGGGCCTGACATACACGGTGTACAGTGTCTTGAATGATTCCTTACTAAGGTGTGTGTGTGTGTGTGTGTGTGTGTGTGTGTGTGTGTGTGTGTGTGTGTGTGTGTGTGTGTGTGTGTGTGTGTGTGTGTGTGTGTGAGTATGAGTGTGTGTGCGTGTGTGTGTATGAGTGTGTGTGTGTGTGTGTATGAGTGTGTGTGCGTGTGTGTGTATGAGTTTGTGTATGTGTGTGTGTGTGTGTGTGTGTGTGTGTGTACTCACCTATTTGTACTCACCTATTTGTGGTTGCAGGGGTCGAGTCACAGCTCCTGGCCCCGCCTCTTCGCTGATTGCTACTAGGTCCTCACTCTCCCTGCCCCATGAGCTCTATCATACCTCGCCTTAAAACTATGTATGGTTCCTGCCTCCACCACATCACTTTCTAGGCTATTCCATGGCCTGACTACTCTATGACTGAAGAAATACTTCCT
Organism: Cherax quadricarinatus; assembly: GCF_038502225.1. Taxonomy (NCBI): domain Eukaryota; kingdom Metazoa; phylum Arthropoda; class Malacostraca; order Decapoda; family Parastacidae; genus Cherax; species Cherax quadricarinatus. Next base: position 31,397,787 of record NC_091336.1, on the reverse strand, counting down.
AACATCCCTTTGATTCATCTGAGTCTTCAACTTCCAATTGTGACCTCTTGTGTCTGTGTCCCATCTCTGGAACATCCTGTCTTTGTCCACCTCGTCTATTCCGCGCAGTATTTTATATGTCGTTATCATGTCTCCCCTGACCCTCCTGGCCTCCAGTGTCGTCAGGCCGATTTCCCTCAACCTTTCTTCATAGGACAATCCCCGTAGCTCTGGGACTAGTCTTGTTGCAAACCTTTGCACTTTCTCTAATTTCTTGACGTGCTTGACTAGGTGTGGATTCCAAACTGGTGCTGCATACTCCAGTATGGGCCTGACGTAGATGGTGTACAGAGTCTTAAACGAATCCTTACTGAGGTATCGGAACGCTATCCGTAGGTTTGCCAGGCGCCCGTATGCTGCAGCAGTTATCTGATTGATGTGCGCCTCAGGAGATATGCTCGGTGTTATACTCACCCCCAGATCTTTTTCCTTTAGTGAGGTTTGCAGTCTTTGGCCATCTAAACTATATTGTGTCTGCGGTCTTCTTTGCCCTTCCCCAATCTTCATGACTTTGCATTTGGCAGGGTTAAATTCTAGGAGCCAGTTGCTGGACCAGGCTTGTAGCCTGTCCAGATCTCTTTGTAGTCCTGCCTGATCCTCGTCCGATTCGAATCTTCTCATTAACTTCACATCGTCTGCAAACAAGGACACTTCTGAGTCTATCCCTTCCGTTATGTCGTTCACGTATACCAAGAACAGCACAGGTCCTAGGACTGACCCCTGTGCAGAGTCACTTGTTTGCACAGAACTGCTTAATGCCTCAAATGACGTAGTGGAAGTTTTAGCAGTAAAGGTCGAGAACCAAAACCTAGTCATTGTGGTAGTCTACAAGCCTCCGGATGCAACATCCCAGCAATTCCAGGAACAGCTGTTAAAAATTGACCACTGTCTGGAAAATCTTCCAGCTCCTGCACCCAACATCTTGCTCCTGGGGGATTTCAACTTAAGGCACCTAAAATGGAGGAATATAGCAAATAATATTGTTGCAGTAATAACACCAGGAGGCAGCTCTGATGAAAACTCACACTCACACGAGCTTTTAAATCTCTGCACAAAATTCAATTTAAACCAGCAAATAATAGAGCCTACTAGACTGGAGAATACACTAGACCTCATCTTCACTAACAATGATGATCTGATAAGAAATGTCACCATATCAAAAACAATATACTCAGATCACAACATAATTGAGGTTCAGACATGTATGCGTGGAGCCCCAGACCGACAAAATGAGACTAGTCACGAGGGAGCATTCACCAAATTCAACTTCAATAACAAAAACATAAAGTGGGACCAAGTAAACCAAGTCCTAACCGATATAAGCTGGGAAGATATACTAAGCAACACAGACCCAAACTTATGCCTAGAACAGATTAACTCGGTGGCACTCGATGTATGCACAAGGCTTATTCCTCTAAGAAAAAGGAGGAGTAGATGTAAAATAGAAAGAGACAGGCGCTCCCTTTACAGGCGACGGAAAAGAATAACAGAGCGGCTCAAAGAGGTCAATATATCAGAAATGCGCAGGGAGACACTGGTCAGAGAAATAGCAAGCATCGAACTTAAGCTAAAAGAATCCTTTAGGAGTCAGGAATCGCGGGAAGAACTAAAAGCCATAAATGAAATCGAAAGAAACCCAAAGTATTTCTTCTCCTATGCCAAATCAAAATCGAGAACAACGTCCAGTATTGGGCCCCTACTTAAACAAGATGGGTCCTACACAGATGACAGCAAGGAAATGAGTGAGCTACTCAAGTCCCAATATGACTCAGTTTTTAGCAAGCCGCTAACCAGACTGAGAGTCGAAGATCAAAATGAATTTTTTATGAGAGAGCCACAAAATTTGATTAACACAAGCCTATCCGATGTTATCCTGACGCCAAATGACTTCGAACAGGCGATAAATGACATGCCCATGCACTCTGCCCCAGGGCCAGACTCATGGAACTCTGTGTTCATCAAGAACTGCAAGAAGCCCCTATCACGAGCCTTTTCCATCCTATGGAGAGGGAGCATGGACACGGGGGTCGTCCCTCAGTTACTAAAAACAACAGACATAGCCCCACTCCACAAAGGGGGCAGTAAAGCAACAGCAAAGAACTACAGACCAATAGCACTAACATCCCATATCATAAAAATCTTTGAAAGGGTCCTAAGAAGCAAGATCACCACCCATCTAGAAACCCATCAGTTACACAACCCAGGGCAACATGGGTTTAGAACAGGTCGCTCCTGTCTGTCTCAACTACTGGATCACTACGACAAGGTCCTAAATGCACTAGAAGACAAAAAGAATGCAGATGTAATATATACAGACTTTGCAAAAGCCTTCGACAAGTGTGACCATGGCGTAATAGCGCACAAAATGCGCGCTAAAGGAATAACAGGAAAAGTTGGTCGATGGATCTATAATTTCCTCACTAACAGAACACAGAGAGTAGTCGTCAACAGAGTAAAGTCCGAGGCAGCTACGGTGAAAAGCTCTGTTCCACAAGGCACAGTACTAGCTCCCATCTTGTTCCTCATCCTCATATCCGACATAGACAAGGATGTCAGCCACAGCACCGTGTCTTCCTTTGCAGATGACACCCGAATCTGCATGACAGTGTCTTCCATTGCAGACACTGCAAGGCTCCAGGCGGACATCAACCAAATCTTTCAGTGGGCTGCAGAAAACAATATGAAGTTCAACGATGAGAAATTTCAATTACTCAGATATGGTAAACATGAGGAAATTAAATCTTCATCAGAGTACAAAACAAATTCTGGCCACAAAATAGAGCGAAACACCAACGTCAAAGACCTGGGAGTGATTATGTCGGAGGATCTCACCTTCAAGGACCATAACATTGTATCAATCGCATCTGCTAGAAAAATGACAGGATGGATAATGAGAACCTTCAAAACTAGGGAGGCCAAGCCCATGATGACACTCTTCAGGTCACTTGTTCTATCTAGGCTGGAATATTGCTGCACTCTAACAGCACCTTTCAAGGCAGGTGAAATTGCCGACCTAGAAAATGTACAGAGAACTTTCACGGCGCGCATAACGGAGATAAAACACCTCAATTACTGGGAGCGCTTGAGGTTTCTAAACCTGTATTCCCTGGAACGCAGGAGGGAGAGATACATGATTATATACACCTGGAAAATCCTAGAGGGACTAGTACCGAACTTGCACACGAAAATCACTCACTACGAAAGCAAAAGACTTGGCAGACGATGCACCATCCCCCCAATGAAAAGCAGGGGTGTCACTAGCACGTTAAGAGACCATACAATAAGTGTCAGGGGACCGAGACTGTTCAACTGCCTCCCAGCACACATAAGGGGGATTACCAACAGACCCCTGGCAGTCTTCAAGCTGGCACTGGACAAGCACCTAAAGTCAGTTCCTGATCAGCCGGGCTGTGGCTCGTACGTTGGTTTGCGTGCAGCCAGCAGCAACAGCCTGGTTGATCAGGCGCTGATCCACCAGGAGGCCTGGTCACAGACCGGGCCGCGGGGGGCGTTGACCCCCGAAACTCTCTCCAGGTAAACTCCAGGTGTGGAACCCCACTTGTCACAGGCGCCCACTCTGACACCTCGTCGCGTACCATGACTCGTTGTTTCCTCCCTGTCAGATATTCTCTGATCCATTGCAGTGCCTTTCCTGTTATGTGTGCCTGGTCCTCTAGCTTTTGCAGTAACCTCTTGTGAGGAACTGTGTCGAAAGCCTTCTTGCAGTCCAAAAATACGCAGTCGATCCACCCCTCTCTCTCTTGTCTTACTTCTATCACCTTGTCATAAAACTCTAGTAGGTTTGTGACACAGGATTTTCCTTCCCTGAAACCGTGCTGGTTGTCAATTATACACTTGTTTCTTTCCAGGTGCCCCACCACTCTCCTCCTGATGATCTTCTCCATGACCTTGCATACTATACACGTTATAGATACAGGTCTGTAGTTTAGTGCCTCATGTCTGTCTCCCTTTTTAAAAATTGGGACTACATTTGCCATTTTCCATACCTCAGGGAGTTGCCCAGTTTCAAATGATGTGTTGAAGATCTTTGTTAATGGCTCACACAATATCTCTGCTCCCTCTTTAAGGACCCATGGAGAGATGTTGTCTGGTCCCACCGCCTTTGAGGTGTCAAGTTCGCATAGCAGCTTCTTCACCTCCTCCTTGGTTATATGTACCTCATCCAGCACTTGCTGGTGTGCCCCCCTGTTCTGATTTCTTGGAGTCCTACTGGTTTCCACTGTAAATACCTCTTTAAATCTTGTGTTGAGCTCCTGACATACCTCTCGGTCGTTTCTTGTGAATTCCCCATCACCCTTCCTCAGTCTGATTACCTGGTCCTTGACTGTTGTTTTCCTCCTGATGTGGCTGTACAACGGCTTCGGGTCAGTCTTTACTTTTGATGCTATGTCATTTTCATATTGTCTCTGAGCCTCCCTTCTTATCTGTGCATATTCGTTTCTGGCTCTTCGGCTGATTTCTTTATTTTCCTGAGTACTCTGTCTTCTGTACCTTTTCCATTCTCTATTACACCTAGTTTTTGCCTCCCTACACCTTTGGGTGAACCAAGGACTCGTTCTGTTCTTCCCATTATTTCTGTTTCCCTTGGGAACAAACTTCTCCTCTGCCTCCTTGCATTTTGTTGCTACATAGTCCATCATTTCTTGTACTGGTTTTCCTGTCAGTTCCCTCTCCCACTGAATGTCTTGAAGGAAGTTCCTCATGCCTGAGTAGTTCCCCCTTTTGTAGTTTGGTTTTTCCCAGCCTATTCCTGCTACTCTCTCCACTTGGAGCTCAACTATGTAGTCGAAGCACAGAACCACGTGTGTGTGTATGAATTTGTATGTGTGTGTGTGTGTGTGTGTGAGAGAGAGAGAGAGACTCAGCAATCAACATTTGCACCAATAACTCACTACAGTTGTGACCGGGTGTGGAAGTGTGAATTGCTCATTACTCTAAAATTTGTTCATGATTGCAGCCATGTATAAACGTAAGTAACCATTCTTACAGTATTCATTACCTTTGTAACTTGTGAGTTCATTACCTTTGTAACTTGTGAGTTCATTACCTTGTACCTAGTTCAGCCATCAAAACTTTGGAGCCCAGTCCCTGGACCCATTGTGTACCTCTGTAATCTGTAAATACCCTTGTAACTTGTCATGATTGTGACTAGACCTACCTGGAGTTCATTACCTTTGTAAATTGTGAGTTCATTACCTTTGTAAATTGTGAATTCATTACCTCTGTAACTTGCTCAGCTATCAAAACTTTGAGGCCCAGTCCCTGGACCCATTATGTACCTCTGTAATCTTTTGACTACCGCCCACTGGATGGGTATGGGGTGCATAATAAACATATTAAACTAAACTAACACTATAATTTGTTCATGATTGTAGTCATGTATAAACGAAAGTAACCATTCTTACAGTATTCATTACCTTTGTAACTTGTGAGCTCATTACCTTTGTACCTAGTTCAGCTTTCAAAACTTTGGGGCCCAGTCCCTGGACCCATTACGTACCTCTGTAATCTGTAAATACCTTTGTAACTTGTCATGATTGTGACTAGACCTACCTGGAGTTCATTACCTTTGTAAATTGTGAGTTCATTACCTTTGTAAATTGTGAATTCATTACCTCTGTAACTTGCTCAGCTATCAAAACTTTGAAGTCCAGTCCCTGGACCTATTATGTACTTCTGTAATCTTTTAACTACCGCCCACAGGATGGGTATGGGGTGCATAATAAACATATTAAACTAAACTGCCCCCCAGGAACCCAGCCTGCCGCCCAGGGACCCTGCCGGCCGCCCAGGGACCATGTCTGCCCCCCAGGGGCCCTGCCTGCCTACCATCTTGTGTACATTTTTTTTTGTGTGTGTGTTAATTCATGTCTGCAAAAATAACAAATTCCTACTGTAGCAAGATATAAACATATAAGAAAAAGGAGGATTAGATTAGATTTTGCCACCACAAAAGGCCCAGTTGAAACTGATTAATTTTATGAGCCAAAATATTGATGAGAGTGATTGCCTCTTTACCGAGTATGAATTAGATAATGCATTAACCAAAGGTCGATCAACTGCTCCTGGAGAGGAGGGTATAACCTATGATATTCTCAGAACTCTAAGGCACGTGCCTGATAACCCTTTGTTGGCACTGTATAATCTCAGTTACATTGAGGGCGTTCTTCCTACTTCCTGGACCAATAGTCTCATTGTGCCTATCCCTAAGCCCCAACAGCCTGATACATTTAGGCCGATCTCCTTAACTAGTTGTCTTTGTAAAACTTTTGAAAGAATGATGCTTAACAGACTGTACTACAGAATCAGACATCAACTTTCCCCCTACCTCTATGGGTTCATGAAAGGTAAAAGTGTGCAGAACTGTATTTCCACCTTTCTCACTGCACACACCTCTACTAGTTTTACCACTTTTCTTGATCTAAAATCTGCACTTGATATTGCGAACAGAACCGTTATACTACATGAACTAGCCAAAATGAATATTGGTGGTAGCTTACTCTGCTGGATAATAGGATACCTGTCAAATAGAGTATCCTCTGTCCTTTACCAAGGCTTCAGAAGTGATTCTAAAGAAATGTCTTTAGGTACACCGCAGGGAGGAGTTCTTAGTCCCATGCTATTTAATATTCTGATTAATGCTCTCCTAAATGCTCTACCTGGCTCACCTAAACATATAGCTATAAGCTATGCTGATGATATCATGATCCATACAACAGGGCATAAGAAGATGAATACCATTCTTAATGAAGTTCAAGCAGTTTGTAATCGACTAGGCCTCATAATATCTTCCTCTAAAACAAAGATATTAACAAGCAAACGACATCTCCCACCCATCTATTTGCAGGGTGAAATCATTAGCTACGTTAAAACTTACAGATATCTTGGTGTAGATGTACCCTTTAACAAATCCACTATACCACAACTAAACAAGAAATGTAAAGCTAGGCTAAATGCTCTCAAAGCTGTTGCTGGCTACAATCCCAACTATGGTGCAAATGTGAGAATCGTGAGAATGATGTACATAGCCTATGTTAGGTCCTTAATTGATTATGCTGCTCCCATGTTGATATTAGCTAGAGAAAGTTCTCTCCGACCCTTGGAGTTAATGCAAAATGAAGCTCTCAGGATTATTCTTGGCTGTCCCAGATCTACAAAAGTTCTTAACATGAGGAAGGAGCTTGGTATTTCTAGTATCAGTGATAGGATTGTTGAAATTAACACTGTACTCGGTATTAGAATGTTGAGAAACGAACCAGACACTGTCACAGTGAATCTTACCAAGTGTCTAGAGGTAAATACACACAGATCTAAATGGATTGTGAAAACGTGCAATTGCATTAAGTTTTATAACCTGCATGAACTGTATCACTGTAGGCAACAAGAGCATTTCACCCCTCCATGGAAGATGTGTTCATTTAATATCACATACCTACAAGTCCCTCCCAAGAAGCTCATTGCTAGTAATCCCTTCCTTAAATCTCTTGTTAGAGCAACTGCTCAAGAAGAAATTTCTCACCTAGCTGGTAGTAATAAGTTATCACAAGTTATATACACTGATGGATCTAAACAGGAGTCTTCTGGCAGGGCTGCATCTGCTCTTGTTGCCACCTCCCTAGTTAAGAACGATAATAAATTTGTTGAGTTAGGCATAAGAATTAACAACTGGGCGTCTACACTACAAACTGAACTGTTTGCAATCCTAATGGCGCTAAAGCTAACCTATGACACTGAGCTTGACTCTATCATCATTACTGATTCTATGTCATCATTGAAGGCTCTTGACTCATATAATGACTCCAACAACATGCTCATTGGAGAAGCCAGGTATAGATACTCAAAAATTAGGGACAAAGGAATTAATGTACAATTGCTATGGATCCCATCACACATTGGATTACTCCTTCATGATAAAGTTGATATGTTAGCCAAGAAGAGTACCCAGAAGGAGAATGTAGAATATAACTTTGGTATAACTGTGTCTAGCATCAGGAATAATATTAGGAGAGAAGTAAATAATGAAAATGATTGTTATAGGAATGCAGTTAGAAGGCTGAGTAGATCTATAACCCACTATGATAACATGAACGTAGATAAGTATGTTTATGGAGCAACTTGCAATGTGAACAGACTGACTGATATTGTAGTGGCCAGGCTTAGGCTTGGTAACAAGTACTTCTGGCAGTTTGGGAGACACACAGATGATGATTAAACTAAATGTAAATTATGTGATCAGGCATATGGTCACTGTCTTTAACACTATGTGCTTAATTGTCCACTTATTGAGGAATACAGAGACAGACAGTATAATAACCTGTGTGACATGTCAAGATATCTTATTAATGAAAATAAGATACCAGATATACTAAGCAAATTTCCTAAATTTGCTTGTAACAGATAAGTGAACTATAGATATATAGATATAAATCCATATGTATTCCTGTTAACCCTTTGGGGCCTAGTTCCTAGGCCTTTTGTGTATCCATATGCTCTCGCGCTACCGTCCACAGGATGGATATGGGGTGCACAATAAACTAGCTACTAGCCACTTCGGTGGCAAAATCTAAAATCTAAATCTAAATCGTGACCATCAATGTTAAGTGTAATCATCAGTTGTATGCAGACGACAGTGCTAGTCTCAGACAAAGACCCACCATATATAACTAACGACATATCAGTGGAAGTGTATGTACTTGTACCTAAATAAACTTCCTTCCTATTCCCTTCCAAATTTGGGATACATAATTTTCTGGGACTTCCATGAGGCAGAGTTTAATAAGGGGTGGGGCCTGGTGGCCCTTAACAACCCCAGCAACAACAACAGTCGAGCAGCTACTGTAGCCGCTGCTGTAGTGTTGTATGTAGTGTAGACCAGGTTGAGTACACAACACTAGTGTAGACCAGGCTGAGCTGAGTACACAACACTAGTGTAGACCAGGCTGAGCTGAGTACACAACACTAGTGTAGACCAGGTTGAGTACACAACACTAGTGTAGACCAGGCTGAGCTGAGTACACAACACTAGTGTAGACCAGGTTGAGTACACAACACTAGTGTAGACCAGGCTGGGCTCAGTACACAACATGTAGTGTAGACCAGGCTGAGTACACAACACTAGTGTAGACCAGGCTGACTACATAACACTGTAGTGTAGACCAGGCTGAGTACACAACACTAGTGTAGACCAGGCTGACTACATAACACTGTAGTGTAGACCAGGCTGACTACATAACACTGTAGTGTAGACCAGGCTGAGTACACAACACTAGTGTAGACCAGGCTGAGTACACAACACTAGTGTAGACCAGGCTGAGTACACAACACTAGTGTAGACCAGGCTGAGTACACAACACTGTAGTGTAGACCAGGCTGACTACATAACACTAGTGTAGACCAGGCTTAGTACACAACACTAGTGTAGACCAGGCTGACTACATAACACTGTAGTGTAGACCAGGCTGAGTACACAACACTAGTGTAGACCAGGCTGAGTACACAACACTAGTGTAGACCAGGCTGAGTACACAACACTAGTGTAGACCAGGCTGAGTACACAACACTGTAGTGTAGACCAGGCTGACTACATAACACTAGTGTAGACCAGGCTGAGTACACAACACTAGTGTAGACCAGGCTGAGTACACAACACTAGTGTAGACCAGGCTGACTACATAACACTAGTGTAGACCAGGCTGAGTACACAACACTAGTGTAGACCAGGCTGAGTACACAACACTAGTGTAGACCAGGCTGAGTACACAACTAGTGTAGACCAGGCTGAGTACACAACACTAGTGTAGACCAGGCTGACTACATAACACTAGTGTAGACTAGGCTGAGTACAGAACAATTGTGTAGACAAGGTTAAGTGCACAACAGTGGTTTAGACCAGGTAGAGTATACAACAACACTATTGTGGACGAGGCTGAGTACACAACACCAGTGTAGACAAGGCTGAGTACACATCAACTTAGTGTAAACGAGGCTGAGTACACAACAATAGTGTAGTCCAGGCTGATTACACAACAGTTGTGTAGATCAGGGTGAGGACACAACAGTGCTAGTGTAGACCAGGCTGAGTACACAACACTAGACCAGGCTGAGTACACAACACTAGACCAGCCTGAGTACACAATACTAGACCAGGCTGAGTACACAACACTAGACCAGGCTGAGTACACAAAACTAGATCAGGCTGAGTACACAACACTAGATCAGGCTGAGTACACAACACTAGATCAGGCTGAGCACACAACTCTAGTGTAGACCAGGCTGAGTACACAACACTAGACCAGGCTGAGTACACAACACTAGACCAGGCTGAGTACACAAGACTAGATCAGGCTGAGTACACAACACTAGACCAGGCTGAGCACACAACTCTAGTGTAGACCAGGCTGAGTACACAACACTAGACCAGGCTGAGTACACAACACTAGACCAGGCTGAGTACACAACACTAGATCAGGCTGAGTACACAACACTAGACCAGGCTGAGTACACAACTCTAGTGTAGACCAGGTTGAGTACACAACACTTGACCAGGCTGAGTACATAACACTAGACCAGGCTGAGCGCACAACTCTAGTGTAGACCAGGCTGAGTACACAACACTAGAAGAGGCTGTGTACACAACGCTAGATCAGGCTGAGTACACAACACTAGACCAGGCTGAGTACACAACAGTAGTGTAGACCAGGCTGAGTACACAACAGTAGTGTAGACCAGGCTGAGTACACAACAGTAGTGTAGACAAGGCTGAGTACACAACAGTAGTGTAGACCAGGCTGAGTACACAACAGTAGTGTAGACCAATCTGAGTACACAACAGTAGTGTAGACCAGGCTGAGTGCACAACAGTAGTGTAGACCAGGCTGAGTACACAACAGTAGTGTAGACCAGGCTGAGTACACAACAGTAGTGTAGACCAGGCTGAGTACACAACAGTAGTGTAGACCAGGCTGAGTACACAACAGTAGTGTAGACCAGGCTGAGTACACAACACTAGACCAGGCTGAGTACACAACACTAGACCAGGCTGAGTACACAACAGTAGTGTAGACCAGGCTGAGTACACAACAGTAGTGTAGACCAGGCTGAGTACACAACACTAGACCAGGCTGAGTACACAATAACAGTGATAACTTAACCAGTGTCTACTACAGATGAGTAACATCTACATACAAGAACCATCCACTGAGGGGAAGGTAAGTATTGTTATTGTTTATGTTGTTTAATAAGAACCCCGGCACCTTACTGAGAACCCCAGCACCTTACTGAGAACCCCAGCACCTTACTGAGAACCCCAGCACCTTACTGAGAACCTCAGCACCTTACTGAGAACCCCAGCACCTTACTGAGAACCTCAGCACCTTACTGAGAACCCCAGCACCTTACTGAGAACCTCAGCACCTTACTGAGAACCTCAGCACCTTACTGAGAACCTCAGCACCTTACTGAGAACCCCAGCACCTTACTGAGAACCCCAGCACCTTACAGAGAACTTCAGCACCTTACTGAGAACCCCAGCACCTTACTGAGAACCCCAGCACCTTACTGAGAACCCCAGCACCTTACTGAGAACCTCATCACCTTACTGAAAACCTCAGCACCTTACTGAGAACCCCAGCATCTTACTGAGAACCTCAGCACCTTACTGAGAACCCCAGCACCTTACTGAGAACTTCAGCACCTTACTGAGAACCCCAGCACCTTACTGAGAACCCCAGCACCTTACTGAGAACCCCAGCACCTTACTGAGAACCCCAGCACCTTACTGAGAACCTCATCACCTTACTGAAAACCTCAGCACCTTACTGAGAACCCCAGCATCTTACTGAGAACCTCAGCACCTTACTGAGAACCCCAGCACCTTACTGAGAACTTCAGCACCTTACTGAGAACCCCAGCACCTTACTGAGAACCTCAGCACCTTACTGAGAACCTCAGCACCTTACTGAGAACCTCAGCACCTTACTGAGAACCCCAGCACCTTACTGAGAACTTCAGCACCTTACTGAGAACCCCAGCACCTTACTGAGAACCTCAGCACCTTACTGAGAACCTCAGCACCTTACTGAGAACCCCAGCACCTTACTGAGAACCCCAGCACCTTACTGAGAACCCCAGCACCTTACTGAGAACCCCAGCACCTTACTGAGAACCTCATCACCTTACTGAGAACCTCATCACCTTACTGAAAACCTCATCACCTTACTGAGAACCCCAGCACCTTACTGAGAACCCCAGCACCTTACTGAGAACCTCAGCACCTTACTGAGAACCCCAGCACCTTACTGAGAACCCCAGCACCTTACTGAGAACCTCAGCACCTAACTGAGAACCTCATCACCTTACTGAGAACCCCAGAACCTTACTGAGAACCTCATCACCTTACTGAGAACCTCATCACCTTACTGAGAACCCCAGCACCTTACTGAGAACCCCAGCACCTTACTGAGAACCTCAGCACCTTACTGAGAACCCCAGCACCTTACTGAGAACTTCAGCACCTTACTGAGAACCCCAGCACCTTACTGAGAACCCCAGCACCTTACTGAGAACCTCAGCACCTTACTGAGAACCCCAGCACCTTACTGAGAACCTCAGCACCTTACTGAGAACCTCATCACCTTACTGAGAACCCCAGCACCTTACTGAGAACCTCATCACCTTACTGAGAACCTCATCACCTTACTGAGAACCCCAGCACCTTACTGAGTACCCCAGCACCTTACTGAGAACCTCAGCACCTTACTGAGAACCCCAGCACCTTACTGAGAACTTCAGCACCTTACTGAGAACTCCAGCACCTTGCTGAGAACCCCAGCACCTTACTGAGAACCTCAGCACCTTACTGAGAACCCCAGCACCTTACTGAGAACCTCAGCACCTTACTGAGAACCCCAGCATCTTACTGAGAACCCCAGCACCTTACTGAGAACCCCAGCACCTTACTGAGAACCCCAGCACCTTAGTGAGAACCCCAGCACCTTACTGAGAACCCCAGCAACTTACTGAGAACCGCAGCACCTTACTGAGAACCCCAGCACCTTACTGAGAACCCCAGCATCTTACTGAGAACCCCAGCACCTTACTGAGAACTCCAGCACCTTACTGAGAACCCCAGCACCTTACTGAGAACCCCAGCACCTTACTGAGAACCCCAGCACCTTACTGAAAACCCCAGCACCTTACTGAGAACCCCAGCACCTTACTGAGAACCTCAGCACCTTACTGAGAACCCCAGCACCTTACTGAGAACCCCAGCACCTTACTGAAAACCCCAGCACCTTACTGATAACCCCAGCACCTTACTGAGAACCCCAGCACCTTACTGAGAACCCCAGCACCTTACTGAGAACCCCAGCACCTTATTGAGGACCCCAGCACCTTACTGAGAACCCCAGCACCTTACTGAGAACCCCAGCACCTTACTGAGAACCCCAGCACATTACTGAGAACCTCAGCACCTTACTGAGAACCCCAGCACCTTACTGAGAACCCCAGCACCTTACTGAGAACCCCAGCACCTTACTGAGAACCCCAGCATCTTACTGAGAACCCCAGCACCTTACTGAGAACCCCAGCACCTTACTGAGAACCCCAGCACGTTAGTGAGAACCCTAGCACCTTTTTGAGAACCCCAGCACCTTACTGAGAACCCCAGCACCTTACTGAGAAACCCAGCACCTTACTGAGAACCCCAGCACCTTACTGAGAACCTCAGCACCTTACTGAGAACCACAGCACCTGAGAACCCCAGCACCTTACTGAGAACCTCAGCACCTTACTGAGAACCCCAGCACCTTACTGACAACCCCAGCACCTTACTGAGAACCCCAGCACCTTGCTCAGAACCTCAGCACCTTACTGAGAACCCCAGCACCTTACTGAGAACCAAAGCACCTTACTGAGAACCCCAGCACCTTACTGAGAACCTCAGCACCTTACTGAGAACTCCAGCACCTTACTGAGAACCTCAGCACCTTACTGAGAACCCCAGCACCTTACTGAGAACCTCAGCACCTTACTGAGAACCCCAGCATCTTACTGAGAACCCAGGCACCTTGCTGAGAACCCCAGCACCTTACTGAGAACCCCAGCACCTTACTGAGAACCCCAGCACCTTACTCAGAACCCTAGCACCTTACTGAGAACCCCAGCACCTTACTGAGAACCCCAGCACCTTAATGAGAACCCCAGCACCTTACTGAGAGCCCCAACACCTTACTGAGAACCCCAGCACCTTACTGAGAACCCCAGCATCTTACTGAGAACCCCAGCACCTTACTGAGAACCCCAGCATCTTACTGAGAACCCCAGCACCTTACTGAGAACCCCAGCACCTTACTGAGAACCCCAGCACCTTACTGAGAACCCCAGCACCTTACTGAGAACACCAGCACCTTACTGAGAACCCCAGCATCATACTGAGAACTCCAGCACCTTACTGAGAACCCCAGCATCTTACTGAGAAGCCCAGCACCTTACTGAGAACCCCAGCATCTTACTGAGAACCCCAGCACCTTACTGAGAACCCCAGCACCTTACTACGAACCCCAGCATCATACTGAGAACCCCAGCACCTTACTGAGAACCCCAGCACCTTACTGAGAACCCCAGCACCTTACTGAGAACCCCAGCATCTTACCGAGAACCCCAGCACCTTACTGAGAACCCCAGCACCTTACTGAGAACCCCAGCATCTTACTGAGAACCCCAGCACCTTACTGAGAACCCCAGCACCTTACTGAGAACCCCAGCAATTTACTGAGAACCCCAGTATCTTACTGAGAACCCCAGCACCTTACTGAGAACCCCAGCACCTTACTGAGAACCCCAGCACCTTACTGATAACCCGAGCACCTTTCTGAGAACCCGAGCACCTTACTGAGAACCCCAGCGCCTTACTGAGAACCCCAGCGCCTTACTGAGAACCCCAGCACCTAACTGAGAACCGCAGCACCTTACTGAGAACCCCAGCATCTTTCTGAGAACCCCAGCATCTTTCTGAGAACCCCAGCATCTTTCTGAGAACCCCAGCACCTTACTGAGAACCCCAGCACCTTACTGAGAACCTCAGCACCTTACTGAGAACCCCAGCACCTTACTGAGAACCAAAGCACCTTACTGAGAACCCCAGCACCTTACTGAGAACCTCAGCACCTTACTGAGAACTCCAGCACCTTACTGAGAACCTGAGCACCTAACTGAGAACCCCAGCACCTTACTGAGAACCTCAGCACCTTACTGAGAACCCCAGCATCTTACTGAGAGCCCAGGCACCTTGCTGAGAACCGCAGCACCTTACTGAGAACCCCAGCACCTTACTGAGAACCCCAGCACCTTACTCAGAACCCTAGCACCTTACTGAAAACCCCAGCACCTTACTGAGAACCCCAGCACCTTAATGAGAACCCCAGCACCTTACTGAGAACCCCAGCACCTTACTGAGAACCCCAGCATCTTACTGAGAACCCCAGCACCTTACTGAGAACCCCAGCACCTTACTGAGAACCCCAGCACCGTACTGAGAACCCCAGCACCTTACTGAGAATCCCAGCACCTTACTGAGAACCCCAGCATCATACTGAGAACTCCAGCATCTTACTGAGAACCCCAGCATCTTACTGAGAAGCCCCACCTTACTGAGAACACATCTTACTGAGAACCCCAGCACCTTACTGAGAACCCCAGCACCTTACTACGAACCCCAGCATCATACTGAGAACCCCAGCACCTTACTGAGAACCCCAGCACCTTACTGAGAACCCCAGCACCTTACTGAGAACCCCAGCATCTTACTGAGAACCCCAGCACCTTACTGAGAACCCCAGCACCTTACTGAGAACCCCAGCACCTTACTGAGAACCCCAGCACCTTACTGAGAACCCCAGCATCTTACTGAGAACCCCAACACCTTACTGAGAACCCCATCACCTTACTGAGAACCCCAGCACCTTACTGAGAACCCCAGCACCTTACTGAGAACCCCAGCACCTTACTGAGAACCCCAGCACCTTACTGAGAACCCCAGCACCTTACTGATAACCCGAGCACCTTACTGAGAACCCGAGCACCTTACTGAGAACTCAAGCGCCTTACTGAGAACCCCAGCCCCTTACTGAGAACCCCAGCACCTTACTGAAAACCCCAGCACCTTGCTCAGAACCCCAGCATATTTCTGAGAACCCCAGCATCTTTCTGAGAACCCCAGCATCTTTCTGAGAACCCCAGCACCTTACTGAGAACCCCAGCACCTTACTGAGAACCCCAGCATCTTATTGAGAACCCCAGCATCTTACTGAGAACCCCAGCACCTTACTGAGAACCCCAGCACCTTACTGAGAACCCCAGCACCTTACTGAGAACCCTAGCATTTTCCTGAGAACTTCAGCACCTTACTGAGAACCCCAGCACCTTACTGAGAACCCCAGCACCTTACTGAGAACCCCAGCATCTTACTGAGAACCCCAGCACCTTACTGAGAACCCCAGCACCTTACTGAGAACCCCAGCACGTTACTGAGAACCCCAGCACCTTACTGAGAACCCCAGCAGCTTACTGAGAACCCCAGCACCTTACTGAGAACCCCAGAACCTTACTGAGAACCCCAGCTCCTTACTGAGAACCCCAGCACCTTACTGAGATCCCCAGCACCTTACTGAGAACCCCAGCACCTTATGGAGAACCCCAGCACCTTACTGAGAACCCCAGCACCTTGCTGAGAACTCCAGCACCTTACTGAGAACCACAGCACCTTACTGAGAACCCCAGCATCTTATTGAGAACCCCAGCATCTTATTGAGAACCCCAGCATCTTACTGATAACCACAGCACCTTACTGAGAACCCCAGCACCTTACTGAGAACCCCAGCACCTTACTGAGAACCTCAGAACCTTAATGAGAACCCCAGCACCTTACTGAGAACCCCAGCACCTTACTGAGAACCCCAGCATCGTACTGAGAACCCCAGCATCTTACTGAGAACCCCAACACCTTATTGAAATCCCCAGCATCTTATTGAGAACCCCAGCACCTTACTGATTACCCCAGCACCTTATTGAGAACCCCAGCACCTTAAGGAGAACCCCAGCATCTTACTGAGAACCCGAGCACCTTACTGAGAACCCGAGCACCTTACTGAGAACCCCAGCACCTTACTGAGAACCCCAGCACCTTACTGAGAACCCCAGCACCTTACTGAGAACCCCAGCACCTTACTGAGAACCCCAGCTCATTACTGAGAACCCCAACACCTTACTGAGAACCCCAGCACCTTACTGAGAATCCCAGCACATTACTGAGAAGCCCAGCATCGTACTGAGAGCCCCAGCATCTTACTTAGAACCCCAGCATCTTACTGATAACCCCAGCATCGTACTGAGAATTCCAGCATCTTACTGAGAACCCCAGCATCTTACTGACAACCCCTGCACGTTACTGAGAACCCCAACACCTTTCTGAGAACCCCAGCACCTTACTGAGAACCCCAGCACCTTACTGAGAACCCCAGCATCGTACTGAGAACCCCAGGATCTTACTGAGAACCCCAGCATCTTACTGAGAACCCCAGCATCGTACTGAGAACCCCGGCATCTTACTGAGAACCCCAGCACCTTACTGAGAACCCCAGCATCGTACTGAGAACCCCAGCATCGTACTGAGAACCCCAGCATCGTACTGAGAACCCCAGCATCTTACTGAGAATGCCAGCACCTTACTGAGAACCCCAGCATCTTACTGAGAATTCCAGCATCTGAGAACCCCAGCATCTTACTTAGAACCCCAGCACCTTACTGAGAACCACAGTATCTCACTAAGAACCCCAGCATCTTACTGAGAACCCCAGCACTTTACTGAGAACCCCAACATGTTACTGAGAACCCCAGTATCTTACTGAGAACCCCAGCTCTTTACTGAGAACCCCAGCACTTTACTGAGAAACCCAGCATCGTACTGAGAATTCCAGCATCGTACTGAGAACCCCAGCATCTTACTGAGAACCCCAGTATCTTACTGAGAACCCCAGCACTTTACTGAGAATCTCAGCATCGTACTGAGAACCCCAGCATCTTACTGAGAACCCCAGTATCTTACTGAGAACCCCAGCACCTTACTGAGAACCCCAGCATCTTACTGAGAACCCCAGCATCTTATTGAGAACTCCAGCACCTTACTGAGAACCCCATCACCTTAGTGAGAACCCCTGCACCTTACTGAGAACCCAAGCATCTTATTCAGAACCCCAGCACCTTACTGAGAACCTCATCATCTTACTGAGAACCCCAGCATCTTACTGATAACCCCAGCAGTTTACTGAGAACCCCAACATCTGAGAACCCCAGCACCTTACTGAGAACCCCAGCACCTTACTGAGATCCCCAGCACCTTACTGAAGACCCCACCACCTTACTGAGAACTCCAGCATTTCACTGAGAACCCCAGCATCGTGCTGAGAACCCCAGCATCTTACTGAGAACCCCAGCATCTCACTGAGAACCCCAGCATTGTACTGAGAACCCCAGCATCTTACTGAGAACCCCAGCATCTCACTGAGAACCCCAGCATCGTACTGAAAACCCCAGCATCTTACTGATAACCCCAGCATCGTACTGAGAACCCCAGCACCTTACTGAGAACCCCAGCATCTTACTGAGAACCCCAGCATCTTATTGAGAACCCCAGCAGCTTACTGAGAACCCCAGCATCGTACTGAGAACCCCAGCATCTTACTGAGAACCCCAGCACCTTACTGAGAACCCCAGCATCTTACTGAGAACCCCAGCATCTTATTGAGAACCCCAGCAGCTTACTGAGAACCCCAGCATCGTACTGAGAACCCCAGCATCTTACTGAGAACCCCAGAATCTTACTGAGAACCCCAGCATCTCACTGAGAACCCCAGCATCTTACCGACAACTCCAGAATCTTGCTGAGAACCCCAGCATCTCACTGAGAACCCCAGCATCTTTGTTAGAACCCCAGCATCGTACTGAGAACCCCAGCATCTTACTGAGAACCCCAGCATCTTACTGAGAACCCCAGCATCTTACTGAGATCCCCAGCATCTTACTGAGAACCCCAGCATCTTACTGAGAACCCCAGCATCTTACTGAGAAGCCCAGCGTCTTACTGAGAACAGAAGCATCTTACTGTGAACCCCAGCATCTTTCTGAGAACCCCAGCATCTTATTGAGAACCCCTGCATCTTACTGAGAACCCCAGCACCTTACTGAGAACCCCAGCATCTTACTGAGAACAGAAGCATCTTTCTGAGAACAGAAGCATCTTACTGAGAAAAGGATCTTACTGAGAACCCCAGCATCTTACTGAGAACCCCAGCATCGTACTGAGAATCCCAGCATCTTACCGAGAACCCCAGCATTGTACTGAGAACCCCAGCATCTTTCTGAGAACCCCATCATCTTACTGATAATTCCAGCATCTTACTAAGAACCCCAGCATCTTACTGAGAACCCCAGCATTGTACTGAGAACCCCAGGATCTTTCTGAGAACCTCGGCATCTTACTGAGAACAGAAGCATGTTACTGAGAACCCCAGTATCTTACTGAGAACCCCAGCATCTTACTGGGAACCCCAGCACCTTACTGAGAACCCCAGCATCTTTCTGAGAACCTCGGCATCTTACTGAGAACAGAAGCATCTTACTGAGAACCCCAGCATCTTACTGGGAACCCTAGCACCTTACTGAGAACCCCAGCATCTTACTGAGAACCCCAGCACCTTACCCAAAAGGGTTCTTTCAGGTGTACAATAGTAAGTTTATTGACAAGATTGGCCCACTTAAGAGTAACTCTGGTGAGATCACTAACAGTGATAAGGATATGTGTGAAATTCTAAATACCTGCTTCCTCTCGGTTTTCACCCAGGAAAATACTAGCGATGTTCCTGAAATAATAGATTATGTAGAACAGGATGATAATAAACTATGCACGATTGCAGTAACTAGTGACATGGTTCTCAGATGAATAGAGAAACTAAAATCTAACAAATCCCAGGCCCTGATGAACTGTTTGCAAGGGTGTTAAAGGAATGTATAGAGGAACTTAGCATACCTTTGGCTATTCTTTTTAACATATCACTACAAACTGGCATAGTGCCTGATAAGTGGAAAATGGCAAATGTAATACCTATTTATAAGGCAGGTACAGGTCCTTGGCTTCGAACTATAGACCAATAAGCCTTACCACCATAGTGGGAAAATTTATGGAATCAATAATTGCCAAAGCAATTCGTAGCCATCTTGATAGACACAGATTGATTAATGAATCTCAACATGGTTTTACAAAGGGGCGTTCCTGTCTTACGAATTTACTAACATTTTTCACTAAGGTGTTTGAGGAGGTTGATAATGGTAATGATTATGATATTGTGTATGTGGACTTCAGTAAGGCTTTTGAGAGAATTGCACATCAGAGACTTTTGAGGAAACTTAAGGCACACGTAATAGAAGGAGAAATTTTTTCCTGGGCAGAGGCATGGCTGACAAATAGTCAGCAGAGAGTTTCCATAAATGTGAAGAAACCAGAATGGGGGCACGTCACAAGCGGTGTTCCTCAGGGGTCAGTGTTGGGCCCGTTGTTGTTCACAATTTACATAAACGACATAGATGAGGGAATAAATAGCGACATAAGCAAATTTGCTGATGACACCAAAATAAGCTGTCCAATTCATTCTAATGAGGACACTAGAGCACTCCAGGATGATTTGAATAGACTGATGCAGTGGTCGGAGAAGTGGCAGATGCAGTTTAATATAGACAAATGCAAAGTTCTAAATGTTGGACAGGAAAATAACCATGTGACATATAAACTAAACAATGTAGATCTTAATACTACTGATTGCAAAAAGGATTTAGGAGTTCTGGTAGTAATCTAAAACCAAGACAACAGTGCATTAGTGCTCGCATTAAAGCTAACAGAATTCTTGGCTTCATATCTAGAAGTATAAATAATAGAAGTCTTCAGGTTATTCTTCAACTCTATATATCCTTGGTTAGGCCTCATTTAGATTATGGATATAAATGCTCTGGAAAACATACAGAGGAGGATGACAAAGATGATCCCATGTATCAGAAATCTTCCCTATGAGGATACCTGGAGTTTACCTGGAGAGAGTTCCAGGGGTCAAGGCCCGGTGGCCCGGTCTGTGACCAGGCCTCCTGGTGGATCAGAGCCTGATCAACCAGACTATTGCTGCTGGCTGCACACAAACCAACGTACGAGCCACAGCCCGGCTGGTCAGGAACCAACTTTCGGTGCTTGTCCAGTGCCAGCTTGAAGACTGCCAGGGGTCTGTTGGTAATCCCCCTTATGTATGCTGGGAAGCAGTTGAACAGTCTTGGGCCCCTGACACTTACTGTATTGTCTCTTAACGTGCTAGTGACACCGCTGCTTTTCATTGGGGGGATGTTGCATCGTCTGCCAAGTCTTTTGCTTTCGTTGTGAGTGATTTTCGTTTGCAAGTTCGGTACTAGTCCCTCTAGGATTTTCCAGGTGTGTATAATTATGTGTATCTCCCGCCTGCGTTCCAGGGAATACAGGTTCAGGAACTTCAAGCGCTCCCAGTAATTGAGGTGTTTTATCTCTGTTATGCGTGCTGTGAAGGTTCTCTGTACATTTTCTAGGTCAGCAATTTCACCTGCCTTGAAAGGTGCTGTTAGTGTGCAGCAATATTCCAGCCTAGATAGAACAAGTGACCTGAAGAGTGTCATCATTGGCTTGGCATCCCTAGTTTTGAAGGTTCTCATTATCCATCCTGTCATTTTTCTAGCAGCTGCGATTGATACAATGTTATGGTCCTTGAAGGTGAGATCCTCTGACATGATCACTCTTTGACGTTGGTTTTTCGCTCTACAGTGGACCCCCGCATAACGATTACCTCCGAATGCGACCAATTATGTAAGTGTATTTATGTAAGTGCGTTTGTACGTGTATGTTTGGGGGTCTGAAATGGACTAATCTACTTCACAATATTTCTTATGGGAACAAATTCGGTTAGTACTGGCACCTGAACATACTTCTAGAGTGAAAAAATATCGTTAACCGGGGGTCCACTGTATTTTGTGGCTGGAATTTGTTTTGTACTCTGATGAAGTTTTAATTTCCTCCTGTTTACCATATCTGAGTAATTGAAATTTTTCATCATTGAACTTCATATTGTTTTCTGCAGCCCACTGAAAGATTTGGTTGATGTCCGCCTGGAGCCTTGCAGTGTCTGCAATGGAAGACACTGTCATGCAGATTCGGGTGTCATCTGCAAAGGAAGACATGGTGCTGTGGCTGACATTGTTGTCTATGTCAGATATGAGGATAAGAAACATGATGGGAGCAAGTACTGTGCCTTGTGGAACAGAGCTTTTCACCGTAGCTGCCTTGGACTTTACTCTGTTGACTTCTATAGACTGAGGGCCCTGAATCTACACTCTCTCAAAAGGCGTATAATTATGGGGGATATGATCAAGGTGTATAAATGGAAAACGGGAATAAATAAAGGGGATGTAAATAGCGTGCTGAAAATTTCCTGCCAAGACAAGACTCGCAGCAATGGTTTCAAGTTGGAAAAATTCAGATTCAGGAAGGATATAGGAAAGCACTTTTTATTTATTTATTTATTTATTTATTAATTTGAACATGATACAGAGAAGTACAAAGAATACAATTTTTAAAGTGCAACATGCCAAAATCCCTTGTATGCAGAGCATTATGTGCAGGCTTAAAAATTAACTTAAGATTAACTAAGCAATGATGTATTCAGTGGTACAAAAATTATTGTAAAACAGATAACAATTTAGTACAAATGAGTATTACAAAGACAGGTCATATGGTCATTTACTGTGTTGCTGTGTATTCAGTAGAATGGAGTATTCTGTTAGGTAATGAAGTTAAATAGTAACAAAGTTTGGTTGGGTCACAGGTTGACATTTATGAGATACATATATGAGATACAATTTATGAGATACAATTATTCAGTATTTATTTAGTTGTGGGTGAGTAAGTGATTTTTGAGAAGAGACTTGAATTTATAAACAGACAGTGTTTCTTTTATATTCACAGGTAATGAATTCCAGATTTTAGGGCCTTTTATGTGCATTGAGTTTTTGCATAGCGTGCGATGGACACGAGAAACATCAAAGAGTGATCTGTGCCTTGTGTTATGGTTATGTGTTCTGTTGAGGTTGGTAAGGAGATGTTTGAGGGGAGGGTTTATGTCAGAGTTAAGTGTTCTATGTATGTAGTAGGTGCAGTAATAAGTATGGATGTTTTGTATTGTGAGTAGGTTTAGAGTTTTGAATATTGGTGGAGTGTGCTGTCTGTAGTGGGAATTTGTATCATTCTGACTGCAGCCTTTTGTTGGGTGATTAGTGGTCTGAGATAGTTTATTGTTGTTGAGCCTCATGCACAAATTCCATAGGTGAGATAGGGGTAAATAAGTGAGTGATATAGGGCCAGGAGGGCTGACTGTGGAACATAGTACCATATCTTCGATAGTATGCCTACGGTCTTGGAAATTTTTTGGGAAATTTGTTGTATATGTGTTTGAAATTTGAGTCTATTATCAAGGTGGATTCCTAGGAATTTTCCCTCTGTGAGATTTGTGATAGGTGATCCATTTATCATTATGTTAAGAGACACATCTGCAGCTCTGTTACCAAACTGAATGTAGTAGGTTTTGTCAGTGTTTAGAGTAAGTTTGTTGGTCCTCATCCAGGTTGATATTTTCTGTAATTCGGTATTTACAGTATTGGCTTGCATGACTGGGCTCGGGTGAGAGTAGACGTATGTAGTGTCATCTGCAAATAGTGTGGGTTTGAGTAGTTGTGATGCATTTGGTAGGTCATTTATGTATATGAGAAAGAGAAGAGGGCCTAGGACACTTCCCTGTGGGACACCAACTGTAATTGGCTGTGCGGAAGAGTTTGCCCCATTTGTGTACACATATTGGCTTCTGTTGCTGAGGTATGACTTTAGGTAGTTGAGGGAGTGCCCTCTTATACCATAGTGCGACAATTTTATGTGGAGCAAGTCGTGGTCAACTGTATCGAAAGCTTTACGTAAATCAGTGAAGATCCCCAGTGGGACTTCTTTTTTCTCTATTGCTGTATAAATATGTTCTAGCATGTGGATAATAGCATCATTAGTATTTTTATTAGGCCTGAACCCAAATTGACAGGGGTTGAGTATGTTGTGGGAGATGAGGTAGGAATAGATACGCTTATGGATTAATTTTTCAAAGATTTTAGAGAGAGGGTGTAAGTTAGATATTGGCCTATAGTTATTCAAGTCTGTGTGGTCTCCTCATTTATGGATCAGGGTGACCCTTGCTATTTTGAGAACTGTAGGAAAGGTAGAGGATTCAATGGATTTATTAAAGAGTGTTGCAATGATTGGTGATAGCACCTGTGACACTTTTTTGTATATAATGGGTGGTAAGGTATTTAAATCTCCTGTCTTGTTTTTTAGTTTGTTGATAATAAGGGGGACTTCAGTTGGGTTAGTCGGAGCTAGGAACAGTGTGTTCGGGTAGCTGCCAGTGAGGTAGTCATTGGGTGGGGTATCTGAGCTTGGGATTTTATTGGCAAGGTTTTTTCCTATAGTGGAGAAGAAATCATTGAGTCTGTTTGCTGTTTCAGTAGGTGGGAATTGGGGTTCATCTGGTTTTGTTAATTCAATTTCGCTATTTCGTGTTATCTTTTTTGTTCCTAGTATTTCTGATAGGGTTTTCCAGGTCTTTTTTTTATATCACATCGTAAGTTGGATAATCTGTTCTCATAATACAAGTTTTTAGCCCTTCTTATTAGGCTGGTTAGGATTGACGAGTAACGTTTTGTTTGGTCTCTGGTTATGTGGCTCATTCTGTACTGTTTTTCGTATAGGTGCTTTGTATTTATGGATTTGAGGATACTGGGTGTTAGCCAGGGACTGTTCAGTCTCTTTGCAATCATCTGAACTTCAGCACCCATATCCAACACATAACCAAAAAAGTATCCAAAACGGTTGGGATCCTCTCCAAGATACGATACTACGTGCCGCAAACTGCCCTTCTCACACTATACCATTCACTTATATCCATACCTCACCTATGCTATCTGTGCTTGGGGTTCAACTGCAGCAACACACCTAAAGCCAATAATAACCCAACAAAAAGCCGCAGTAAGAATAATCACTAAATCCCATCCCTGGCAACACACCCCCCACTCTTCATAGATCTAAACTTACTCCCTGTTCAGTACATCCACACTTACTACTGTGCAATCTACATCTACAGGACCTTAAATTCCAATATTAACCTTGACCTAAAACACTTTCTTGATAGTTGTGACAGAACCCACAGGCACAACACCAGACACAAACATCTCTGACATTCCCCGTGTCCGACTAAACCTTTACAAAAATTCAATGTATGTCAAAGGCCCTAAAATCTGGAACACCCTATCTGAAAATTCCAAAACTGCAGACACATTCATCACCTTCAAAACTACCATCAGAAAACATCTTATCTCCCTGATACACCCTGTCAACTAATAATACGAATACCACCTGGTGGTTCACACTTACACTCACTCACCCATTTGACCATAAACAGAAATATCAATCTCAATCTCAAAATAATGAATCTTAACTAGTCATCAGTTGGCCTGTGATACTCCAATACTGAAACTATGTATAGTGCCAAAACAAAAGCATTCACATTGCTAAACTCACAACTAGTATTTAGCCACTTAGCCATAATACCAACTTACCTCATAATTTTGTAACATTTTAAACCTAAGATTTAATTTAAGTCTGCCCGAAATGCCTAGCCATGCTAGGCATTCTAGTGGTACACTCTGTAATTATTATTTTACTACATGTAAACCACACAATAACCAAATTCTGTAAACTCAGCATTGTAATACTTATAGAGAATAAACTTTGAATTTGAATTTGAATTTGAATCTGTTTAGTTTTTTAGGCCAGTGCTTGTTATAGAGGTATTGGGTCTTTTTTAGAAAATTATTAATACATTTGTCAATATCTGTATAGATTTCTAGCTCAGTGTGCCAGTCAATGTTTGTCACTGCTGCTGTGAAGTTATTGATAGCTGACTCATTGTGAAGTCTGAAAGTGACTTTAGTAGTGTCTAGGGGTAATTTGCCAAGGTTTGTTATGAGGAAGGTAGGGTAATGGTCTGTGGTATTATCTGTGATTATGCCTGATCTTAAGGGGGATATGGTGTTGGTCCAAATGTGGTCTGGTAAGGAAACACTAGTCTCTGTAACTCTTGTAGGTTTTGTTACTGTTGGTAGCAACATGCAGTTACTCATAGTGTTTGTGAATTCAGTAACATGTGGGTCTTGATCTTGTAGGAGATTTATGTTGAAGTCAACTGAGAGTAGTAAGTGATCTTTGTTCATGCGTGCATCAGTTATCATACTTCCTAGGTTTTCACTAAAGCGGGTAATGTTTGACTGTGGTACTCTGTAGATTTTTATCATTGTGAGAGGTTTTTGTAGGTATTTGGATTTGAGTTTAGCTATTATATATTCCCCATGTTCATCCCTTGTGCAAGTATTAGTGATACATTCTAGTTGGTCTGAGTAGTATATAGCTGTGCCACCCCCTACAGTTGTGTATGGCTGTGTAACCAGGAATGGCCTAGACATCTGTAGTATCAATCTTTAGCCAGGTTTTGGTGAGAGTAATGATGGACATACTGGCATGCAGGGAATTTAGTAATGCTATGAGGTCATCGTAATGTTTACTTAACCCTTTCAGGGTCCGTCCCATAGATCTACGGCTTTACGTTCACGGTCCAAACCGTAGATCTACGCCATGAGCTCAGCTCACTCTGATAAACTGTGTGGTACATTTGGGCCTAGATATGAGAGAATACATCTATGTGGTATGTGTGCACCACATAAAACAAATCCTGCAGCACACTGTGTATAATGAGAGAGAAAAAACTGAGACCATGATTTTCGATTAAAACAGCAACTTTGCAGTATTTTTTCATGTTTTTTATAGTTGTATTTGCGATTTCTTGGTCTCATTTGATAGAATGGAAGACATATTACAGAAATAGAGATGATTTTGATTGGTTTTAGCAGAGGAAATGGCTTGAAACTGAGCTCAAAGCAGCGGAAATGTTAAATTTTTGCAGATGTTCAAGAGTAAACAAACGACCTCACACGTCTAATACACGTCAGCTGGTGGGTCTAATATACATTCACAAATGTGGTGATGATATTTATACAATTATTACAATATTGCATAACAGTAAATCTTCTATTTTTTGGTGTGAATAAAAATTCATTATGTGAATAAAAAATCAAAATGGAATTTATTTGTAAAGCCTCAAAACATAACTAATGAACAGAGGAAATGTTAGTTTAGTGCCAGGAATGCCTACATTGTTCATTCTGGACCCTATTTTGAAATTGGAATATTTTGAACTTTATGTTAAATTGGCCAAATTACCAATTTCCGATCACTTTATTTTGTAGTTGAAACAGTTGACTTGGCGATTTCTTGTGCTCACTCGATAGAATAGAAGTAATACTAGTGAAATAGCTAAGAATTTGGTCGACTGGAATAATGTAATTGGCCTAAAATGGGAGTCAAAGTCGGCAAAATCGCCGATTCATAAATATCGCTGACACATCAAAATTCACGAGAGCATAATTTCGTCAAATTTCCATCAAATTTCGTACTTTTTGTTTTATTACCTTCAGAAAAAGATTCTCTACCATTTCATAAGAAAAATAACACATTTTTTTTTTTTAAATTCTTGGACACTGGGGCACCACTACAGATTTTGGCCTTGGACCCTGAAGGGGTTAAAAATCTGATATTGTAGTTAAAGACAGTTATGTTGTTGTGGGCTCTGAGAAGTGCCTTTGATTGTTGATTGTTTTGCTGTGTAGTAATTACAGCTACTGTTTGATTCATTTAAGTCATTAGATAAGAGGTTGGTATCAGGATCAATGCTTGTTATCATAAGATTTATAGTGAATCTATAGTTAGAATTAAGTATAAGACAAAGTAAATATTCTAAAGCTGAAAAATAGCACCTGAATTATTTTAACAAATGTAAAAAATATGAGCTAAGGTAGTTCTTTAAAGCTAAAATAAATGAGGCAATATAAAAGGGACTAAAATAATTTGTGGTGAACAAAAAAGTGGTAATCAAATAAATGAATATAATGGCAAAATAATGAGCTTATTACACTTTAGCACCTGAGAATAGCACCTTGATTATTTTAACAATTGTGAATATATGAACTAAGGTTGTTATATAAAGCTAAAATAAAGAAGAAAAAATATAAGGGACTAAATTAAGTAATGGTAAACAAAGTTAAAATGACAGATAGTCTCTATGATATAATATTGATTTGGGAGTAAGATCTGATTTGTTATATATAATAAATTGAGCAATATATTGTACTATAAAAAGTAAAAAAAAAAATAATATGAGGTAGTTGGTACTAGTTAGCAAAAGATAGTTAAGGAAGGGCCTTGAACAATGATATAATTGAAATATACACTAATTGCACACACAATGTAGTCACTAAGAAATGAAAATAATCTTTAAGTAGGACTTATAATATAAACTTATAATACAAACTTATAATATAAAAATACAAATTAAAATTGTACTTGCAATTGCACTAGGGTCTGATATAGGTTGTTAACAAGATCAGGAGTATAACTAGATTTAAATTGACAAAATAAAATTCACAAATTAAAGTACCAAAAGAACACTGGTTTGGTAATAGAGTCGTGGATGAGTGGAACAAACTCCTGAGTACAGTTATTGAGGCTAAAACGTTGTGTAGTTTTAAAAATAGGTTAGATAAATACAGTGGACTCCTGGTTAACGATATTTTTTCATTCCAGAAGTATGTTCAGGTGCCAGTACTGACCGAATTTTTTCCCATAAGGAATACTGTGAAGTAGATTAGTCAATTTCAGACCCCCAAACATACACGTACAAACGCACTTACATAAATACACTTACATAATTGGTCGCATTGGGAGGTGATCGTAAAGCGGGGGTCCACTGTACATGAGTGGGTGTGGGTGGGTGTGAGTTGGACCTGACTAGCTTGTGCTTCTGGGTCTGGTGCTGTGCTCCATCCTTGAGTGAAGATGACCAGAATGGGCAGGTCTTTGAGCTAATCCGGGGGGGAGGGGGACATGGACCTGCTCCGCATTGGTCAGTAGGCCTGTTGCAGTGTTTCTTCTTTCTTATGTTCTTACTGAGAACCCCAGCGTCTTACTGATAACACTAGTATCTTACTGAGAACCCCAGCATCTTACTGAGAACCCCAGCATAATACTGAGAACCCCAGCATCTTACTGAGAACCCCAGCATCATACTGAGAACCCTAGCATCTTACTGAGAACCCCAGCATCTTACTGAGAACCCCAGCATTTTACTGAGAACTCTGGCACCTTACTTAGAACCCCAGCGTCTTACTGAGAACACCAGCATGTTACTGAGAACCCCAGCACTTTTCTGAGAACCCCAGTATCTTACTGAGAACCCCAGCATTTTACTGAGAACTCTGGCACCTTACTTAGAACCCCAGCATCTTACTGAGAACCCCAGCATCTTACTAAGAACCCCAGCATTTTACTGAGAACTCTGGCACCTTACTTAGAACACCAGCATCTTACTGAGAACCCCAGCATCTTACTGAGAACCCCAGCATCTTACTGAGAACTCCAGCATCGTACTGAGAACCCCAGCATCTTACTGAGAACCCCAGAACCTCACCTTACTGAGAACCCCAGCACTGACCTTACTGAGAACCTCAGCACCTCACTGAGAACCCCAGCACCTCACATTACTTAGAACCTCAACACCTGACCCTACTGAGAACCCCAGCACAGACCTTACTGAGAACCTCAGCATTTGACCTTACTGAGAACCCCAGCACTTCACCTTACTAAGAACCCCAGCACCTCACCTTACTGAGAACCCCAGCACTGACCTTACTGAGAACCCCAGCACCTCACCTTACTGAGAATCCCAGCACTGACCTTACTGAGAACCCCAGCACCTCACCTTATTGAGAACCCCAGCACCTCACCTTACTGAGAACCCCAGCACTGACCTTACTGAGAACCCCAGCACCTCACCTTACTGAGAACCCCAGCACCTCTCCTTTCTAAGAACCCCAGCACCTCACCTTACTGAGAACCCCAGCACTGACCTTACTGAGAACCCCTGGTCACAGACTGGGCCGTGGGGGCGTTGACCTCCGGAACTCTCTCCAGGTAAACTCCAGGTAAATATCACTGAGAACCCCAGCACTGACCTTACTGAGAACCCCAGCATCTTACTGAGAACCCCAGCACTGACCTTACCGAGAACCCCAGCACCTCACCTTACTGAGAATCCCAGCACTGACCTTACTGAGAACCCCTACACCTCACCTTACTGAGAACCCCAGCACTGACCTTACTGAGAACCCCAGCACCTCACCTTACTGAGAACCCCAGCACCTCACCTTACTGAGAATCCCAGCACTGACCTTACTGAGAACCCCAGCACCTCACCTTACTGAGAACCCCAGCACTGACCTTATTGAGAACCCCAGCACCTCACCTTACTGAGAAACCCAGCACTGACCTTACTGAGAACGCCAGCACCTCACCTTACTGAGAACCCCAGCACCTCATCATACTGAGAACCCCAGCACCTCACCTTACTGAGAACCCCAGCACTGACCTTACTGAGAACCCCAGCACCTCACCTTACTGAGAACCCCAGCACTGACCTTACTGAGAACCCCAGCACCTCACCTTATGGAGAACCCCAGCACCTCACCTTACTGAGAACCCCAGCACTGACCTTACTGAGAACCCCAGCACCTCCCTGAGAACCCCAGCACCTCACATTACTTAGAACCTCAACACCTGACCCTACTGAGAACCCCAGCACAGACCTTACTGGGAACCTCAGCACCTGACCTTACTGAGAACCCCAGCACTTCACCTTAAGTACCCCAGCACTGACCTTACTGAGAACCCCAGCATCTTACTGAGAACCCCAGCATCTTACTGAGAACCCCAGCACTGAACATTAAAATGGTATAAAATACCGACAGGTTGTTAGGTAAGACACATATGCAACAGTTAGGTATCTTTATTTCGAAACGTTTCACCTACACAGTAGGCTTCTTCAGTCGAGTACAGAAAAGTTGATAGAAGCAGAAGAGACTTGAAGACGATGTAATCAGTCCATCACCCTTGAAGTTTTGAGGTGGTCAGTCCCTCAGTCTGGAGAAGAGCATTGTTTCATAGTCTGTCAGACACTGCAACACAAGGGTATCTTTGTACAGACCTGCAATCAACTTCGACAACCTCTACTAGTGAGAACGGCTGGATTTGAGAGGGACCTGACCTCCCAACATCTGCGTTCTTACTTCTACTAGTGACCTACGTCTCACCTCCTGGCGCTATATAAGGCTCCATCCTGTCACTTCAACTCCATATTGTTTCAGACTATGAAACAATGCTCTTCTCCAGACTGAGGGACTGATCACCTCAAAACTTCAAGGGTGATGGACTGATTACATTGTCTTCAAGTCTCTTCTGCTTGTATCAACTTTTCTGTACTCGACTGAAGAAGCCTACTGTGTAGGCGAAACGTTTCGAAATAAAGATACCTAACTGTTGCATATGTGTCTTACCTAACAACCCCAGCACTGACCTTACTGAGAACCCCAGCACCTCACCTTACTGAGAATCCCAGCACTGACCTTACTGAGAACCCCAGCACCTCACCTTACTGAGAAACCCAGCACCTCATCTTACTGAGAACCACAGCACCTCACCTTACTGAGAATCCCAGCACTGACCTTACTGAGAACCCCAGCATCTTACTGAGAACCCCAGCACCTCACCTTACTGAGAACCCCAGCACTGACCTTACTGAGAACCCCCAGCACCTCACTGAGAACCCCAGCACCTCACATTACTTAGTACCTCAACACCTGACCCTACTGAGAACCCCAGCACAGGCCTTACTGAGAACCTCAGCACTTGACCTTACTGAGAACCCCAGCACTTCACCTTACTAAGAACCCCACCACTGACCTTACTTAGAACCCCAGCATCTTACTGAGAACCCCAGCACTGACCTTACTGAGAACCCCAGCACCTCACCTTACTGAGAAACCCAGCACCTCATCTTACTGAGAACCCCAGCACCTCACCTTACTGAGAACCCCAGCACTGACCTTACTGAGAACCCCAGCATCTTACTGAGAACCCCAGCACCTCACCTTATGGAGAACCCCAGCACCTCACCTTACTGAGAACCCCAGCACCTCACCTTACTGAGAACCCCAGCTCCTCACCTTACTGAGAACCCCAGCACTGACCTTGCTGAGAACCTCAGCATCTCACTGAGAACCCCAGCACCTCACATTACTTAGAACCTCAACACCTGACCCTACTGAGAACCCCAGCACAGACCTTACTGAGAACCTCAGCACCTGACCTTACTGAGAACCCCAGCACCTCACCTTACTGAGAACCCCAGCACAGACCTTACTGAGAACCCCAGCATCTTACTGAGAACCCCAGCACCTCACCTTTCTGAGAACCCCACCATTGACCTTACTGAGAAACCCAGCACCTCACCTTACTGAGAACCCCAGCACCTCACCTTACTGAGAACCCCAGCACTGACCTTACTGAGAACCCCAGCATCTTACTGAGAACCCCAGCACCTCACCTTACTGAGAACCCCAGCATTGACCTTCCTGAGAACCCCAGCACCTCACCTTACTGAGAACCCCAGCATTGACCTTACTGAGAACCCTGGCATTGACCTTACTGAGAACCCCAGCATCTTACTGAGAACCCCAGCATCTCACCTTACTGAGAACCCCAGCACTGGCATTACTGAGAACCCCAGCACCTCACCTTACTAAGAACCCCAGCACTGACCTTACTGAGAACCCCAGCATCTTACTGAGAACCCCAGCACCTCACCTTACTAAGAACCCCAGCACCTCATCTTACTGAGAACCCCAGCATTGACCTTACTGAGAACCCCAGCATCTTACTGAGAACCTCAGCATCTCACTTAGAACCCCAGCACTGACATTACTGAGAACCGCAGCACCTCACCTTACTAAGAACCCCAGCACTGACCTTACTGAGAACCCCAGCATCTTACTGAGAACCCCAGCACCTCACCTTACTGAGAACCCCAGCACTGACCTTACTGAGAGTCCCAGCACCTTACCTTATGGAGAACCCCAGTACCCCACCTTACTGAGAACCCCAGCACTGACCTTACTGAGAACCCCAGCACCTCACATTACTTAGAACCTCAACACCTGACCCTACTGAGAACCCCAGCACAGACCTTACCGAGAACCTCAGCACCTGACCTTATCGTAGGGGTTCTTAAATGGAGATATTGAGGGTTGAAGGTAGACACACTTGTTGGATGGTAACGATATACAGTGGACCCCCGCATAATGATTACCTCCGAATGTGACCAATTATGTAAGTGTATTTATGTAAGTGCGTGTGTACGTGTATGTTTGGGGGTCTGAAATGGACTAATCTACTTCACAATATTTCTTATGGGAACAAATTCGGTCAGTACTGGCACCTGAACATACTTCTGGAGTGAAAAATTATCGTTAACCGGGGGTCCACTGTATTGTCAGACTGTAATGATGGGAGATGGAGCCCGGCCTTGCCTTGTCCTAGCCTGTGTCAAACGCCGACTGAGGCCGAGGTAGCTCGCCTCACACTCACGCTGCATCCCGTGACGTCATACAGTCACAGGCCTAAGGGGTCTTCTATATAAACACATGGATGATACTAATATTCTATACAACACAGGGATCAGCAACTATGCTGACAGCTCGGTCATGTTACGTATGTCGTCTCGACATACTCTACTATCTTATAGGCTGAACAGGCAGGCGGTTCTGGGCTGATTCTATACAATAACAAATTCATATATAACTTAGAACTAATGGATGGTATCATAATGGATGTTAACAAAATGAGTTTTACATAATGGGTGTTAACGTAATCACTTTTAACGTAATGATTTTTAACGTAATGCATTACAAACTATAAGAACAAATCATTGTACAATATGGATGGAATTGATCGATCGATCTGTATTCATGTACTCTATGGATTCTGAGGAAGAATAAATATATATATACAAGGTGAAATTAACAGCAAAGGTATCTGGTGCACTCAGACTATTACTGTCAAATTCTCAGAATACGGAGGGAACGTGAATACGAAAAAAAAAAAAAAAATTGTGAAAAACTAATCAGTTAATAACAAACGGTTGACAATTTACTTCATCTCTGACATATAGTTATACAGACTATGTACATTTAAACCCAATTCTGCGAGGGTGAGGTTTTCATATGCAGAAATGTTATCATCTCTGGGAGGATCGAATTCCTCTGCAATGGCTAACACATGTCTTGACTGAGGGAGATCTGAACGAGTATCTACAAAAGATACTTGTGGGTTTCTCATTACTTGTCGAGTACGCAAGGAGTAACGACATTCAGGTTGGTTATCTGACTGAGTATTTGAGGTAGAGGATACAGAGTCAAGAGGATTTTCAGCATCTGTCACATTAGTCTGAGTAGCAATATCATCATCATCGCATACTAATTTCATATGATCTAAATGCGATTCTTTGTACTTACCAGTATAGTGGACCCCCGCATAACGATATTAATCCATGCATGAGAGCTCATTGTTATGCGAAATTATCGTTATGCGAATGAATTTTCCCCATAAGAAATAATGGAAATCAAATTAATCCGTGCAAGACACCCCAAAGTATGAAAAAAAAACATTTTTACCACATGAAACATTAATTTTAATAAACACAAACTGAAAAAGGCATGCACAATTACATGACACTTACTTTTATTGAAGATCTGGTGATGATTGATGGGATGGGAGGAGGAGAGAGTCTTAGTGTTTAGAAGGGGAATCCCCTTCCATTAAGACTTGAGGTGTCAAGTCCTTTTCTGGGGTTACTTCCCTTCTTCTTTTAATGCCACTAGGACCAGCTTCAGAGTCACTGGACTTCTGTCGCACAACATATCTGTCCATAGTGGCCTGTACCTCTCATTCCTTTATGACTTCCCTAAAGTGTTTCACAACATTGTCAGTGTAATAGTCACCAGCACGGCTTGCAATAGCTGTGTGAGGGTGATTTTCATCCATAAAGGTTTGCACTTTCAGCCACATTGCACAGATTTCCTGAATCTTTGTAGTAGGCAATTTCTTCAATTTCTCTTTCCCCTCCTCCGAACCAGTTTCCTCAGGTCTGGCCTCTTGCTGTTGAAGTTGATCTAGCAGCTCATCAGTGGTTAGTTCTTCATTGTCCTCCTCCACCAACTCTTCCACATCATCCCCACTAACCTCCAACCCCAAGGACTTTCCCAATGCCATAATGGATTCCTCAACTGGCATACTCCTCTCAGGGTTAGCCTCAAACCCTTCAAAATCCCTTTTGTCTACACATTCTGGCCACAGTTTCTTCCAAGCAGAGTTCAAGGTCCTCTTAGTCACTCCCTCCCAAGCCTTACCTATAAGGTTTACACAATTGAGGATATTAAAGTGATCTCTCCAAAAGTCTCTTAGAGTCAGTTGAGTTTCTGAGGTCACTACAAAGCACCTTTCAAACAGAGCTTTTGTGTACAGTTTTTTGAAGTTTGCAATAACCTGCTGGTCCATGGGCTGCAGGAGAGGAGTGGTATTAGGAGGCAAAAACTTCACCTTAATGAATCTCATGTCCGCATAAAGTCGCTCTGCCACGTCTGTAGGATGACCAGGGGCATTGTCTAACACCAGGAGGCACTTAAGTTCTAATTTCTTTTCAGTTAGGTAATCTTTCACATTGGGGGCAAATGCATGGTGTAACCAGTCATAGAAAAAGTCCCTAGTGACCCATGCCTTACTATTTGCCCTCCACAGCACACACAAATTAGCCTTGAGGATATTCTTTTGCCTGAATGCTCTGGGAGTTTCTGAGTGATACACTAATAAAGGCTTCACTTTGCAATCACCACTAGCATTGGAACACATCAACAGAGTAAGCCTGTCTTTCATAGGCTTATGTCCTGGGAGTGCCTTTTCCTCCTGAGTAATGTAGGTCCTGCTTGGCATTTTCTTCCAAAACAGGCCTGTTTCATCACAATTAAACACTTGTTCAGGTTTCAGTCCTTCACTGTCTATGTACTCCTTGAATTCCTGCACATATTTTTCAGCTGCTTTGTGGTCCGAACTGGCAGCCTCACCATGCCTTATCACACTATGTATGCCACTACGCTTCTTAAATATCTCAAACCAACCTTTGCTGGCCTTAAATTCACTCACATCATCACTAGTTGCAGGCATTTTTTTAATTAAATCCTCATGCAACTTCCTAGCCTTTTCACTTATGATCACTTGAGAGATGCTATCTCCTGCTATCTGTTTTTCATTTATCCACACCAATAAGAGTTTCTCAACATCTTCCATCACTTGCGATCTCTGTTTCGAAAACACAGTTAAACCTTTGGCAAGAACAGCTTCCTTGATTGCCTTTTTGTTGCCCACAATAGTAGCGATGGTTGGTTGGGGTTTACTATACAACCTGGCCAGCTCGGAGACACGCACTCCACTTTCATACTTATCAATGATCTCTTTCTTCATCTCTATAGTAATTCTCACCCTTATTCCTGTAGGGTTGGCACTAGAAGCTTTCTTGGGGCCCATGGTCACTTATTTTGCAGATAAAATCACCAAAAACACTGTAATAATACGAAATGTTCCGATTGTATGCTTGGATGTTACCGTGGAGGCTGGCTGGTAAACAATGCCACCGGCGGAACATGTGAGGCTGGCTAAGGCCGCACATTAGACGCGTCTCGGACGAACAGCGTTGAGCGGGTTTTTTAGCGGTATGCGAGGCAAAATCTTAGCGATAAAATGTATCGGTATGCGGATTTAACATTATGTAAGGCCAACGGTATGCGGGGGTCCACTGTACTATTTTCTCTAACCTTATACTTATTACCAGAGATATGTTCTACAACTCGATAAGGTCCGACAAACTTTTGATCGAGCTTAGGCATTGCGGATGTTTTGTTGAAATTTGTCAGCATTACTCTCGAACCTACTTTGACTTTTGATGGCTTAGCACAGCTATTAGTTACTCTAGTAAATTCTGCTGTTGATTTATGAAGACTTTCACGGATTCTTCTAAAAACATTCTGAGCCATGCTGGTACGAGTTGCTACGAAATCATCAGGGTTGTAATTTGGTTTCGGAGTGGAATATAACAACTCATAGGGTAAACGCTTGTCTACACCATACAATGCATAATGTGGAGTATCACCTATGGAAGCATTGTAAGCAGAATTTATGGCACATTGAACATCTGGTATGACTTCATCCCAAGTTTCACTATCGGGGTTGATAGTGGCTCTCAGGACATCAAGTACTTTCTTATTGGTTCGTTCGGCTAACCCATTGCTGGCAGGATGATGAGGAACAATGGTGGATTTAGAGATCTTGTACAAAGTACACAAATTTTCAAGAATCTCATTACAGAATTCACCTCCATTATCTGTTACTAAGGACTTAGGGATGGTATGCCTGCAGATAATGCATTCTTTAAACGCTTTAGCTACTGTCTCTGCAGTCTTATCTGCAATAGGAACTAACTCACAATATCTGGTGAAATGGTCTACCATAACACACAGATGTTTGTTGCCTTGGAGGGAACATTTAAAATTGGTTAACAAGTCAAGGGCAACTCTTTCCCATGGTTCGCTAGTGGTTGGGTACACTTGGATTGGATTAGGACCATTGACATTTCCTTTATGTTGCATACAAACACAACATTTCTTAACATACTCTGAAATGTCAGTTGCCATACGTGGCCAAAAGTATTTCATTCTGGCTTGTTTCACAGAACGATCCATACCAGGGTGTGCAACACCTGGTGCATCATGAACTAGCTGTAGAGCTACGTTCACTAGTGACTGTGGAATTACTAACTGGTAAACTCTTCTACTTGGAGTACCCAACTCAGCTGTTCGATACAGTAATTCTTGGCTCATTACAAAGTCACTAATGGGTGCTGGTGGCTTCACAGTAAGAATAAGATCTTCCTGGAGCAGGAATCGAATCACACCAGACCACATGGGATCTGTTCTTTGGGCATTTTTGACATCCTCAACAGTAAATGGAGGATCTGCAGTAACTACACTAACGTGCCGCGATAAAGCATCTGCGACTACATTTGACTTGCCAGGTAAATGTTCAAAAGTGGGATTAAACTCTTGGATAGTCAAGGTCCATCTGGCTAACCTTCCAGTGGGCTGTTTGTTCTGGAATAAAGGTATCAGTGGTGCATGGTCTGTCAAGACATGAACAGGGTACTGGTAAATAATGTCTCAGAAGTGCTTTAAAGACCATACTATTGCTAAAGCTTCTTGCTCCATTACTGTATAATTACGTTCAGCCTTCGTAAGGACTCGGCTAGCAAATGCAACTGCGTTGTACTTGCCATCAGTCTTCTGAGTTAGTACGGCACCTATGCCAATTGAACTAGCATCAGTTGTCAGATAGAAGGGCTTAGAAAAATCTGGGAATTTCAAAATTGGAGCAGATGTTAGCTTTTCTTTTAGAGTTTGGAATGCTCTTTCTTGACGGAAGGTCCAAACGAAATGAGCATCCTTCTTAAGCAATTCAGTTAGCGGAGCTGCTATTGAAGAAAAATTTGCAATGAAAGATCTGTAGAAACCTGCTAGACCCACAAAGGATCTTACAGCATCAGCAGTTTTGGGAGTTGGAAAATTTAGTACTGCCGTTACTTTACTTTGATCAGTCGTAACCCCTCTAGGAGTGACTACGTAACCAAGAAACTTAATTTCTGATCTGAAAAATTGACATTTGGACAGTTTGATCTTTAAATTGGCTTCTTCAAGCTTGCCAAGTACTATATCAAGTCTTTTTAGGTGTGTATCCACATCTTCGGACATGACGATTACGTCGTCTAAGTACACCATAAGTGCTTTACCTATAAGACCTCTAAAGATGTTGGTCATGAGTCTAGAGAACGTGATAGGTGAGGATCGTAATCCAAAAGCCATTCATAGGAAATGATAATGACCTGTGGGAGTGGAGAATGCAGTTAACTCTTGGCTGTCCTCGTGAAGAGGGACTTGCCAAAACCCTTGTAACAAGTCCAGGGTCGAGAAGACTTTGTTATCTCCGATATTGCGTAAAATGTCACCTAGTACAGGAAGTGGGAAGTGATCTGGAATGGCTTACGCATTTAACTTCCTAAAGTCAATCACCGGGCGCCAAGTGCCGTCCTTCTTAGGCACTAGGATCAAGGGCGCATTCCAGGGTGAATTGCTATGTGCAATAACTCCATCATTGAGCATCTGATTGATCAGTTCCTCTGCGACAGCAACTTGGGAATGAGGCATTCTGTACGCAGGTATATAGATAGGTCTAGTACCAGGTTCAAGTGGAATACGATGGGACAATAAGTTTGTTATACCCATCTTCTCACCTGGTAAGGCAATGGCTTTACGACGTATGTTCAACGGCGTCAACAAGCGCTGGACTTCGTCTGGGAAATCAGTGGGAGCTAAGTCTTTCTCCTGAACTGGTGGGATGGATTGATCCAGTGGAGTGGATGAGGTCTCCACTGTTGAAATAGCACCGACCCACTGGTCAGGTGGCACGTCATCCTGTACTTGAACAGGGTAAGGATAGTGAACTAGGTCAATGAGGTTGGTATTTGCTCTGAGACAAACACTGTGACCCGAAGTGTTAGCAAGGAATAAATGGATCTTACTGTCTCTTACAACGTGTAAGGAAGGTTCAACAAATAAACCCTTGACCTTGCAGGAATCACTGTCAACTAGGACGTTATCACCATCTGGAACATTAGGAACAACAACAGACACTCTAGTGAGAGCACTCGCCACAACAGAGACATCTTTCTGCAGACGGCATGTGACATCAACAAGAGATGGCATTACTAGTTTCAAGTAATTATTTTCCGACAAGGCGTCCCCTGTGGAGAAACTACTACTTGGACTAGCAGACATTGCAGGGATAGGCAGAGCACTCAAAGCAGTCTGAGCGTCCTCGGACACTTGAGGCAATACACTATCTTGCATATCTGAAGGTGTAGGTGGAACACAGATGGGAGTGACAGAGTTACCAGTGCCTGACCGCTTGGGTACGCTACTGGAGAATGCATTGGCTTGTAAGGACTTAATCCGTACATCATACTCTGCAGCAGTATGACAGATTTCTGATCCAAGCTGGTAACCCCAGAATGGAATGATCAAGTCGTCAATTTGGGCATGCCATCGGTACGGGTTGAGCACAATGCGTAAGTCTCGCATGGAAGCAAATCCCAGTAGAAGGTCTCCAGGGAAAGTAATCTGGTCGACAAGAAAAGCAGCAGTAAAGTCTCTGCCTTGGATAGTAAAGGTGAGCGAAGTCTGCCCTCGGACTCGCAGAAGAGAACCAGCTACTCCACTAAGGGAGGTTACAGTAGTTGGTTCAACGAGGAGGACACGTCGTAGCTGCTTCTCTTTAAACAAGCTAGACCTGATGATATTAACTTGCGCACCAGAGTCCATGAACACATGAACGGGCGCATTATGGAAAGAAGCTTGTACTAAAGGACCAATCGTTTCATTAGGAGTTATATGCAAACAGAAAGGTGGGTTGTCATCGGAGAAGGCATTTTCTACCTACTTCATCCCCAAATTCCTCTACGTCAGAGACTTGTGAAGCAGCATCAGCAGCAGGGTTGTCATTCTCAAGGCTGGCTAAGGCTTCATAGGAATTTTGGACTGGGATGGTGTACTTGTTATCACCTACTACTGTCACAACTGGACGAGTAGACTTGGGCGCTCGGATTCCCCGAATTGGAAGAATGAGCCTGGTTCTGGTTAGTTTGTAAACCACGGCGTCTGTTTCCTCTCCTGGCTCTGCGGTTGGAACGGCCACGGAAAGATCTAGAGTACTGCAGGTTGTAGAGAGCATTGCACTCAGATGTGTCATGTCCATGAATTCTATGATAAGTACAGTAGGGAAGATCTGACTGGTACTCATCATCAGTACGACACTTCTTAGGGTGACTGTCATGACAATTAATAGCAATATGGCCACGGTAACCACAATTGTAGCAAGTTCTTTGACTGTGGGTACTGTACATACTACGGGTGCTACGGGAATGATGGCTCTTAACACTAGCTTTGGATGATGGACACGAGTGATTAAAGAGAGAACCCCAGCACTTCACCTTACTAAGAACCCCAGCACTGACCTTACTGAGAACCCCAGCATCTTACTGAGAACCCCAGCACTGACCTTACTGAGAACCCCAGCACCTCACCTTACTGAGAATCCCAGCACTGACCTTACTGAGAACCCCAGCACCTCACCTTACTGAGAAACCCAGCACCTCATCTTACTGAGAACCCCAGCACCTCACCTTACTGAGAACCCCTGCACTGACCTTACTGAGAACCCCTGCATCTTACTGAGAACCCCAGCACCTCACCTTATGGAGAACCCCAGCACCTCACCTTACTGAGAACCCCAGCACTGACCTTGCTGAGAACCTCAGCATCTTATTGAGAACCCCAGCACCTCACTTTACTGAGAACCCCAGCACTGACCTTACTGAGAACCCCAGCACCTCACCTTATGGAGAACCCCAGCACCTCACCTTACTGAGAACCCCAGCACTGACCTTACTGAGAACCCCAGCACCTCACTGAGAACCCCAGCACCTCACTGAGAACCCCAGCACCCCACATTACTTAGAACCTCAACACCTGACCCTACTGAGAACCTCAGCACCTGACCTTACTGAGAACCCCAGCACCTCACCTTACTGAGAACCCCAGCACCTCACCTTACTGAGAACCCCAGCACCTCACCTTACTGAGAACCCCAGCACCTCACCTTACTGAGAACCTCAGCATTGACCTTACTGAGAACCCCAGCACCTCACCTTACTGAGAACCCCAGCACTGACCTTACTGAAAGCCCCAGCATCTTAATGAGAACCCCAGCACCTCACCTTACTGAGAACCCCAGCATTGACCTTACTGAGAACCCCAGCACCTCATCTTACTGAGAACCCCAGCACTGACATTACTGAGAACCCCAGTATCTTACTGAGAACCCCAGCATCTTACTGAGAACCCCAGCACCTCACCTTACTGAGAACCCCAGCACTGACCTTACTGAGAACCCCAGCACCTCACCTTATGGAGAACCCCAGCACCTCACCTTACTGAGAACCCCAGCACTGACCTTACTGAGAGCCCCAGCACCTCACCTTATGGAGAACCCCAGCACCTCACCTTACTGAGAACCCCAGCACTGACCTTGCTGAGAACCTCAGCATCTTACTGAGAACCCCAGCACCTCACCTTACTTAGAACCCCAGCACTGACCTTACTGAGAACCCAAGCACTATAAAATGTATTTTTTGTGAATATTTTTGTGTTTCTCGAATGGATTAATTGTATTTCCATTATTTCTTATGGGAAATATTGCTTCAAATTTCAGACTTTTTGAATTTAGAACTAGCTCCTGGAATGGATTAATTTCGATTTTTGAGGTTCCACTGTAGCTTGTCATTGGGCTCTTCTTCTAGAGTAAACTTGATAGGCGGTTCAGCTTTGTTGAGACTTCCCTGAAGATTCCACACATCAAAATGTTTGGGAGTTATTATGAGGACGTCGTCCACATAACGTAACCAGTTGATGCTGGTGGGGTGATGTTGATGAAGTGTTCAGCTTCCAGGTGCTCCATATACAAGTTAGCTAAGATGGCATAGATAGGGGACCCCATTCCCATACCATAGGATTGTTTGTAGAGCCTTTTATTGAAAAAAAAACCAATCAAAATTAATGCAGAGATCAATCAAATCAACAAAATCTCTGGGAGGTAGAGGAAGGTTAAGGTCCTGATTAATCGACTTTATGTTCTAGAACGTCAATGGCTTGTGTGGTGGGTACTTTAGTGAAGAGAGAAGTCACGTCCAAACTACTTAGTTTCTTGTTTCGGATGGAGAGGTTTTTGATATGGTTGAGAAGGTTGCCTGAATGCTTAAGATGAGTGGGGCTGATGGTCCCTAGAAGGCAGGAAAGATGTTTGGCAAGAACTCCGGCTAGTTTGTGTGGTGCACTGCCTATATCTGATGTGACTGATCTGGGAGGAATATTGTGTTTATGGGTCTTGGGTAAAACCATATATATGTGCTGGTTTAGGGTTGCTGGGTATCAAGTACAGAAGTTTCTTTCCTTCACTAGTGCGTTTAAGTATTTGTTTGGTTTTGTATAGGAAATCTTTGGTTACTACTACTACTACCACTAGTATTACACCTCATTCTAAGCCTATATATACCCTCTGTGTCCATGTATTGTTTGTAATGGCTTGAGAAAGCTCCAGGAGAGCAAAATATTGCCACAATTAAATGTCACATTAGTTTCATTTGTATCCTTTTACTTAACATATTGTAGATGAATGGTTCAGAGAACCGACATGTTGATAAATTAGACACATGTGCAACTCTTGGGTATCTTTATTGAGGAAACGTTTTGCCACACAGTGGCTTCATCAGTCTATACAAAGGAGAATCGTGAAGAACAGGAGGAGAATGAGGTAATCAGTCCCTCAACCTTGAGTCGATGTGGTTAGTCCATCAAGATTTAACATTTTCGCTACTTTGAGCTCAATTTCAAAGTACTTGTCATTGTGAAACCAATCAAAATCATCACTATTTCTGTAATATATCTTCCATTCTATCAAATGAGACCAGGAAATCAAGAATACAACCATAAATATTTTTTTTTATTATTAACACATCGGCCGATTCCCATCAAGACAGGGTGGCCCGAAAAAGAAAAACTTTCACAATCATTCACTCCATCACTGTCTTGCCAGTGCTTTACACTGCAGTTATAAAATTGCAACATTAACACCCCTCCTTCAGAGTGTAGACACTGTACATGTACTTCCCATCTCCAGGACTCAAGTCCGGCCTGCCGGTTTCCCTGAATTTCTTCATAAATGTTACTTTGGTCGCACTCCAACAGCACATCAAGTATTAGAAACCATTTGTCTCCATTCACTCCTATCAAAAACGTTCATGCAC
The DNA here is from genome assembly GCF_038502225.1 of Cherax quadricarinatus. Lineage (NCBI taxonomy): Eukaryota > Metazoa > Arthropoda > Malacostraca > Decapoda > Parastacidae > Cherax > Cherax quadricarinatus. Next base: position 31,353,499 of record NC_091336.1, on the reverse strand, counting down.
GCTTGCTGGAAATCCAAGCCCCTTGCACACAAAACCTCCTTTACCCTCTCCCTCCGACCCTTCGTAGGTGGACCCCTATCCCGCCTTCCTTCCACTACAGATTTATACGCTCTCGAAGTCTTTGTTTTGTTCCATTCTCTCTACATGTCTGAACCACCTCAACAACCCCTCCTCAGCCCTCTGGATAATAGTTTTGGTAATCCCACACCTTCTCCTAATTTCCAAACTACGAATTCTCTGCATTATATTCACACCACACATTGCCCTCAGACACGACATCTCCAATGCCTCCAGCCTTCTCCCTGTTGCAACATTCATCACCCATGCTTCACACCTATACAATAGTGTTGGTACAACTATACTCTCATACATTCCCCTCTTTGCTTCCATTGACAAAGTTCTTTGTCTCTACAGACTCCTAAGTGCACCACTCACCCTTTTTCCCTCATCAATTCTGTGATTCACCTCATCCTTCATAGACCCATCTGCTGACACGTCCACTCCTAAATATCTGAATGCATTCACCTCCTCCATACTCTCTCCCTCCAATCTGATATCCAATCTTTCGTCACTTAATCTTTTTGTTATCCTCATAACCTTACTCTTTCCTATATTCACTTTTAATTTTCTTCTTTTACATACCCTACTGAATTCATCCACCAACCTCTGTAACTTCTCTTCAGAATCTCCCGAAAGCACAGTGCCATCAGCAAAGAGCAACTGTGACAATTCCCACTTTGTGTTTGATTCTTTATCTTTTAACTCCACACCTCTTGCCAAGACCCTCGAATTCACTTCTCTTACAACCCCATCTATAAATATATTGAACAACCACGGTGACATCACACATCTTTGTCTAAGGCCTACTTTTACTGGGAAATAATCTCTCTTTCTCCTACATACTCTACCCTGAGCCTCACTATCCTTGTAAAATCTCTTCACTGCTTCCAGTAACCTATCCACCCTATCGTATGCCTTTCCCAAATCCATAAATGCCACAAAAACCTCTTTACCCTTATCTAAATACTGTTCTCCTATATGTTTCACTGTAAACACCTGGTCTACACACCCCCTACCTTTCCTAAAGCCACCTTGTTCATCTGCTGTCCTACTGTCCATCTCACTCTTAATTCTTTCACTAATAACTCTACCATATACTTTACCAGGTATACTCAACAGACTTATTCCCCTTTAATTTTTGCACTCTCTTTTATCCCCTTTGCCTTTATACTAAGGTGCTATGCATGCTCTCTCCCAATCCCTAGGTTTACCTGGAGTTTACCTGGAGAGAGTTCCGGGGGTCAACGCCCCCACGGCCCGGTCTGTGACCAGGCCTCCTGGTGGATCAGAGCCTGATCAACCAGGCTGTTGCTGCTGGCTGCATGCAAACCAACGTACGAGCCACAGCCCGGCTGATCAGGAACTGACTTTAGGTGCTTGTCCAGTGCCAGCTTGAACACTGCCAGGGGTCTGTTGGTAATCCCCCTTATGTGTGCTGGGAGGCAGTTGAACAGTCTCGGGCCCCTGACACTTATTGTATGGTCTCTTAACGTGCTAGTGACACCCCTGCTTTTCATTGGGGGGATGGTGCATCGTCTGCCAAGTCTTTTGCTTTCGTAGTGAGTGATTTTCGTGTGCAAGTTCGGTACTAGTCCCTCTAGGATTTTCCAGGTGTATATAATCATGTATCTCTCCCTCCTGCGTTCCAGGGAATACAGGTTTAGGAACCTCAAGCGCTCCCAATAATTGAGGTGTTTTATCTCCGTTATGCGCGCCGTGAAAGTTCTCTGTACATTTTCTAGGTCGGCAATTTCACCTGCCTTGAAAGGTGCTGTTAGTGTGCAGCAATATTCCAGCCTAGATTGAACAAGTGACCTGAAAAGTGTCATCATGGGCTTGGCCTCCCTAGTTTTGAAGGTTCTCATTATCCATCCTGTCATTTTTCTAGCAGATGCGATTGATACAATGTTATGGTCCTTGAAGGTGAGATCCTCCGACATGATCCTTACCCTCTTCCATACATTTATTAAATAATAGCACTGACCACTCCAAAACTATATCCCCACCTGCTTTTAACATTTCTATCTTTATCCCATAAATACCATTCGAAAATACATTCAAAAGTCACTGTTTTAAACCAAAAACACAGTCAGAGTTTTTTTTCTCATTATGTACTGTGTGCTTCAGGATATTTTTTATACTGTGCACACTGACCATGCAGACCCATTCTTTCATATGTAGGCCTGCCAGCTTTCTTCCACCAGATTTGAAGGCGCTAGAATTTACATGTATAAGTATGTGACTGACCCTGGTTGCAATGACATACAAGTATGTGACCGACCCTCAGAGGGTTGAGAACCATTGGAGTGTACACACTAACTGTACCCTGGGTTAAAATCCACTGGAGTGTAACACACTAACTGTACCCTGGGTTAGGAACCATTGAATAAATACATGAGTGAGAGGGGTTGGATTTGAGTGGGACGTGCAAATTTTTTGTTGGTGGGATGGATTGTGAAGGACCTGCCAGGTATGGGCCAACAGGCCTGCTGCAGTGCTCCTTCTTTCTCATGTTCTTATCAACTGCACCCTGGGTTAAGAACCACCAGAGTGTAACACGCCAACAGTGAACTAAGAGTGTAATGTAACTTGCTGATCTATCATTTCATTATTGTAATTTTTTCTGCAGCCTCCAGAATGCTTGGTATAGTTAACATCAACACATTATTCTCTTAGTAAGAAATTAACTCTTTTGTTGTGTTGTTATGGTTGTATTTATTTTGAATGTCTGGTAGGAGTCATTATTTCAAATTGAACTGCACTATCATACACATTACTTGATCATGTTACCTCTTAATGATGTAGGCATCAATGCATTATTATTATTATTATTATTATTATTATTATTATTAAAACAAGTAATAATCTCAGTAGTGCCACAACACAGCACTTGAAGATTACTTTATTGCTACCTTAGGGTAGTGGACTTTCAATAAACCTAACTTTATTGTTCTTTATTCACAGAATGTAAATCTGCTGACTAGTTGAGGTTGCATTTTGTGTTTTGTTTCAGGTTCTTCTCGTCACTAGTGCTGGAGACTTGGACGTGGAACTATGGTCCAGAGAGGCACCCAAGGCATGCCGAAATTTTGTGCAGTTGTGTTTGGAAGGCTACTACAATGGCACAATTTTTCACCGAGTCATCCCTGGCTTCATTGTTCAGGGAGGTGATCCATCTGGAACTGGAGAGGGAGGAGAGTCCATATATGGCAAACCATTCCGAGTAAGTGTCTTAAAGTTGCCTCCATTCTTGGCATAGTTATCTGTTGTGCACTGCAGTGAAGGCTTCTTATTCATGCATGGATATCCTAATAAAATTGATTTCATAATATGGTAGGGCCCCGCTTTACGGCGTTTCGCTTTGCGGCATTCCGCTAATATGGTCATTTCAAATTATGACCAAAACTTTCTATATGGCTCCCCCCATCTGACTTTCTAATATGGTCACTGTGCCCCACCCGGTTTGTTTACATTCTGTGCAAGATCCGTAAGCATTATGTCTCTCCATTATGTCTGGAAACTCCAAAATTTCAAGTGCTTTTAAAAGTTATTTCATATTTTATATATACTCTGATAAATACCTGTATATACCCGTACCTAAATAAACTTACACACTGTGCTGGCGTACTGGTAAACATTAAAATCAGTAAGCATGTCTTATGCCTCGAGACATCATATTAGTAATGATAATGATCATCGAGTCTCATTAACCCTTAAACGGTCCAAACGTATATATACGTTCACTTGCGTAGCGCCCCAAATTTTTTAAGAAAAAAAAATCGTTTTTTTTTATAGGAAAAAAGAGCATATGGTTTCCAGGCATCCCCAATTATTTTAATATGGCGCACAGTGAGTGCTCACACCCATTCTCTCATGTCTGGGTGACTCAGGGTTATCGTGGCAATGTTGAATGAATGACAAAGAAAACGTATATATACGTTTGGACCATTTAGGGGTTAAATGTCATATATTATGTTAACCCTTTCAGGGTCCGTCCCGTAGATCTACGGCTTTATGGTGAGTGTCCAAACCGTAGATCTACGCCATGAGCTCAGCTCACTCTGATAAACTGTGAGTGGTACATTTGGGCCTAGATATGAGAGAATACATCTATGTGGTATGTGTGCACCACATGAAACAGATCCTGCAGCACACTGTGTATAATGAGAGAAAAAAACTGAAATCATGATTTTTCGATTAAAACAGCAACTTTGCAGTGTTTTTTCGTATGTTTTTTATAGTTGTATTTGCGATTTCTTGGTCTCATTTGATAGAATGGAAGACATATTACAGAAATAGAGATGATTTTGATTGGTTTTAGCACTGGAAATGGCTTGAAACTGAGCTCAAAGTAGCGGAAATGTTAAATTTTTGCCGATATTCAAGAGTAAACAAACGACCTCACACGTCTAATACACGTCAGCTGGTGGGTCTAATATACATTCACAAATATGGTGATGATATTTATACAATTATTACAGTATTGCATAGCAGTAAATCTTCTATTTTTTGGTGTGAATAAAAATTCATTATGTGAATAAAAAATCAAAATGGAATTTATTTGTAAAGCCTCAAAACATGACTAATGAACAGAGGAAATGTTAGTTTAGTGCCAGGAATGCCTACATTGTTTATTCTGGACCCTATTTTGAAATTGGAATATTTTGAACTTTGTGTTAAATTGGCCAAATTAACAATTTCCGATCACTTTTTTTTTGTAGTTGAAACAGTTGACTTGGCGATTTCTTGTGCTCAATCGATAGAATAGAAGTAATACTAGTGAAATAGCTAAGAATTTGGTTGATTGGAATAATGTAATTGGCCTAAAATGGGAGTCAAAGTCGGCAAAATCGCCGATTCGTAAATATCGCTGACACATCAAAATTCGCGAGAGCATAATTTCGTCAATTTTCCACCAAATTTCGCACTTTTTGTTTTATTACCTTCACAAAAAGATTCTCTACGATTTCATAAGAAAAAATAACAAATTTTTTTTTTGAAAATTCTTGGACACTGGTGCGTGACTCCAGATTTGGGCCTTGGACCCTGAAAGGGTTAATATACATATTTTCATTAATCCATCTATGATAGTTTTTAACTTTCACCATCATTCACTGTCTTGCCAGAAGGGTGCTTTACACTACAATTTTTAAACTGCAACCATAACACCCCTCCTTCAGAGTGCAGGCACTGTACTTCCCATCTCCAGGACTCAAGTCCGGCCTGCCGGTTTCCCTGAATCCCTTCATAAATGTTACTTTGCTTACACTCCAACAGCACATCAAGTATTAAAAACCATTTGTCTCCATTCACTCCTATCAAACACGCTCAAGCATGCCCGCTGGAAGTCCAAGCCCCTCGCACACAAAACCTCCTTTACCCCCTCCCTCCAACCTTTCCTAGGCCGACCCCTACCCCGCCTTCCTTCCACTACAGACTGATACACTCTTGAAGTCATTCTGTTTCGCTCCATTCTCTCTACATGTCCGAACCACCTCAACAACCCTTCCTCAGCCCTGTGGACAACAGTTTTGGCAATCCCGCACCTCCTCCTAACTTACAAACTATGAATTCTCTGCATTATATTCACACCACACATTGCCCTCAGACATGACATCTCCACTGACTCCAGCCTTCTCCTCGCTGCAACATTCATCACCCATGCTTCACACCCATACAGGAGCATTGGTAAAACCATACTCTCATACATTCCCCTCTTTGCTTCCAAGGACAAAGTTCTTGGTCTCCACAGACTCCTAAGTGCAACGCTCACCCTTTTCCCCTCATCAATTCTATGATTCATCTCATCTTTCATAGACCCATCCGCTGACACGTCCACTCCCAAATATCTGAATACATTCACCTCCTCCATACTCTCTCCCTCCAATCTGATATCCAATCTTTCATCACCTAATCTTTTTGTTATCCTCATAACCTTACTCTTTCCTGTATTCACTTTCAATTTTCTTCTTTCACATACCCTACCAAATTCATCCACCAACCTCTGCAACTTCTCTTCAGAATCACCCAAGAGCACAGTGTCATCAGCAAAGAGCAACTGTGACAATGCCCACTTCATGTGTGATTCTTTATCTTTTAACTCCACACCTCTCGCCAAGACCCTCGCGTTTACTTCTCTTACAACCGCATCTATAAATACAGAGGACCCCCGGTTAACGATATTTTTTCATTCCAGAAGTATGTTTAGGTGCCAGTACTGACCGAATTTGTTCCCATAAGGAATATTGTGAAGTAGATTAGTCCATTTCAGACCCCCAAACATACACGTACAAACGCACTTACATCAATACACTTATATAATTGGTCGCATTTGGAGGTGATCGTTAAGCGGGGATCCACTGTATATTGAACAACCACGGTGACATCACACGTCCTTGTCTAAGGCCTAGTTTTACTGGGAAATAATCTCCCTCTTTCCTACATACTCTAACTTGAGCCTCACTATCCTTGTAAAAACTCTTCACTGCTTTCAGTAACCTACCTCCTATACCATACATCTGCAACATCTGCCACATTGCCCCCCTAACCACCCTGTCATACTCCTTTTCCAAATCCATAAATGCCACAAAAACCTCCTTAGCCTTATCTAAATACTGTTCACTTATATGTTTCACTGTAAACACCTGGTCCATACACCCCCTACCTTTCCTAAAGCCTCCTTGTTCATCTGCTATCCTGTTCTCCGTCTTACTCTTAATTCTTTCAATAATAACTCTACCATACACTTTACCAGGTATACTCAACAGACTTATCCTCCTATAATTTTTGCACTCTCTTTTGTCCCCTTTGCCTTTATACAAAGGAACTATGCATGCTCTCTGCCAATCCCTAGGTACCTTACCCACTTCCATACATTTATTAAATAATAGCACCAACCACTCCAGAACTATATCCCCACCTGCTTTTAACATTTCTATCTTTATCCCATCAATCCCAGCTGCCTTACCTCCTTTCATTTTACCTACTGCCTCCCGAACTTCCCCCACACTCACAACTGGCTCTTCCTCACTCCTACAAGATGTCATTCCTCCTTTCCCTATACATGAAATCACAGCTTCCCTATCTTCATCAACATTCAACAATTCCTCAAAATATTCCCTCCATCTTCCCAATACCTCTATCTCTCCATTTAATAACTCTCCTCTCCTATTTTTAACTGACAAATCCATTTGTTCTCTAGGCTTCCTTAACTTGTTAATCTCACTCCAAAACTTTTTCTTATTTTCAACAAAATTTGTTGATAACAACTCACCCACTCTCTCATTTGCTCTCTTTTTACATTGCTTCACCACTCTCTTAACCTCTCACTTTTTCTCCATATACTCTTCCCTCCTTGCATCACTTCTGCTTTGTAAAAACTTCTCATATGCTAACTTTTTCTCCCTTACTACTCTCTTTACATCATCATTCCACCAATTGCTCCTCTTCCCTCCTGCACCCACTTTCCTGGGAAATAATCTCATAAAGACCATATAAAGACCATAAATGCACCCCACAGTAGAATAAACAAACATAAATATGAGATGTGGTAGCCAGACGACTTGCACGAGTGACGCCATATTAGTAATAATAATAATAATAATAATAATAATAATAATCACCGAGTTTCATTAAATGTCGTATATTACGTTAATATACACATTTTCTTTAATCCATCTATGATTTTTTTTTCAAAATTCTATAATAAACACGATACATAACCTTTAAAGATGATAAATACACCCCACAGTAGAATAAATAAACATAAATATGAGATGTGGTAGCCAGACAACTTGTACAAGTGACGGCAAGAATAACACTGTCTCTAGTCCAACATTAGAGAAAATTTGTTACTGGGGGTAACTGTACAAAATTATTCCTTTCGTATGTAAGTAAGTTTATTCAGGTATACACAAATACAGTTACATAGATTATCATTCATAGCAGCATATGTGTAAAGTACCTGGGATAACCCAAAAAAGTCAGAGAGTGACTTATTTCCATTGCCTTCACTCAGAGCATCATTTCTAAAAATGGTGTTACATGAGAATGGGCGTGTTCCTCTTTATTTATTCTACCATATCAGTGTAGAGACAACTTGTACACAATGTAAGTTGTACACAAACCAGGCGTGTACACCTGGTTTGTTTACAAATCTTACGTTTGCCTGGTTTGTTTACAAATCTTACGTTTGCCTGGTTTGTTTACAAATCTTACGTTTGCCTGGTTTGTTTACAAATCTTACGTTTGCCTGGTTTGTTTACAAATCTTACGTTTGCCTGGTTTGTTTACAAATCTTACGTTTGCCTGGTTTGTTTACAAATCTTACGTTTGCCTGGTTTGTTTACAAATCTTACGTTTGCCTGGTTTGTTTACAAATCTTACGTTTGCCTGGTTTGTTTACAAATCTTACGTTTGCCTGGTTTGTTTACAAATCTTACGTTTGCCTGGTTTGTTTACAAATCTTACGTTTGCCTGGTTTGTTTACAAATCTCTCTCTCTCTCTCTCTCTCTCTCTCTCTCTCTCTCTCTCTCTCTCTCTCTCTCTCTATCTCTATCTCTATCTCTATCTCTATCTCTATCTCTATCTCTCTCTATCTCTCTCTATCTCTCTCTATCTCTCTCTATCTCTCTCTATCTCTCTCTCTCTCTCTCTCTCTCTCTCTCTCTCTCTCTCTCTCTCTCTCTCTCTCTCTCTCTCTCTCTATCTCTATCTCTCTCTATCTCTCTCTATCTCTCTCTATCTCTATCTCTCTCTATCTCTCTCTATCTCTCTCTATCTCTCTCTATCTCTCTCTATATCTCTCTATCTCTCTCTCTCTCTCTCTCTCTCTCTCTCTCTCTCTCTCTCTCTCTCTCTCTCTCTCTCTCTCTCTCTCTCTCTCTCTCTCTCTCTCTCTCTCTCTCTCTCTCTCTCTCACACACACACACACACACACACACACACACACACACACATTTTATCTGATTTACTCACCTCTGATTCTACATTAAGAGTACAAATATTTTAAGGTAAGTAATGAGTGAACTGTATATGCATTTTATTGCTCTGGGATGCTTAAATGTCATGGAATACTATGTGTGGGTGGAATGGCCTGGTATGGTAGCCCGGCTGGCTGCCATACATACCACACTTGATTTCTTTCAATAAATACTACATGTCTCACCCTAGATTAAGACTACAAATATTTTAAGGTAAGTTATGAGTGTACTATATGTGTATTTTAGTTTTTTGTTGTTTTTTAATACTTAGTTCTATTGCTAACTTAATATATGTTAGTGTAAACATGTTATCTAGTATTTGTATGAATTTTTTTTTTTTTTCAACAAGTCGGCCGTCTCCCACCAAGGCAGGGTGACCCAAAAAAGAAAGAATATCCCCAAAAAAGAAAATACTTTCATCATCATTCAACACTTTCACGTCACTCGCACATTATCACTGTTTTTGCAGAGGTGCTCAGAATACAACAGTTTAGAAGCATATACGTATAAAGATACACAACATATCCCTCCAAACTGCCAATATCCCAAACCCCTCCTTTAAAGTGCAGGCATTTATAAGTGGAAAAAAAGGGTGTTGCACTTTACAGCCATTTCCGTTTTACAGCGGTAGCCTGGAACCTAACCTGCCATATAAGTGGGGCCCTACTCTTCAGTAAACAACAGCAACAATAATAGCAACAGTTATAGCAATAATAATAATAATAATAATAATAATAATAATAATAATAATAATAATTTTTATTTAGCATGATACATGTTTGTAGAAAGGAGTATAACAATTCGGTATACATGCCGAAAGCCCCATTATATGTAGAGCATTTTGAGAAAACTTAAGACCAATGTAAGATTAATAAGGCAATATCAGTGTAATAACTGTACATATGGTCATTGGGTGAGTTACAATAATTACAAGAAAATTGAATATTCTATTAATTCATGCTATATGGCTTTATTAAGTTTGAAAATGTAAATGAAAATGTTTATTTCCTTGCAAAGTTTACAATATGTGGTTTACATATTATAAAATACAGTGGACCCCCGGTTTACGATCAGCTCCCAATGCGACCAATTATGTAAGTGCGTTTGTATGTGTATGTTTGGGGGTCTGAAATGGACTAATCTAATTCACAATATTCCTTATGGGAACAAATTCGGTCAGTACTGGCACCTGAACATACTTCTGGAATGAAATAATATCGTAAACCAGGGGTCCACTGTAATTACAAAGAAGGCCTCTAGCATGCCTAAGCATTTCGGGCAGACTAATCTTAATTCTTACTCTATATTAACACAGGTTATGGTGCAGTACATTTTAACGTACCTTATTGCATACTAGACAACTAAAGTGATTAATTAGATTTATAATAATCATGTAGTACAAAACATATAGCAATATTACAATTAGTAAATTTAGCAATGGGAATAGTTAATTCTTGGCATGATACACTGTTTCTATTAACCCCTTGACTGTCACAACCCCCAATCCAGAGGTGTCTCCTGGTGTCGCAAAATTTAAAAAAAAAAAAAAAAAAAATTTCTTATGAAATGATAGAGAATCTTTTCCTGATTGTAATGACACCCAAAAAAACGAAATTTGATGGAAAACTGACGGAATTATGCTCTCGCAAAGTTAGCGACCTCGGCGATATTTACAAATCGGCGATTTCGCCCACTTTGAGCCCTATTTTCGGCTAATTCCGTTGTTCCAGTCGACCAAACTCATAGCTATTTCTTTAGAACTCCATTTTTTCGATCGATTGAGTACAAGAAACTGCCCATTTACCGATTTCAACTACCCAATAATGTGGTCAGAAATTTGCAATTTGGCCAATTTCACGAAAATTAAAAAATACGACAATTTCAAAATAAGGTCCAGAATGAACAATGTAGACATTCCTGGCTCTAAAATAACATTTTCTTTGTTCATCAGTCACGTCTCCAGGCTCCTCTGATATTACTCTTGCTTTCTATTTTGAATTTTTATTCAAACAAAAAATAGAAGACTTACTATTATGCAGACTACTGCAATACTGTAATAATTGTATAAATAACATCAACCCATTCATGACTGCATATTAGAATGGCTAGTTGGACATTTATTGGACAATGACATCATTTGTTTACTTTTGAACATCGGCAAAAATCAAACATTTCCCCTATTTTGAGCTCCATTTCCAGGTTCTTTTTATAGTAAAATCAATCAAAATCACCTCTATTTCTATAATATGTTTTCCATTTTATCAAATGAGACCAAGAAAACGAGAATACAACCATAAATACTGTATGAAAATAGACCACAAAGTTGGCATTTTAATAAAAAAAAACAGTTGGAGTTTTTTTTTTCTCATTATGCACTGCGTGTTCCAAGATTTTTTTATATGGTGCACACTGGCCACACAGACCCATTCTCTCACATGTGGGCCTACCAGCTTTCTCCTTCTTGATTTGAAGCCGCTAGAATTTATGAGTATATATACGTCAAACACGGTACCTCGTAAGATGTATATATACTGCCGCGACAGTCAAAGGGTTAAAGCTCCTATATTGGGAGAGTGTCTTATGCAAACTTAGGGCTAACTTGAGATTTATTAGGCAATAGCTATACAGTGGACCCCTGGCTTACGATATTATTTCATTCCAGAAGTATGTTCAGGTGCCATTACTGAACAAATTTGTTCCCATAAGGAATATTGTGAATTAGATTAGTCCATTTCAGACCCCCAAACATACACGTACAAACGCACTTACATAAATACACTTACATAATTGGTCGCATTGGGAGCTGATCGTAAACTGGGGGTCCACTGTATTAGGAATTTTATGTTTACGGTCATTTGGGCGAATGTAAGTGTAAATTAGGGGGGGATAACAGATTTTTTTTTTTTTAACAAGTCAGCCATCTCCCACTGAGGCAGGGTGACCCAAAAAGAAAGAAAATCCCCAAAAAGAAAATACTTTCATCATCATTCAACTCTTTCACTTCACTCACACATAATCACTGTTTTTGCAGAGGTGTTCAGAACACAACAGCTTAGAAGCATATACATATAAAGATACACAACATATCCCTCCAAACTGCCAATATCCCGAACCCTTTCTTTAGAGCGCAGGCATTGTACTTCCCATTCCAAGGACTCAAGTCTGGCTATATAAAAATAACCGGTTTCCCTGAATCCCTTCACTAAATATTACCCTACTCACACTCCAACAGATCGTCAGGTCCCAAATAACATTCATCTCCATTCACTCCTATCGAATACGCTCACGCACGCCTGCTGGAAGTCCAAGCCCCTCACCCACAAAACCTTCCTTACCCCTTTCTTCCAACCTTTTCGAGGATGACCCCTACCCCGTCTTCCTTCCCCTACAGATTTAAATGCTCTCCATATCATTCTACTTTGATCCATTCTCTCTAAGTGACCAAACCACCTCAATAACCCCTCTTCAGCCCACTGACTAATACTTTTATTAACTCCGCACCTTCTCCTAATTTCCTCACTCCGAATTTTCTGCATAATATTTACACCACACATTGCCCTTAGACAGGACATCTCCACTGCCTCCAACTGCCTCCTCACTGCTGCATTCACAACCCAAGCTTCACACCCATATAAGAGTGTTGGTACTACTATACTTTCATACATTCCCTTCTTTGCCTCCATAGATAATGTTTTTTGTCTCCACATATACCTCAATGCACCACTCACCTTTTTTCCCTCATCAATTCTATGATTAACCTCATCCTTCATAAATCCATCCACTGACATGTCAACTCCCAAGTATATCTGGAAACATTCACTTCTTCCATACTCCTCCTTCCCAATTTGATATCCAGTTTTTCTTTAGCTAAATCATTTGATACCCTCATCACCTTACTCTTTTCTATGTTCACTTTCAACTTTCTACCTTTACACACACTCCCAAACTTGTCCACTAACCTTTGCAATTTTTCTTTAGAATCTCCCATAAGCACAGTATCATCAGCAAAAAGTAACTGTGTCAATTCCTATTTTGTATTTGATTCCCCATAATTTAATCCCACCCCTCTCCCGAACACCCTAGCATTTACTTCTTTTACAACCCCATCTATAAATATATTAAACAACCATGGTGACATTACACATCCCTATCTAAGACCTACTTTTATCAGGAAGTAGTCTCCCTCTCTTCTACACACCCTAACCTGAGCCTCACTATCCTCATAAAAACTCTTTACAGCATTTAGTAACCTATTCCATATGCTTGCAACATCTGCCACATTGCTTGCCTATCCACTCTATCATATGCCTTTTCTAAATCCATAAATGCAATAAAAACTTCCCTACCTTCATCTAAATACTGTTCACATATATGCTTCAATGTAAACACTTGATCTACACATCCCCTGCCCACTCTGAAACCTCCCTGCTCATCCACAATCCTACATTCTGTCTTACCTTTAATTCTTTCAATTATAACCCTACCATACACTTTTCCTGGTATACTCAGTAAACTTATTCCTCTATAATTTTTACAGTCTCTTTTGTACCCCTTCCCTTTATATAAAGGGACTATACATGCTCTCCGCCAATCTCTAGGTACCTTCCCCTCTTTCATACAATTATTAAACAAAAATACCAACCACTCCAACACTATATCCCCCCCTGCTTTTAACATTTCTGTCATGATCCCATCAGTTCCAGCTGCTTTACCCCCTTTCATTCTACGTACTGCCTCACGCACCTCCCCCACACTCACATCCTCCTCTTCTTCACTCCTAAAAGATGGTATACCTCCCTGTCCAGTGCATGAAATTACCGCCTTCCTTTCTTCTTCAACATTTAAAAGTTCCTCAAAATATTCTCGCCATCTACCCAAAACCTCCCTCTCCCCATCTACTAACTCCCCTACTCTGTTTTTAACTGAGAAATCCATTTGTTCCCTAGGCTTTCTTAACTTATTTAACTCACTCCAAAATTTTTTCTTATTTTCATTAAAATTTCTTGACAGTGCCTCTCCCACTCTATCATCTGCTCTCCTTTTGCACTCTCTCACCACTCTCTTCACCTTTCTTTTACTCTCCATTTACTCTACTCTTCTTATAACACTTCTGCTTTGTAAAAACCTCTCATAAGCTAACTTTTTCTCTTTTATCACACCCTTTACTTCATCATTCCACCAGTCACTCCTCTTTCCTCCTGCACCCACCCTCCTATAACCACAAACTTCTGCCCCACATTCTAATACTGCATTTTTAAAACTATTCCAACGCTCTTCAACCCCCCTCCCCCCCACTGCTCATACTTGCACCAGTTCACCTTTCTGCCAATAGTTGCTTATATCTCACCCTAACTTCCACCTCCCTTAGTTTATACACTTTCACCTCGAGAGTAAATCTATTTTGTTTTTTAATGGTAGTTTTGAAAATGGTGGTTGAGTCTACAGTTTTAGAGTTTTCAGTCAGGGAGTTCCAGATTTTAGGCCCTTTTATGTACATTGAATGTTTGTAGAGATTTAGCCGGACATGGGAATGTCATGGAGATTTTTGTGTCTGATATTGTGTCTATGGGTCCTGTTGCAACTATCAAGAAAGTGTTTTAGTTCAGGGTTAATATTAGAATTTATGGTTCTGTAAATGTAGGTTGCACAGTAGTAGCTGTGAAATAAATAAATAAATAAATAACTAAATGTTCTGTACAGTAAGTTTAGGTCTTTGAAGAGTGCGAGGTGTGTTGTCTAGCATTGGATTGTGATAATTCTTACTGCAGCTTTTTGTTGGGTTATTGTTGGCTTTAGGTGTGTTGATGCTTTTGATTCCCCGGCACAAATAGCATAGGTGAGGTAGGGATAGATGAGTGAATAGTATAGTGCGAGTTGGGCTGATTGTGGTACGTAGTGACTTATCTTTGAGATGATCCCAGCTGTTTTGGATACTTTTTTTTGTTATGTGTTGGATATAGGTGTTGAATTTCAGGTTGCTGTCAAGGTGCAGACCCAGGAATTTGCTCTCATTATGTTTAGCAAAACGAGTGTTGTCAATCATAATGTTCAGCTGGGCATCACCTGTTCTGCTCCCAAACATAATGTAGAAGGTTTGTTAGTATTAAGTGTAAGTTTATTGGCAGTCATCCAGGTCGATAATTTTACTAGCTCTTCTTCAACAATAAATAGTGTTGAGTGAGGGAAGATTAGGGTGGGAGATGACATAAGTCATGTCATCAGCAAAGAGAACAGTTTTATGTTGTTGTGATACATTATGAAGATCATTAATGTATAAGAGGAAGAGCAGGGGACCAAGGACCCTTTCCTGTGGTACTCCAGTATCCAGTGGTCTTGTTGATGAGGTTGTGTCATTTATAGAGATGTACTGATATCTGTTAGTAAGGTAGGATTTGAAATATATAATGGTCAAGTTTGTGGTCTACTGTATCAAGAGCTTTCCTTAGGGTGATAAAGAGTCTTAATGGATATTCTGCTGTGTAAAGCAGGTCTAGCATTTATAAAATTGTGTCATTTATATGCTTTTCCTGAAGCCAAATTGGTAGGGGTTGAAAATGCTGTGTGCTGTTATAAAGGAGTACAATCTCTTGTGCACGAGCTTCTCGAAGATTTTGGATAGCAACGGTAAGTTTGATATTAGCCTGTAGTTGTTTACTTCTGTGGGGTCACCACCTTTTTGTATTGGTGTAACCCTTGTTAGCTTGAGTAATGTTGGGAAAGTGCTGTTTCTAGTGATTTGTTAAAGAGTAATGAAGTTGTGGGCGAAAGAACATGAGCTGCTCGTTTGTACAATAATGGCGGGACATGAGCCAGATTTCCTGATTTATTTTTAAGTAACTTAATAATCGTGGTGACTTCTGTGGGCTCAGTTGGTGCAAAAAAGGAGAAGGTTTGGAAATTCTCATCTAAGTACAGTGGACCCCCGCTTAACGATCACCTCCAAATGCGACCAATTATGTAAGTGTATTTATGTAAGTGCGTTTGTACGTGTATGTTTGGGGGTCTGAAATGGACTAATCTACTTCACAATATTCCTTATGGGAAAAAATTCAGTCAGTACTGGCACCTGAACATACTACTGGAATGAAAAAAGTTCGTTAACCGGAGGTCCACTGTAATCACTTGGTCGGGCATTGGTACCTGGGATTTGCCGGTGAGATTTGATCCTATGGTTGTGAAAAAGTCATATATCTTGTTAACTGTATCAAAAGGATGTAGTTGTGTTTCATTTGGTTTAGTTAGGACAATATCCCTAGTTTTTTCAGTTTGTGGTGCCCAGAATCTAAGAGTGTCTTCCAGGTCTTTTTTATATCTCTTGTTTTGGTGAATCTATTGGAGTAATACAATTGCTTAACCTTTCTTATTAGTTAGGCGATTACTGATGCATATTGTTTAATAATATCTTTGTTTATTAAGCCCTGTCTACAGTATATTGCTTTTCATTTTGATGTTTCTTATCAATGGATCTTAGTATGCTGTTAGTTAGCCATGGGCAGCCTAGCCATTTATTCATAATCTGTTTCATTTTTATGGGACAATGTTATATAGTCCAGTCATCAATACCATTGGCACTGGAGATTTCTGTAGGCAAGTCAACCATTCCTAGCTCTGTTGTAGAGTTACTTATTGATGCCTCGTCAAAGAGTCTAGAGAGAACTTGTTGTATTCCAGTGGTTATTTACTAATGTTTGTTACAAGGAAGGTCGGGTAGGGGTCAGTTGTGCTGTCTGTGATTATCCCTGATTTAAGAGAAGCTAGTATATTAGTCCATATATGGTCAATTATGGTTGCACTTGTCTCAGCCTGGTTATTGCTGGTATGAGGAGTGTGTTGTTCATATTGTTGATGAAATCAGTTACTGGCTGGTCACATGTTAGGCCAAGGTTAATGTTGAAGTCTCCCGCTAGGAGAAGGTGGTGCCTGTTCATTTGGTTGCTTGTTATTAGTGTCTTTAATTTATCTCTAAAATTTGGGATTTTTGTATGAGGCATTTGGTAAATGGCACCGATTGTTATAGGAGTGTTAAGGTTTTTTACAGTAAAATTTGCAAAAATATATTCATATTCATCACTAAAGCAAGTGATGTTACAGCATAATAGTTCATTAGAGTAATAGATGGCAGTACCACCCCAACTTGGTATGGTCTGCAGTTGTGGATTGCTGTGTATCCTGGCAGTGAGTAGATATCTATTGTGTCCTGCTTAACCCTTTGACTGTTTCGGACGTATATATACGTCATGCGAGCCACCATGTTTGACTTATATATACTCAAAAATTCTAGTGGCTTCAAATCAAGCAGGAGAAAGCTGGTAGGCCCACATGTGAGAGAATGGGTTTGTGTGGTCAGTGTGTACCATATAAAAAAAATCCTGCAGCACGCAGTGCATAATGAGAAAGAAAAAAACTGACCGTGTTTTTGGATTAAAATGCCGAATTTGAGGTGTATTTTCGTATAGTTTTTATGGTTATATTCTCGTTTTCGTAGTCACATTTGGTAGAATGGAAAACATATTATAGAAATAGAAGTCATTTTGATTGGTTTTACTATGAAAAGGACCTTGAAATGGAGCTCAAAGTAGGGGAAATGTTTGATTTTTGCCAGTGTTCTAGAGTAAACTAATGATGTCATTGTCCAATAAATGTCCAACTAGCCATTCTGATATGCAACCATGAATGGGTTGATGTTATTTATACAATTATTACAATATTGCAGTAGTCTGCATAACAGTAAATCTTAATTTTTTGTTTGAATAAAAATTCAAAATAGAAAGCAAGAGTAATTCAGAGGGGCTTGGAGACATGACTGATGGACAAAGAAAATGTTATTTTAGAACAGGAATGTCTGCATTGTTCATTATGGACCCTATTTTGAAATTGGCATATTTTTTTAATTTGCATGAAATTGGCCAAATTGCCAATTTCTGACCACTTTATTGGGTATTTGAAATCGGTAAATGGGCAGTTTCTTGTACTCAATCGATAGAACAAATGGAGTTTTAAAGAAATAGTTATGAGTTTGGTTGATTGGAACAATGGAATTAGCTGAAAATAGGGCTCAAAGTGGGCGAAATCGCTGATTCGTAAATATTGCTGAGGTCGCTAACTTCGTGAGAGCATACTTCTGTAAGTTTTCCATCAAATTTCGTACTTTTGGTGTCATTATCATTGGGAAAAGATTCTCTATCATTTCATAAGAAAAAATAATTTTTTTTTTTTCAAATATTTTGCGACACCAGGAGACACCTCAGGATTTGGGGTTTCGACAGCCAAAGGGTTAAGCCAGGTTTCAGTGAGAATAATACAGGAGAAGGTTGTCTTTAAGGAATCAAGGAGTGCCAGGATGTCATCATAATGTTTACTTAGGGACCTAATATTGTAATTGAGAACTAGTATTATGTTTCTGGCATTACTTAGGACAGTACCGGCTTGTGATGCTGTGTAATAGTATCAATAGGCTGGAGTTTTGGTTTGTTTTGTTTAGTTAGTACTAATTATTACTAGCTCTGTTTGGTTTGTGGTGCCCAGGATCTGAGAGAGTGTCTTCCAGGTCTTTTTTATATCTCCTCTCATTTTGGTAAATCTGTTAGAATAGTATAGTTCCTTGGACCTTTTGACTAATTTGGTGAGGACTAACGTATAGTGTTTGATAAATTCTTTAGTTATTAAGCCCCTTCTATATTGTTTCTCATATTGATGTTTCATATTGATGGATCTTAAGATGTTGTTAGTAAGTCATGGCCAACTTAGTCTTTTATTAGTAATCTGTTTAGTTTTTATTGGACAATGTTTGTTATATAGTTTATGAGTTTTGTTTAGAAATATCTCTAATCTCAATCTTAAAATAATGAATCCTGTGATACTCCAATACTGAAACTATGTATTGTGCCAAAACAAAAGCATTCACATTGCTAAACTCACAAACTAGTATTTAGTCACTTACCCATAATACCCACTTACCTCATAATTTGTAATATTTTAAAATTAAGAATTAAACTGAGTCTGCCCGAAATGCCTAGCCATGCTAGGTGATCTAGTGGTACACTCTGTAATTATTATTTTACTACATGTAAACCACACAATAACCAAATTCTGTAAACTCAGCATTGTAATCCTTATAGAGAATAAATTTTGAATTGATACCATTGGCATTGGAAAATTCTGTAGGCCAGTATTAAATTTGGACTGAATAAGTCATCTTTGTGCCACTTCCACACACTATTGGTAGTGAAGCTGGTGGTTGAACAACAGCTCCTGGTTCATTGTTTACTTATGCTAGTTAAGTGTATTAGTACATCAGACACACAGTCATCACCTGCATAGTGAACCATGATACATTGTGTGCATCCTCGGGGCCTTAGATTTTTTTCAAATGTATGAATAGATTGTAGAAGCCCAACAGAGTTGTGCTGAGGTCAAAAATATTGGCAGGTGGCAGATTTGATGATATGAAAAATTGTGCGCACTGATACATCGGACACAGTTTAAGCGTTAATAACGATTGATGGACTGACCACATCGACTCAAGGTTGAGGGACTGATTACCTCATTCTCCTCCTGTTCTTCAAGTTTCTCCTTTGTATGGACTGATGAAGCCACTGTGTGGCAAAACGTTTCCTCAATAAAGATACCCAAGAGTTGCACATGTGTCTAATTTAACATGTCGGTTCTCAGAACCATTCATCTACAACCGAAATAAAATCAGTTATGATAATAAGGACTGTGTACAGTGTAAAAGTCAGTGATTAAATAACTTATAATGCAAAATAAAGTAAAGAATTAGTTAAGGAAATATAAACATTAGGGCTTGATCAACCAGGCTGTTATTGCTGATTGCACACAAACTGACATATAAACCACAGTAAATATAAACAGTGCAGTGTAAAAAAATCACAATAAAGTAGCTAATGGGATATAAAAAATATAAGAATTTTTCTATAACAATCAGAATGTAAAGATCCAAAGAAACGATAAATAACAAAGAAAGTGAATGATTGGTGATATTAAGTGTACAGTAGTGAGGTAGGAGGAACATTGCACTGTACTTGTAGGAGGAACATTGCACTGTACTTGTAGGAGGAACATTGCACTGTACTTGTAGGAGGAACATTGCACTGTACTTGTAGGAGGAACATTGCACTGTACTTGTAGGAGGAACATTGCACTGTACTTGTAGGAGGAACATTGCACTGTACTTGCATTATATTAGGTAGATACTGTGTAGTATTTGGTATCAGTCAGGTTCATGTCACTAAGGAAGTCTGCTAGCTCACGTTAATCACTTGTTTCATATGTACAATCTGTGCCTGATTTTTTAACTATGATATTGCCACCTTGGTTGAAACCTTGATAAATGTTGACCTCATGTTCACATTTTAGTTTTCAGTAAGAATAATAGAAGACATGGCAGCATTTAAAGAATCAAGGAGTGCTGCTAAGAGGTCATCATAATGCTTACTCAGGGATCTTTAAATTGTAACTGAATACTGCTGTATACTTGGTGGTGCTGAGACCAATTTTTTGTCTGACCTACTGTAGGAGGAATGTCTGTGAACCTAAAACAATACATCACTGAGGGTAATTACTCATGCCAATGGAATGATGCTATCAACACCTACAACACACACAGTGTAACACCTACAATCATTTTAAGAAGTTGGAATCAAGCTTATCATCATGGAATCAAACATAAGCAAATGATGAGGCTTCAAAGTCAGAATTTATTTCCACAATGTAAAAAGAGAGCAAATGAGAGAGTGGGTGAGATGTTATCAACAAATTTTGTTGAAAATAAGAAAAAGTTTTGGAGTGAGATTAACAAGTTAAGGAAGCCTAGAGAACAAATGGATTTGTCAGTTAAAAATAGGAGAGGAGAGTTATTAAATGGAGAGTTAGAGGTATTGGGAAGATGGAGGGAATATTTTGAGGAATTGTTAAATGTTGATGAAGATAGGGAAGCTGTGATTTCGTGTATAGGGCAAGGAGGAATAACATCTTGTAGGAGTGAGGAAGAGCCAGTTGTGAGTGTGGGGGAAGTTCATGAGGCAGTAGGTAAAATGAAAGGGGGTAAGGCAGCTGGGATTGATGGGATAAAGATAGAAATGTTAAAAACAGGTGGGGATATAGTTTTGGAGTGGTTGGTGCAGAGAGAATGCATAGTTCCTTTGTATAAAGGCAAAGGGGACAAAAGAGAGTGCAAAAATTATAGGGGGATAAGTCTGTTGAGTATACCTGGTAAAGTGTATGGTAGAGTTATTATTGAAAGAATTAAGAGTAAGACGGAGAATAGGATAGCAGATGAACAAGGAGGCTTTAGGAAAGGTAGGGGGTGTGTGGACCAGGTGTTTACAGTGAAACATATAAATGAACAGTATTTAGATAAGGCTAAAGAGGTCTTTGTGGCATTTATGGATTTGGAAAAGGCATATGACAGGGTGGATAGGGGGCCAATGTGGCAGATGTTGCAGGTGTATGGTGTAGGAGGTAGGTTACTGACAGCAGTGAAGAGTTTTTACGAGGATAGTGAGGCTCAAGTTAGAGTATGTAGGAAAGAGGGAAATTATTTCTCAGTAAAAGTAGGCCTTAGACAAGGATGTGTGATGTCACCGTGGTTGTTTAATATATTTATAGATGGGGTTGTAAGAGAAGTAAATGCGAGGGTCTTGGCAAGAGGCGTGGAGTTAAAAGATAAAGAATCACACATAAAGTGGGAGTTGTCACAGTTGCTCTTTGCTGATGACACTGTGCTCTTGGGAGATTCTGAAGAGAAGTTGCAGAGATTGGTGGATGAATTTGGTAGGGTATGCAAAAGAAGAAAATTAAAAGTGAATACAGGAAAGAGTAAGGTTATGAGGATAACAGAAAGATTAGGTGATGATAGATTGGATATCAGATTGGAGGGAGAGAGTATGGAGGAGGTGAATGTATTCAGATATTTGGGAGTGGACGTGTCAGCGGATGGGTCTATGAAAGATGAGGTGAATCATAGAATTGATGAGGGGAAAAGGGTGAGTGGTGCACTTAGGAGTCTGTGGAGACAAAGAACTTTGTCCTTGGAGGCAAAGAGGGGAATGTATGAGAGTATAGTTTTACCAACACTCTTATATGGGTGTGAAGCATGGGTGATGAATGTTGCAGCTAGGAGAAGGCTGGAGGCAGTGGAGATGTCATGTCTGAGGGCAATGTGTTGTGTGAATATAATGCAGAGAATTCATAGTTTGGAAGTTAGGAGGAGGTGCGGGATTACCAAAACTGTTGTCCAGAGAGCTCAGGAAGGGTTGTTGAGGTGGTTCAGACATGTAGAGAGAATGGAGCGAAACAGAGTGACTTCAAGAGTGTATCAGTCTGTAGTGGAAGGAAGGCGGGGTAGGGGTCGGCCTAGGAAAGGTTGGGGGGAGGGGGTAAAGGAGGTTTTGTGTGCGAGGGGCTTGGACTTCCAGCAGGCATGCATGAGCGTGTTTGATAGGAGTGAATGGAGACAAATGGTTTTTAATACTTGATGTGCTGTTGGAGTGTGAGCAAAGTAACATTTATGAAGGGATTCAGGGAAACCGGCAGTCCAGACTTGAGTCCTGGAGATGGGAAGTACAGTGCCTGCACTCTGAAGGAGGGGTGTTAATGTTGCAGTTTAAAAACTGTAGTGTAAAGCACCCTTCTGGCAAGACAGTGATGGAGTGAATGATGGTGAAAGTTTTTCCTTTTCGGGCCACTCTGCCTTGGTGGGAATCGGCCAGTGTGATAATAAAAAAAAAAAATAATGATACAATGTTTATACAGAGATGGATGACAGTTGATGGCATACAGAAAGCCCATAGTTATGTAGAACATTTTGGACAAGCTTAGGCCTAACTTAAGACTACAAGGGCAAAAAACATTAGATAAACATGTATTTAAGATCATTAAATATACACAATTATGTATTGATGAATGTAAATGTAAGTTGATTAAATATATTGTACACTACCACTAACACCTTCACTCAAAACATCAAAACACTGGCAGCTTCATAATCTCAAAAATACTGGTCAGACACATTCTTCTTAAGCAGAACACTGCCATTACCTACACTGGTACAGTCCGTGCAACACATAACTCAACCCACTATGTATATGTACTGTGTTTCCTGTTCTCTGTTTTGGATTAATAAAGTTCTTGTTGGGAGAAATGTTTTCTTCTGTAACCTCATTTAAGCTGAATGAAAAATATTTATGCTTCCCATTATTCTTTTGTATTCTTGTTCGTTATACAGTGGACCCCCGGTTAACGATATTTTTTCACTCCAGAAGTGTGTTCAGGTGCCAGTACTGACCGAATTTGTTCCCATAAGAAATATTGTGAAGTAGATTAGTCCATTTCAGACCCCTAAACATACACGTACAAACGCACTTACATAAATACACTTACATAATTGGTCGCATTCGGAGGTAATCGTTATGCGGGGGTCCACTGTATATCATGTACTATAGTACATAATATATTACAAACCAGTTTTCCTAACAGTAGCTTTCTTGCCGCCTCACAGGATGAATTCCATACACGTCTGCGGTTTGTTCGGAGAGGTCTGGTTGCCATGGCAAATGCAACACCACATGATAATGGTTCGCAGTTCTTTTTTACTCTTGGTCCGACCCCAGAGCTACAAAACAAGCACACCATCTTTGGTAAAATCACTGGGAATACGCTTTATAACTTGTCACGGTTTGAAGAAGGAGTTATAGGAAAGGTAAGTCCTCAACTAAATGAAGTTATCATCGTGGTTATTAACCTTAAACTGTCCAAACATAGATCTACATTTGCTCGCGTAGCACTCCGAACATAGATCAATGTTTTATTTTTCATTCCTTCAAATTTGGCACAATAGGCTTGAGTCGCCTAGACATGAAAGAATGGGTCTGTGCACTCCGTGTGTGCGGTATTAGAAAAATCTGGGAGCACTTAGTACCTTGTGGGAGCACCAGTTCAATTGAGCGCCAGCTAGAGCAAAGAGCGTGGCAGATATCAGGGATTCACTGATGCCATGACGCATTAACACTCCCATTTTAAGAGGAAAGTAAAAACATGTTAGATAAATACATGAGTGAATGTGGGTGGGTGTGAGTTGGACCTGACTAGCTTGTGCTACTAGGTCTGATGTCATGCTCCTTCCTTCAGTGGATGTGACCTGACTAGGTGGGTCATTGGTCTAAACTGAGGGAGGGGACATGGACCTGCCTTGCATGGGCCAGCAGGCCTGCTGCAGTGTTCCTTCTTTCTTATGTTCTTATGTATTTGGCAGGCTGGCCGGCTGGCTGTCTTGCTGGCTTGTTTTGGCTGTCTCTCTGTCTATATCTCTATCTATGTATATCTCTGTCTATCTATATCTCTGTCTCACATGTACACATAAGTACAGTTATTATAACTGACTTAAGAAATAGTAATGACACGATTGCAAATAAACCATACCCCCGGCCGGGATTGAACCCGCGGTCATAGAGTCTGGTTTACAGTTATTATACATTGTGTAAATTACCTAAGATAACCCAAAAATTCCAGGCAAAGATAGATAGACAGATAGATAGATAGACAAGTAGATAGAGAGATGGACAAACATGTTTGTGCGTATCAGTGAAAACAAATAAAGCCTGGGTTTCCCAAGCGTCCATTTATCAGATGTCACCTGGCTGTCAACAGTTGTCATAACACCATACTTCAAGCAGTTTCATATACATGTACTCCAGGCAGACAGACAGATAAGCAGAGATAAATAGACAGGCAGACAGACACAGACAGATACATAGACATATAGACAGGCAGGTAGACAGACAGGTAGACACACAGACAGATAGACAGAGAGGTAAGACATGTTTGTGTGTAACAGTGATAACAAATACAGCGAGGGTTAGCTGGAGCAGTCAACAGTATAGGGATGCCTTTCTTAACACCATGCTTCAAGGTATATGCCAGGATATCTAAAACTTTGCTGGGACCTATGACCTATAAATACTTTGTATATATTTCTAGACAATAGTAAATAACCCAGGCAGGTGTAAATGTTCACCTGTCAATGTGATTGTGACTATTTGAGCACTATTTCAGTACCTAATATTAGTGTCAGAACAAAGATTGGCTATGAAATTACAAGAGCTATTATAAATTGTAATTATCAGAACATAAAAAATATTATTTTTTTTTTTATTATCGCACTGGCCAATTCCCACTAAGGCAGGGTGGCCCGAAAAAGAAAAACTTTCACCATCATTCACTCCATCACTGTCTTGCCAGAAGGGTGCTTTACACTACAATTTTTAAACTGCAACATTAACACCCCTCCTTCAGAGTGCAGGCACTGTACTTCCCATCTCCAGGACTCAAGTCCGGCCTGACGGTTCCCTGAATCCCTTCATAAATGTTACTTTGCTCACACTCCAACAGCACGTCAAGTATTAAAAACCATTTGTCTCCATTCACTCCTATCAAACATGCTCACGCATGCCTGCTGGAAGTCCAAGCCCCTCGCACACAAAACCTCCTTTACCCCCTCCCTCCAACCTTTCCTAGGCCTACCCCTACCCCGCCTTCCTTCCACTACAGACTGATACACTCTTGAAGTCATTCTGTTTCGCTCCATTCTCTCTACATGTCCGAACCACCTCAACAACCCTTCCTCAGCCCTCTGGACAACAGTTTTGGTAATCCCGCACCTCCTCCTAACTTCCAAACTACGAATTCTCTGCATTATATTCACACCACACATTGCCCTCAGACATGACATCTCCACTGCCTCCAGCCTCCTCCTCGCTGCAACATTCATCACCCATGCTTCACACCCATATAAGAGCGTTGGTAAAACTATACTCTCATACATTCCCCTCTTTGCCTCCAAGGACAAAGTTCTTTGTCTCCACAGACTCCTAAGTGCACCACTCACCCTTTTCCCCTCATCAATTCTATGATTCACTTCATCTTTCATAGACCCATCCGCTGACACGTCCACTCCCAAATATCTGAATACATTCACCTCCTCCATACTCTCTCCCTCCAATCTGATATCCAATCTTTCATCACCTAATCTTTTTGTTATCCTCATAACCTTACTCAACAGACTTATCCCCCTATAATTTTTGCACTTTCTTTTGTCCCCTTTGCCTTTATACAAAGGAACTATGCATGCTCTCTGCCAATCCCCAGGTACCTTACCCTCTTCCATATATTTATTAAATAATAGCACCAACCACTCCAAAACTATATCCCCACCTGCTTTTAACATTTCTATCTTTATCCCATCAATCCCAGCTGCCTTACCCCCTTTCATTTTACCTACTGCCTCATGAACTTCCCCCACACTCACAACTGGCTCTTCCTCACTCCTACAAGATGTTATTCCTCCTTGCCCTATACACGAAATCACAGCTTCCCTATCTTCATCAACATTCAACAATTCCTCAAAATATTCCCTCCATCTTCCCAATACCTCTAACTCTCCATTTAATAACTCTCCTCTCCTATTTTTAACTGACAAATCCATTTGTTCTCTAGGCTTCCTTAACTTGTTAATCTCACTCCAAAACTTTTTCTTATTTTCAACAAAATTTGTTGATAACATCTCGCCCACTCTCTCATTTGCTCTCTTTTTACATTGCTTCACCACTCTCTTAACCTCTCTTTTTTTCTCGATATTCTCTTCCCTCCTTGCATCACTTCTACTTTGTAACAACTTCTCATATGCTAACTTTTTCTCCCTTACTACTCTCTCTACATCATCATTCCACCAATCGCTCCTCTTCCCTCCCGCACCCACTTTCCTGTAACCACAAACTTCTGCTGAATACTCTAACACTACATTTTTAAACCTACCCCATACCTCTTCGACCCCATTGCCTATGCTCTCATTAGCCCATCTATCCTCCAATAGTTGTTTATATCTTACCCTAACTGCCTCCTCTTTTAGTTTATAAACCTTCACCTCTCTCTTACCTGATGCTTCTATTCTCCTTGTATCCCATCTACCTTTTACTCTCAGTGTAGCTACAACTAAAAAGTGATCTGATATATCTGTGGCCCCTCTATAAACATGTACATCCTGAAGTCTACTAAACAGTCTTTTATCTACCAATACATAATCCAACAAACTACTGTCATTTTGCCGTACATCATATCTTGTATACTTATTTATCCTCTTTTTTTTAAAATATGTATTACCTATAACTAAACCCCTTTCTATACAAAGTTCAATCAAAGGGCTCCCATTATCATTTACACCTGGCACCCCAAACTTACCTACCACACCCTCTCTAAAAGTTTCTCCTACTTTAGCATTCAGGTCCCCTACCACAATTACTCTCTCACTTGGTTGAAAGGTTCCTATACATTCACTTAACATCTCCCAAAATCTCTCTCTCTCTTCTACATTTCTCTCTTCTCCAGGTGCATACATGCTTATTATGACCCACTTTTTGCATCCAACCTTTACTTTTATGCACATAATCCTTGAATTTACACATTCATATTCTCTTTTCTCCTTCCATAACTGATCCTTCAACATTATTACCTACCCCTTAGCTCTAACTCTCTCAGATACTCCAGATTGAATCCCATTTATTTCTTCCCACCGAAACTCCCCTACCCCCTTCAGCTATGTTTCGCTTAGGGCCAGGACATCCAACTTCTTTTCATTCATAACATCAGCAATCATCTGTTTCTTGTCATCCGCACTACATCCACGCACATTCAAACATCCCAGTTTTATAAAGTTTTTCTTCTCTTTTTTAGTAAATGTCTACAGGAGAAGGGGTTACTAGTCCATTGCTTCCGGCATTTTAGTCGCCTCATACGACACGCATGGCTTACGGAGGAAAGATTCTTTTCCACTTCCCCATGGACAATAGAATAATTAAAGAAGAACAAGAACTATCTGTCCAAATGCAGATATACGCTTGCTCGCGTAGCGCTCCATTTTATTTTTCTTTCCATCAGAATTGGGGCGATAGGCCTGAGTCGCCTAGACGTGAGAGAATGGGTCTGTGCACTCACTGTGCACAGTATTAAAAAATCTGGTACCATTTAGTATCTTGTGGGAGCAGCAGTTCAACTGAGCACCAGCTAGAGCAAATAGCATGGTAAACACCAGGGATTCACTGATGTTATGTCGCATTAACACTCCCCTTGTAAGAGGAAAGTAAAAATAAGTTAGATAAATACATTAGTGGGTGTGGGTGGGTGTGTGTGAGTTGGACCTGACTAGCTTGTGCTACTAGGTCTGATGCTGTGCTCCTTCCTTCAGTGGATGTGACCTGACTAGGTGGGTCATTGGTCTAAGCTGGGGGGGTGACATGGACCTGCCTTGCATGGGCCATTAGGCCTGCTGCAGTGTTCTTTATTTCTTATGTTTTTTATGTATTTGGCTGGCTGGCTGGCTGGCTGGCTGGCTGGCTGGCTGGCTGGCTGGCTGGCTGGCTGGGCTGGGCTGGGCTGGGCTGGGCTGGGCTGGGCTGGGCTGGGCTGGGCTGGGCTGGGCTGGGCTGGGCTGGGCTGGGCTGGGCTGGGCTGGGCTTGGCTGGGCTGGGCTTGGCTTGGCTTGGCTTGGCTCTCTTTGTCTACATCTCTGTCTATCTGTCCATATCTCTGTGTCTCTCTCACATGCACACATAAGTACAGTTATTATACACAGTGTAAATTACCTAAGATAACCCAAAAATTCCAGGCAAAGTGCTATCTGTGTTTGTAGATATAAGACATAAATAACCATGATGTAATATGCATTTTTACTTGCTCAGGAATCAGTGAGCGGCTCGTAAACCAACAGTTTTACAGCTGCTCCCTGAGATATAGACAGCAGACAGAAAGACAGACACACACAGGCAGACAGAAAGACAGATAAGTAGAGCTAGACACATATAAGCAGAGCTAGACAGACAGATGGACAGACAGACAGACATGTTTGTGTGTAACAGTGAAAACAAATAAAGCGTCTGTTCCCTGGAGCAGTGCCCATTTATCAAGTATCACTGGGCTGTCAACAGTTTACGGACACTTGTTATAACACCATTCTTCAAGGAGATTCATATATACTCCAGGCAGACAGAAAGGCAGATAAGCAGAGCTAGATAGACAGATAAGCAGAGACAGACAGACAGATAGACAGACAGACAGACAGACAGACAGACAGATAGATTGACAGACAGACAGACAGAAATGTTTGTAATAGTGAAAACAAATAAAGGAGGGTTCCCTGAGTGTCACTGCCTGTCAACAGTTTACTGAAACTTGTTATAACACCGTGCTTCAAGGTATACTCCAGCGTGTCTAAAACATTGCTGGGACCTATAAATACTTTGTATATATATCTAGACAGGCAGGTGAAAATTTTCACCTGTCAGTGTGACTGTGACTTTTTGAGTACTATTTCAGTACCTAACATTAGTGTCAGAACAAAGATTGGCTATTAAATCACAAGAACTATTATAAATTGTAATTATCAGAACATAAAAAATACAGTGGACCCCCGGTTTATGATATTACATATTTCATTCCAGAATTATGTTCAGGTGCCAGTACTGACCGAATTTGTTCCCATAAGGAATATTGTGAATTAGATTAGTTCATTTTAGACCCCAAACATACACATACAAACGCACTTACATAAATACACTTACATAATTGGTCGCATTGGGAGCTGATCATAAACCGGGGGTCCACTTCATATGAATTAAAAATTAAAACGAGAAAAAAAGGTATATTGGCAACACTTCTGCAAGCGGCAGGAGTCAATGTTGCTGTCAGGTGAGCATCCAGTGCCAACTTCACTGGCTTATATCTCGGTAAGTACTGACCCTCAGATTTTTTTTTATCTTATAACATGTAGAAGAATGCGCTCTTCATTAAAAAAAAAAAGATTTTTTTTTTTTTCAAAATATTCAGAGTGCTATGCAAGTGAATATAGATTTATGTTTGGACAGTTTAAGGGTAATAGCAACCCTGCCCTCTTGATACAAATCATATTAATTAACATTTATACTGATGTTCGCATTATCAACAATGTGTTTCAGCATATGTAGTAACCAAATTTGTCCTCTACCTCCGTGTTTCCTATTATAAACGTTGTAGTAAATTGTTACATTAGATCTCAAAATATAATTCATATACTGTACCTTAGTGTCAAAATAAATATTAACCCTTTGACTGTTTCAGGCCCCTCTCTGAAACTGTCATTCTATGTCGCTCAATTTTTGAAAAAAAAAAAAATTATTTTTTCTTATGAAATGATAGAGAATCTTTTCCCGATGGTAATGACACCAAAAGTTCGAAATTTGGTCGAAAACTCGTGGAATTATGCTCCCGCGAAGTTAGCGGTCTCGGCGACATATGCGTATCGGCGATTTCGCCGACTTTGAGCCCTATTTTCAGCCAATTCAATTGTTCCAGTTGACCAAACTCATAGCTATTTCTTTAGAACTCCATTTTATCTATCAGCTGAGTACAAGAAACCTCCCATTTACTAATTTGGACTACCCAATATGGTGGTCAGAAATTGGCAATTTGGCCAATTTCACGCAAAACAAAAAAGATGCCAATTTCAAAATAGGGTCCAGAATAAACAAGGTAGACATTCGTGGCACTAAAATAACATATGCTCTGTTCATTAGTCACATCTCTAGGCCCCTCTTATATTATTATTGCTTTCTATTTTGATTTTTTATTCATACAAAAAAATACAAAATTTACTGTTATGCAGACGACTGCATTATTGTAAAAATGGTATAAATAATATCAGTGCACTAGTGAAAGAATATTAGACTCCCCAGTTGACGTGTATTGGACGTGTGGTGTGATTTATTTACTCTTGAACATTGGTAAAAATCGAACATTTCCGCTACTTTGAGCTCAGTTTCAAGGTCGTTTTCATCGTAAAAGTAATGAAAATCATCTCTATTTCTGTAATATGTTTTCCATTTTATCACCTAAGACCATGAAAACGCGAATACAACAATAAATACTATACGAAAATACACCTCAAAGTCGGCGTTTTATTCCAAAAAAACGATCAGAGTTTTTTTTTTCTCATTACGCAATGTGTGCTGCAGGATTTTTTTTATGTGGTGCACACTGACCACACAGACCCATTCTCTCACATGTGGGCCTACCAGCTTTCTCCCACTTGATTTGAAGCCGCTAGAATTATTGAGTATATATACGTCAGAAACATTGGCTCGTAAGACGTATTTATACGTCGAAAACAGTCAAAGGGTTAAATATGGCAAACTATAACATCCTGGTAAGTTACTGTATTTGTCTCATGGTCTAGTAATTATAAGTTAATTTTAAAACTGACCAAAATATTGTGCATAACAAGGGACTTTCTGGAAAATAGTCTATACTTGTCAGTTACTCCAGTGTCACTTGTTTACTGTTCTCCACTTTATTAGGTTGTTTGTTTTACTGTAGAAAGAGTTTTAGAAATAATAAAAAAAGTGAGTTGCTTCCCCACTTTAAGAACGACAGAGTGTTGAGATGCTGTCACTTGACAGACTGTCATATATGTCATCTGAGAGTGAGTGCTCTTGTAAATGTGGTGCTGTCACATGACAGATTTTCATAAATGTCATCTAAGAGTGAGTGCTTTTGTGAACATGTAGATGAATAAAAAAAGCTTCACTTGCAGGATGACAGACCCGAGTATCCCTTCAAGATCCTCACAACCGAGGTCCTCAACAACCCATTCCCAGATATTGTTCCTCGGTTAAAGATTCAGAATGAAGTACCAAAAGAAGAGAGAAAGGAGAAGAAGAAGAAAGGAACCAAGTAGGTTATATGAAAATGGTGTCAGGTGATTGTTGTAGCATCATAAAAAGACAGTCATTTAATAATTTTCACGATGAATATAATACAGCCTCTCCTCACTTAATGATGGAGTTCCGTTTCTAAGACCACATTTGTAAACAAATTCGTTGCTAAGCAAGGAGCATACTTCAGTGGTAGTGGGTTTGTGTCAGTCATTTTCAATATTGTTTCATGTCACCTTTGCACCATTTATAACATTTTTAGTATATTTTTAAATGTTTATATAGTAGCGTACAGCTAGCCCTCCGCTTTCACGAGTTCCACTTTTGTGAGCTTCAAGCATTCATGAATGGCCAGCCGTCCAATCATATTTGTTATTAAACCATAATATGTACAGTGGACCCCTGCCTTTTGGCGGCCACGACTTTTATGAAATCCGACTTTCGGCAACTTTTTTCGGCAAAATATAGCCTCGCGGTTCATGATTGGCCTTGTGATTTGGCGACCATCTTGTACACGTCCAAGCGGCATCCCAGCGTCAGCGTGCACACAAAGCCAGTTTCCCGCACCATTCGCACTCAGCGTGCTATTGTTTATCAGCGAGTGACCATCACCCCATGGGTTCATGCGATACATTTCATAATAATCCATTGTTTTTTGTGCTTGCAACTGCTAAATAAGCCACCATGGGCCCAAAGAAAGTTTCTAGTGCCAGGCCTTTGGTAAAGACGGAAAGAAACAGAATAGAATTAAAGAAAAAACTTGTAGCAAAGTACCAAAGTGGAGGAGGAAGAGAGAGGGGAGAATGTGCCTTCTTCGGTGATTCAGTGAATCTACGATATGTACGATACTAAAGCAGCAGGTATTGATAAAGGCTATAGTGCTAGCCAGTGACAAAGTGTGGCATTAACAGTGTAGCAAGTAATTTAAGCAATTAAGCAATAGAAAAATGAGACGACAGTAACTCTCCAGTGTTGTTGGAGGTGTAAAGGGCCACTTAACATACGCTGCCCTGCTATCTTCCACCACCCTAAACCTCTGCCAATATCTCCTCCATCAAACTAATTAAACTAACATCTCCAAGGTAAGTGTAAATACAGGTCTCCTTCAACATTCGCATTTTCAACTTTCGCGAGCGTCACACATTCGTGAATTCCTAACCGCCAAATTCTCATCCGCTAAATTCCCAGGCTCCAAATCATATTTAAGTTTCCTGCCACCTGCGAGTCCCTACTACCCTCCGTCTGACCCCCGCAACTGGCAGCCAGCCCTCCCACCACTCAGTGTGGTGAGAGTTTTGTTTGTTCATTATTTGTTATTAACCCTTTCAGGGTTGACAGGCCCTTTCAGAGACTTGTTCTCAGGGTCGCCCAAGTTTCAAAAAAAAAAATAATTTTTTCTTATGAAAAGTTAGAGAATCTTTTCCCGATCATAATGACACCAAAAGTATGAAATTTGATGGAAAACTTACCGAGTTATGCTCTTGCGAAGTTAGCGGTCTCAATGATGTTTACGCATCGGCAATTTTGCCCACTTTAAGCCCTATTTTCGGCCAATTCCACTATACTAGTCAACAAAAATCATAACTATTTCACTAGAACTCCATTTTTTTTATCGAATAAGTACAAGAAACCACCCATTTACCAATTTCAACTATCCAATACAGTGGTCAGAATTTAGCAATTTTGTCAATTTCACACAAATTTCAAAAGATGCTAATTTCCAAATAGGATCCAGAATAAACAAGAAAGACATTCCTGGCACTAAAATGACATTTCCTCTATTCATTAGTCATGTCCCCACGCCCCTTTTACATTCTTTTGCTTTCCACTTTGAATTTTTATTCTCACAAAAAGTAGAAGATTTACTGTTATGCAGACTACTGCATTAGTGTAGAAATGGTATAAATAATATCAGCACACTTGTCAAAGAATATTAGACTCACCAGTTTACGTGTATTGGACGCTTAGCATGATTTGTTTACTTTTGAACTTTGGTAAAAATCGAACATTTCTGCTACTTTGAGCTCAATTTCAAGGTACTTTTCATTGTAAAATCAGTCAAAATCATCTCAATTTCTGTAATATGTCTTCCATTCTATAAAATGAGACCAGGAAAACTAGAATACAACAATAAATACCATACGAAAATACAGTGCAAAGTCAGTTTTAATCCAAAAACACGGTCAAAGTTTTTTTTCTCATTACACACTGTGTGCCGCAGGATTTTTTTTATACTACGCACACTGACCACATAGATCCATTCTTTCATATGTAGTCCTACCAGCTTTCTCTCACTAGATTTGAGGGCGCTAGAATTTAGGCATACTAGTACAGTGGACCCCCGCATAGCGATATTAATCCGTGCAAGAGAGCTCATTGTTATGCGAAATTATCGTTATACGAATGAATTTTCCCCATAAGAAATAATGGAAATCAAATTAATCCATGCAAGACACCCCAAAGTATGAAAAAAAAAATTTTTACCACATGAAATATTAATTTTAATACACACAAATTGAAAAAGGCATGCACAATTACATGACACTTACTTTTATTGAAGATCTGGTGATGATTGATGGGATGGGAGGAGGAGAGAGTGTTAGTGTTTAGAAGGGGAATCCCCTTCCATTAAGACTTGAGGTGTAAAGTCCTTTTCTGGGGTTACTTCCCTTCTTCTTTTAATGCCACTAGGACCAGCTTCAGAGTCACTGGAGTTCTGTCGCACAAGATATCTGTCCATAGTGGCCTGTACCTCTCGTTCCTTTATGACTTCCCTAAAGTGTTTCACAACATTGTCAGTGTAATAGTCACCAGCACGGCTTGCAATAGCTGTGTGAGGGTGATTTTCATCCATGAAGGTTTGCACTTCAAGCCACTTTGCACAGATTTCCTTAATCTTTATAGTAGGCAATTTCTTCAATTTCTCTCTCCCCTCCTTCGAACCAGTTTCCTCAGGTCTGGCCTCTTGCTGTTGAAGTTGATCTATCAGCTCATCAGTGGTTAGTTCTTCATTGTCCTCCTCCACCAACTCTTCCATATCATCCCCACTAACCTCCAACCCCAAGGACTTTCCCAATGCCATAATGGATTCCTCAAGTGGCATAATCATCTCAGGGTTAGCCTCAAACCCTTCAAAATCCCTTTGGTCTACACATTCTGGCCACAGTTTCTTCCAAGCAGAGTTCAAGGTCCTCTTAGTCACTCCCTCCCAAGCCTTACCTATAAGGTTTACACAATTGAGGATATTAAAGTGATCTCTCCAAAAGTCTCTTAGAGTCAGTTGAGTTTCTGAGGTCACTACAAAGCACCTTTCAAACAGAGCTTTTGTGTACAGTTTTTTGAAGTTTGCAATAACCTGCTGGTCCATGGGCTGCAGGAGAGGAGTGGTATTAGGAGGCAAAAACTTCACCTTAATGAATTTCATGTCCCCATAAAGTCGCTCTGCCACGTCTGTAGGATGACCAGGGGCATTGTCTAACACGAGGAGGCACTTAAGTTCTAATTTCTTTTCAGTTAGGTAATCTTTCACATTGGGGGCAAATGCATGGTGTAACCAGTCATAGAAAAAGTCCCTAGTGACCCATGCCTTACTGTTTGCCCTCCACAGCACACACAAATTTTCCTTGAGGACATTCTTTTGCCTGAACGGTCTGGGAGTTTCAGAGTGATACACTAATAAAGGCTTCACTTTGCAATCACCAGTAGCATTGGAACACATCAACAGAGTAAGCCTGTCTTTCATAGGCTTATGTCCTGGGAGTGCCTTTTCCTCCAGAGTAATGTAGGTCCTGCTTGGCATTTTCTTCCAAAACAGGCCTGTTTCATCACAATTAAACACTTGTTCAGGTTTCAGTCCTTCAGTTTCTATGTACTCCTTGAATTCCTGCACATATTTTTCAGCTGCTTTGTGGTCCAAACTGGCAGCCTCACCATGCCTTATCACACTATGTATGCCACTACGCCTCTTAAATCTCTCAAACCAACCTTTGCTGGCCTTAAATTCACTCACATCATCACTAGTTGCAGGCATTTTTTTAATTAAATCCTGATGCAACTTCCTAGCCTTTTCACTTATGATCACTTGAGAGATGCTATCTCCTGCTATCTGTTTCTCATTTATCCACACCAATAAGAGTCTCTCAACATCTTCCATCACTTGCGATCTCTGTTTCGAAAACACAGTTAAACCTTTGGCAAGAACAGCTTCCTTGATTGCATTTTTGTTGCCCACAATAGTAGCGATGGTTGATTGGGGTTTACTATACAACCTGGCCAGCTCCGAGACACGCACTCCACTTTCATACTTATCAATGATATCTTTCTTCATCTCTATAGTAATTCTCACCCTTATTGCTGTAGGGTTGGCACTAGAAGCTTTCTTGGGGCCCATGGTCACTTATTTTGCAGATAAAATCACCAGAAACACTGTAATAATATGAAATGTTCCGATTGTATGCTTGGATGTTACCGCGGAGGCTGGCTGGTAAACAATGCCACCGGCGGAACATGTGAGGCTGGCTAAGGGCGCACATTAGACGCGTCTCGGACGAACAGCGTTGAGCGGGTTTTTTAGCGGTATGCGAGGCAAAATCTTGGCGATAAAATGTAGCGGTATGCGGATTTAACGTTATGTGATGCCAATGGTATGCGGGGGTCCACTGTACGTCAAAAACGCTGGTGCTTAAGCCATACTAGTACGGCCGAAACCCTGAAAGGGTTAAACTACAGTATAAATAATGTCAACCCATTCATGACTGCATATTGGAATGGCCATTTGGTCAGGTATTGGACAGTGACATCATTTGTTTACTCTTGAATACGGCAAAGAATCAACATTTCTGATACTGCTAATAATAATAATAATAATAATAATAATAATAATAATGCTATAGAATTGAAGAAGGAAATTGTACAAAAAATATGAGGGTTGAAGCAGTGGTGGAGGAAGTGATTGAGGCATCGTCAGTGTGGTCTTGTTTATGCTGGAGTGAGCAATAGTCTCTGTGCTCTTTCAAACATTTCACAATAATTCGTTGTTTGGTGCTTGTAGATTGAGTGCAACTGAAATGGTTGAGACAGTGGTTGAGGCAGTGGTAGAGGCAGTGGTTGAGGCAGCGGTTGAGGCAGTGGTAGAAGCAGTGGTTGCAGCAATTGTTGAGGCAGTGGTTGAGGCAATGGTTGAGGCAGTGGTAGAGGCAGTGGTTGAGGTAGTGGTTGCAGCAGTGGTAGAGGCAGTGGTTGAGGCAGTGGTTGAGGCAGTGGTAGAAGCAGTGGTTGCAGCAATGGTTGAGGCAGTGGTTGAGGCAATGGTTGAGGCAGTGGTAGAGGCAGTGGTTGAGGCAGTGGTTGAG
The DNA here is from genome assembly GCF_038502225.1 of Cherax quadricarinatus. Classification (NCBI taxonomy): domain Eukaryota; kingdom Metazoa; phylum Arthropoda; class Malacostraca; order Decapoda; family Parastacidae; genus Cherax; species Cherax quadricarinatus. The sequence continues at coordinate 31,316,352 of NC_091336.1, read as the reverse complement.
GCAGCAGTTGAGGCAGTATTTGAGGCAGTGGTTGAGGCAGTGGTTGAGGCAGTGGTTGAGGCAGTGGTAGAAGCAGTGGTTGCAGCAATGGTTGAGGCAGTGGTTGAGGCAATGGTTGAGGCAGTGGTAGAGGCAGTGGTTGAGGCAGTGGTTGAGGCAGCAGTTGAGGCAGTATTTGAGGCAGTGGTTGAGGCAGTGGTTGAGGCAGTGGTTGAGGCAGTGGTAGAGGCAGTGGTATTTAATAACATCTATGTTATTAATGATAATAATACATATTATTAACATTTTTTATTATTATTATTATTATTATTATTATTATTATTATTATTATTATTATTATTATTATTATTATTATTATTATTATTATTATTAACATGTATGTTATAGTATTACCAATGCTCTTATATGGGTGTGAAGCATGGGTGATGAATGTTGCAGCGAGGAGAAGGCTGGAGGCAGTGGAGATGTCATGTCTGAAGGCAATGTGTGGTGTGAATAGAATGCAGAGAATTTGTAGTTTGGAAGTTAGGAGGAGGTGCGGGATTGCCAAAACTGTTGTCCAGAGGGCTGAGGAAGGGTTGTTGAGGTGGTTCGGACATGTAGAGAGAATGGAGCGAAACAGAATGACTTCAAGAGTGTATCAGTCTGTAGCGGAAGGAAGGCGGGATAGGGGTCGGCCTAAAAAAGGTTGGAGGGAGGGGGTAAAGGAGGTTTTGTGTCCGAGAGACTTGGACTTCCAGCGGGCATGTGTGAGCATGTTTGATAGGAGTGAATGGAGACAAATGGTTTTTAATACTTGATGTGCTGTTGGAGTGTGAGCAGGGTAACATTTATGAAGGGATTCAGGGAAACCGGCAGGCCGGACTTGAGTCCTGGAGATGGGAAGTACAGTGTCTGCACTCTGAAGGAGGGGTGTTAATGTTGCAGTTTAAAAACTGTAGTGTAAAACTCCCTTCTGGCAAGACAGTGATGGAGTGAATGATGGTGAAAGCTTTTCTTTTTCGGGCCACTCTGCCTTGGTGGGAATCGGCCAGTGTGTTAATAAAATAATAAATATGTATGTTATTAAATATCACTGCCTCAACCACTGCCTCAACCTCTGCCTCAACCTCTGCCTCAACCACTGCCTCTACCACTGCCTCTACCACTGCCTCTACCACTGCCTCAACCGCTGCCTCAACTGCTGCCTCAACCACTGCCTCAACCACTGCCTCTACCACTGCCTCTACCACTGCCTCAACCGCTGGCTCTACTGCTGCCTCAACCACTGCAGTTGCACTCAATCTACAAGCACCAAACACCATGAATTATTGTGAAATGTTTGGAAGAACGTGGAGGCTACTGCTCACTCCAGCATAAACAAGACCACACTGACTGACGATGCCTCAACCACTTCCTCCACCACTGCTTCAACCCTTGTATTTTTGTACAATTTCCTTCTTCAGTTCTGTCGTATTATTATTATTAATACGATAGAATTGAAGAAGGAAATTGTACAAAAATACAGGAGTTGAAGCAGTGGTGGAGGAAGTGGTTGAGGCATCGTCAGTCAGTGTGGTCTTGTTTATGCTGGAGTGAGCATTAGCCTCCACCCTCTTCCAAACATTTAACAATAATTCATTGTGTTTGGTGCTTGTAGATTGAGTGCAACTGCTACATAATTAACCATGGGCCCAAAGAAACTTGCTAGTGCCAGCCCTTTGGTAAAGAAATTGAGAAACACGATATAATTGAAGAAAGAAATTGTACCAAAATATGAGCAGTGTGCCACAGTGGTTGAGGCAGTGGTATTTAATGACGTACATGTTATTAAACCATAACATGTATGTATTTAGCACAATATTTTATGATGTTTTCAAGTATTTTATGACTGTTCATGGTTCAACAATTTAAGGAAGCAGTATTGTATTATATTTCCCTACAATATATTGGTCCACCAAACATTCGCGATTTTTCAACATTCGCGAGGCTCTTGACCCCGTAACCATCGCGAATGTTGAGGGAGACCTGTATTTCTTATTTATAAATTAAAGTGTAAATATTTCTTATTTATAAATTATGTACATTCTTTCAGTGTGAGCAGTGTTAGTGGCTTCTTCTACCACCTCCACTACCAATAATATGTATGGCTTCTCTCAGTGGCCCTTATAAACCCAACAACAACACCACCAACACTTACTCCTCATATATGTTATGACATATTTTATTCATTCTAGAGTATATATCATGTTTCTCTGCCATTAATATTGTTTATTATGTCATGTTAGATGAATTGTGATAGATAAATACGCCATAGAGATGATATTAGCCTCATATTGAAGCATAATAACTCGCCTCTCTCTCCCCCTTCCTACCTGTCTGCTGTACACCAACAAGAGTCTTCAGTAAAGGTAAGTGTGATGGCAAATGTTCATTTAACCATTTTATTAGCACTTTATATTCATTTGTCATTGTTTTCTCCATGTAAATCTATATTTAACTCTTTCAGGGTCCAGAGGCCGAATTTCAAAGTGTGCACCAGTGTCCAAGAATTTTCAAAACATAATTTTGTTATTTTTTCTTATGAGATGGTAGAGAACCTTTTTCTGAAGGTAATAAAACAAAATGTACGAAATTTGATGGAAAATTGACGAAATTATGCTCTCGCGAATTTTGATGTGTTGGCGATATTTACGCATCAGCGATTTTGCCGATTTTGACTCCTATTTTAGGGCAATTACAGTATTCCAGTTAACCAAATTCTTAGCTATTTCACTAGTATTACTTCTATTTTATTGATTGAGCACAAGAAATTGCCAAGTAGACTGTTTCAACAACAAAATAAAGTGACTGGAAATTGGTAATTTGGCCAATTTAATGCAAAGTTCAAAATATTCCAATTTCAAAATAGGGTCCAGAATAAACAATGCAGGCATTCCTGGCACTAAACTAACATTTTCTCTGTTCATTAGTTACATTTTCAGGCTTTACAAATGAATTCCATTTTGATTTTTTATTCACATAATGAATTTTTATTCAAACCAAAAAATAGAAGATTTACTGTTAGAGGCAATACTGTAATAATTGTATAAATAATATCACCACATTTATGAATGTATATTAGACCCACCAGCTGTCATGTATTAGACTTGTGAGGTCATTTGTTTACTCTTGAACATTGGCAAAAATTTAACATTTCTGCTACTTTGAGCTCAGTTTCAAGCCATTTCCAGTACTAAAACCAATCAAAATCATCTCTGTTTCTGTAGTATATCTTCCATTCTATCAAATGAGACCAGAAATTACAAATACAACTATAAAAAACATATGAAAAATCACTGCAAAGTTGCTGTTTTAATCGATAATTATGGTCTTATTTTTTTTCTCTCTCGTGCACTGTGTGCTGCAGGATTTGTTTTATGTGGTGCACACATACCACATAGATGTATTCTCTCATATCTAGGCCCAAATTTACTGCTCACAGCTTATCAGAGTGAGCTGAGCTCGTGGCACAGATCTACGGTTTGGACCCTGAACGTAAAGCCGTAGATCTACGGCACGGACCCTGAAAGGGTTAATCTTTAAAAAAATTATTTTTTGTTAATACATTTGGGTGTCTGAAACGGATTAACCCTTTGACTGTTGCAACCCCAAATCCTGAAGTGTCTCCTGGTGTCGAAAAATTAAAAAAAAACAAAAATATGTGGAACTCTTTGAAACATGGTTTCATACACAATGGTGTTTTACACTCCTCACATATAAAACGAGTGTGTCTGCATTTTTGTGGGCGTTTTTTTTTTTTATATGCACAGACGCAACACCTCGTCTGAGCAGTTTTCTTCATAGTATTAGCAGGCAGTTGTGTTAGGTAGTAATCCTAGGTAAATGGTTGTGTGTCATCATTCCTTCATTCCTACCTTCCTTCCTACATTCCTTCCTTCCTTTCCTATCTACCTACCTTCCTTTGTTCCTTACTTCTTTCATTCCTTCCCTACTTTTTTCCTCCCTTTCATCTCATCCTTCCTTCCTTCCTGCCTTCTTTTCTTCCTTCCTTCTGGTTTCTATAATATATATACACACATATAAAGTCACTGGACACTTTCATATAACTGCTATTATCTTCAGCAATCAGCTGTCAAAATGACATTTTGTCTCATTACTCTCTCTCCCTACCGCCTGTCAAAACAATGGGGTCGGATGCTCGCTTCTCTTCCATCCTACTACCTAATTATCTTTCTCCCTCATTCTCTCCCTCATTCTCTCTCATTCTCTCTCTCATTTTCTCTCACTCTCTCATTCTCTCTCTCTCTCATTCTCCTTCATTCTTCTGCTATCCTGGGCATTGCTTTTGGTCACAAACTCCTCAAAACCATGAAATTGATCTTCACTGACACTTCCATCTGTGTCAGAGCATCACTTGGGAAGAGAAAAGCCCCAGATTTGCTGGGGAGTCACATATTTCTTACGGCTAGGCATGCTGAACAAGGACTACTGAAATGGAATTCCCACAATGCACCACTGGCTCCCCAATTTTTTTTATATGGTGCACACTGACCATGGAGACCCATTCTCTCACATGTGGTCCTACCAGCTTTCTCCTACTTGATTTGAAGCCGCTAGAATTTATGCGTATTAATACATCAAACACGGTGGCTTGTAAGACGTATATATATGACCGAAACAGTCAAAGGGTTAATTGGATTTCCATTATTTCTTATGGGGAAAATGGTTTTGCCAATCGTGAATTTTGTCATTCAGTAGACTCTCTGGGACAGATTAATCACGAAACTCGAGGGTCCACTGTATATACAATATTTTATGATGTTTTCATATGTTTTATGATTGTTCGTTAAGGAAGGTTAAGGAAGCAGTATTGTTAGGCTTATTAAATACTATTATTATATTTCCCTTCAATATATTGCACATCAAAACATTCGCGAACGCTACAGCACTGTATTATTATATTTCCCTACATCATATTTGCGCACCCATGAAATCAAATTTTCGTATGGTAGCCTGTGGTCTGGTGGCAAAAGCTCTCACTTCACACTTGATCCCCTACCCTCATGAATGTGGAGGGCCTCCTGTACTGTATATTGTAATAAACAGAATATAGGAAATCAGCTCTAATATACATTATTTAGGTATGCATACTGGTCAGAGAGCCTGTTGTAAGTCCGAGTCGTCGATTTTTGTGTTTAATTCATTCCAGAGCAATCAGCGAAAATGGAAATTGGCAAAAACTGAAACCATTTTCCCCATAAGAAATAATGTAAATCCAATTAATCCGTTCCAGACACCCAGAAGTATTAAAAAATTTTTTTTTTTTTTACCTTAAAGATAGATGTACATGCACAAAAGAATGAATATTCAATATGACACTTACCTTTATTGAAGGCTGTTGTTGATGGATGGAAGACAGGGAGGAGGGAAGAGGGAAGAGAGGTTATTGTTTGAAAGGGGACTCTCCCCTTTCAAACAATAACCTAGGTACCAATAACTCTAGGTACCAAGTCCTTATCTGGGGTCACTTCCCTCCTTTGTTTTGTTTTTTACTGCCACTAGGACCAGTTTGAGAGTCACTGGACCTCTGTCGCACAAAATATCTATCCAGCTAGGTCTGTTTCTGGCGTCTCTTTAAGATTTGCCTAAAATGGGACATGGCATTGTCATTGTAAAAGTCACCAGCACGGATTGCAACAGCTTTCTCAGGGTGATGTTCCTCCACAAACGAATGCACCCTAGTCCACATTTCACAAATCTCCTTAATCTCTGAAGAAGGCACCTTCTTCCATCTCTCTTCCTCCTCCTCTGTAGCAGTTTCCTGAGCTGTGGTCTGTTGCTGTTGCAGATGAAGCTCTTGCAGCTCATCAGTGGTTAGCTCTTGATTGTGGTCCTCCACCAACTCTTCCACATCCTAGCCACTCACATCCAACCCCATGGAATTCCCCAATGCCACAATTGATTGCACAACAGGTGTAGGGTCGACAGGGTCAGCCTCAAACCCTTCAGAATCCTTGTTTTGGACACAATCTGGCCACAGTTTTTCCCAAGCAGAGTTCATTGTCCTGGAAGTCACTCCCTGCCAAGCTTATGCAATGGAAGATATTGAAGTGATTCCTCCAGAACTCTATTAGGGTCAGTTCAGAGTCCGAGGTTATGTCAAAGCACCTCTGCAACATTGCTTTAGTGTACAGTTTTTTGAAGTTTGCAATGAACTTCTTGTCCATGGGCTGGATGAGAGGAGTGGTGTTAAGAGGCAAGAACTTCACTATTACAAAACTGAATTCCTTAGACAATTGGTCTCCCAAGTCTTGAGGATGAGCAGGATCATTGTCCATTAACAGGAGGCACTGGAGTGGCAATTTATTACCAGGTGGTATTTCTTCACATTCGGGCCAAACACTTCATTGAACCATTCTAGGAAAATTTCTCTCGTGACCCATGCCCTACTGTTAGCCTTCCACATCACACACAATTTACTCTTGACGACACTGTTTTTCTTGAACACACTGGGATTTTCAGTGTGATACACCAGTAAAGGCTTCACTTTGAAATCCCCACTAGCATTACCACACAACAAGAGAGTTAGCCTGTCTTTCATAGGCTTGTGTCCTGGGAGTGCCTTTTCCTCCTGCGTGATGTAGGTCCTCTTTGGCTTTTTCTTCCAAAACAGGCCTGTTTTGTCACAATTGAACACTTGTTGGGGTTGGAATTTTTCAGCCTCTACATAAGCTTTGAATTCGAACACAAATTTTTCAGCCGCTTGTTTGTCTGAACTGGCACCCTCACCATGCCTTACAACACTGTGTATGCCACTTTGCTTCTTGAATTTTTCGAACCAGCCTTTGCTGGCTTCTTCCAGGCAGTTTCTTTATGAGATCATCATGCAACTGCCTTGCCTTTTCACAGATTATCGACTGCACAACACTATCTCCTGCTAACTCTTTCTCTTTGCTCCACGCCAACAACAATTTCTCCACTTCTTCAATTGTTTGGGATCTCTGTTTCATTATCGCATTCACCCCTTTCGCAACATCAGCTTCCATGATTTCTTTTCTCTTTGCCATAATGAAGCTTATTGTTGATGGTGCCTTCCTGTACGTCCTGCCGAGTTTGGTAGTGCGTATGCCACTATCATATTTTTGAACGATTTCTTTTTTCATTTCTACGGTGTTCCTCTCTTTCTTTACAAAAGTACTGGCACTAGGAGCTTTCTTTGGGGCCATAGTGGCATATTTAGCAGTCACACACAATAAACAAGTGCCAAAAACAATGGATTATTATGAAATGTTTCGTATGACCTCGCAGGATATTTTCACTTACCGAGAAACAACATAACACTGCCTGAGAATGCATGTGGGAGGCAGCTTTGTTTGCACGCTGGGCACTAGACAGGTTCTGTACCATCGATGAAAATGGAACCAATATTTTGATGAAAAAAGTCGGCGAAAATGGAAATCAGCGATAATGGAGATTGACAAAAAGGGAGGGTCTGCTGTACATTGCTAAGTGAGGAGAGGCTGTAAAGGGAATCAGCTCTGATATACATTATATAGGTATGCATACTTGTCAGAGAGCCCGCCGTAAGTCTGAGTCATCGGTAAATGAGTACATACGTCACTAAGTGAGGAGAGGCTGTACACGTACTGGCATTTTATGAAGGTTTAAACCTTTTACTCTCCAGATGTCTTACCTGAAACTTGTTTACAATGTTTAAAAATTTTCCAAAAATTTAAAAATTATTTTCTTATACACTGGACCCTCAGTTAACGATATTAATCCGTTCCTGAGAGCTTGTCCTTAACTGATTTTATCACTATCCAAATTAATTTTTCCCATAAGAAATAATGGAAATTCAATTAATCCATTTCAGACACCCAAAAGTATTAACAAAAAATATTTTTTTAAAGATTAAATATAGATATACATACAGAAAACAATGACAAATATATATATAAAGCACTAATAAAATGGATAAATGAGCATTTAACATCACACTTACCTTTACTGTTGGTGTATGGAAGACATGTAGGAGGTAAGAGGAAGGCGAGTTTATTATGCTTCAATGTGACGCTAATATCATCTCGACGGCTTATTTATCTATCACAATTCATCTAATATGACATAATAAATAATATTAATAACATAGAAGCATGATATATACAGTAGGGCCCCACTTATTCAATTCCAGGCTACTGCCGGAAAGCAGACTTTGCCGGAAAGCAGAACTCCATTTTTTCCATTTATAAATGCATATAAATACCAGATAACAAGTTTACACTAACATATATTAAGTTAGCAATAGAACTAAGCATTAAAAAGTAAAGTACACACACAGTACACTCATTATTTACCTCAAAATATTTGTAGTCTTAACCCCTTGACTGTCGCAACCCCCAATCCTGTCTCCTGGTGTCGCAAAATGTAAAAAAAAAAAAAAAAAAATTTTCTTATGAAATGATAGAGAATCTTTTTCCGATTGTAATGACACCAAAAAAACGAAATTTGATGGGAAACTGACGGAATTATGCTCTCATGAAGTTAGCGACCTCGGCTATATTTACAAATCTGCGATTTCGTCCACTTTGAGCCCTATTTTCAGCTAATTCCATTATTCCATTCGACCAAACTCATAGCTATTTCTTTAGAATTCTGTTTTTTTCTATCGATTGAGTACAAGAAACTGCCCATTTACCGATTTCAACTTCCCAATAACGTGGTCAGAAATTTGCAATTTGGTCAATTTCACAAAAATTAAAAAATACGACAGTTTCAAAATAAGGTCCAGAATGAACAATGCAGACATTCCTGGCTCTAAAATAACATTTTCTTTGTTCATCAGTCACGTCTCCAGGCCCCTCTGATATTACTCTTGCTTTCTATTTTGAATTTTTATTCAAACAAAAAATAAAAGATTTACTGTTATGCAGACTACTGCATTATTGTAATAGTTGTACAGATAATGTTAACCCATTTATGACTGCATATTAGAATGGCTAGTTGGACATTTATTGGATAATGACATCATTTGTTTACTTTTGAACATTGGCAAAAATCAAACATTTCCCCTACTTTGAGCTCCATTTCCAGGCTCTTTTTATAGTAAAACCAACCAAATCACCTCAATTTCTGTAATGTCTTCCATTCTATAAAATGAGACCAGGAAAACTAGAATACAACAATAAATACCACATGAAAATACAGTGCAAAGTCGCTGTTTTAATCCAAAAACACGGTCAAAGTTTTTTTTCTCATTACGCACTGCGTGCTCCAGGATTTTTTTTATATGGTGCACACTGACCACACAGACCCATTCTCTCACATGTGGGCCTACCAGCTTTCTCCTGCTTGATTTGAAGCCACTAGAATTTATGAGTATACTGTATATATGTCAAACATAGTACCTCGTAAGATGTATATATACGACCAAAACAGTCAAAGGGTTAATGTAGGGTAAAAGGTGAGTAGTATTTACTTAAGAAGTCAGGCGTGGTAGCCCTCCTGGCCACCCCACCCACACATTCTATACTATGATGCTTAACCCTTTCAGGGTTTCGGATGTACTAGTATGGCTTACGCACCAGGGTTTTTGATATACTAGTACGTCTAAATTCTAGTGCCCTCAAATCCAGTGAGAGAAAGCTGGTAGGCCTACATATGAAAGAATGGGTCTATGTGGTCAGTGTGTGTGGTATAAAAAAAATCCTGCAGCACACAGTGCATAATGAGGAAAAAAGCTTTGACTGTGTTTTTGGATTAAAACAGGGATTTTGCACTGCATTTTCGTATGGTATTTATTGTTGTATTCTAGTTTTCCTGGTCTCATTTTATAGAATGGAAGACATATTACAGAAATTGAGATGATTTTGACTGATTTTACAAAGAAAACTACCTTGAAATTGCACTCAAAGTAGCAGAAATGTTCAATTTTTACCAAAGTTCAAAAGTAAACAAATCATGCTAAGCGTCCAATACACATCAACTGGTGAGTCTAATATTCTTTCAGAAGTTCGCTGATAATATTTATACCATTTCTGCACCTATGCGGTAGTCTGCATAACAGTAAATCTTCTATGTTTTTGTGAGAATAAAAATTCAAAGTGGAAAGCAAAAGAATGTAAGAGGGGCATGGGGACGTGACTAATGAACAGAGGAAATGTTATTTTAGTGCCAGGTATGTCTTTCTTGTTTATTCTGGACCCTATTCAGAAATTGGCATCTTTTGAAATTTGTGTGAAATTGGCAAAATTGCTAAATTCTGACCACTGAATTGGATATTTGAAATCGGTAAATGGGTGGTTTCTTGTACTCATTCGATAGAAAAAATGGAGTTCTAGCGAAATAGTTATGATTTTTGTCGACAAGTACACTGGAATTGGCAGAAAATAGGGCTCAAAGTGGGCAAAATCACCGATGCGTAAACATCGCCGAGACCGCAAACTTTGTGAGAGCATAATTCCGTAAGTTTTCCATCAAATTTCATACTTTTGGTGTCATTATGATCGGGAAAAGATTCTCTATCTTTTCATAAGAAAAAATAATTTTTTTTTTTTAAATTTGGGGGACCCTGAGAATAAGTCTCTGAGAGGGCCTGTCAACCCTGAAAGGGTTAACTGAGGGTCCACTGTACTATTTCAGAAAAAAAGATTGGCTATGAAATCACAAGAACTATTATCAATTGCAATTATCAGAACATAAAAAATATATAAACTAAAATAAAAATGAGAAAAAAGGTATATCGGCAACACTTCTGCAAGCACAGGAGTCGATGTTGCCATCAGGTGAGCATCCAGAGCCACCTTCACAGTCTTATATCTCGATAAATACTGACCCTAAAATTTTCTTTTTAACCCTATAACATGTAGAAAAATGTGCTCTTCATTTAAAAAAAAAAATTATTTTTCAAAATATTCGGAGTGCTACATGAGTGAACGTAGAGCAATGTTTGGACAGTTTAAGGGTTACAATATTGTTGCCATGTTTTAGTATTGTTGCCAGGTGGTTAAGAGGTTACATACGGTCCTAATAGCCCTAGTGTAGTGGATAGGCTTTAACCCCTTCAGGGTCCAAGGCCAAAATCTGAAGTGGTGCTCCAGTGTCCAAGAAATTTTGAAAAAAAAAAAAAAAATTATTTTTTCTTACAGAATTAAAGAGCATATTTTTGTGAAGGTAATAAGACAAAAAAAAAATTCTTATCAGTACTTACCGAGATACAGTGCCAGGAAGTTTATCAAAAATGATGTGGTGGCGGCAAAATCGACGAATTCCACATACGCGCATTACATTATTTAGCGATCTTTATAGTTTTTTCTTTTCTTTTCCAATTTTTTTCTATTCCTACTAACATTTGGGGCCCGAGAGACCAATACTGTATATAATGTATATATATAAACTCACTGTATTGAACACAATAACCGCACTTAATTTATTATCATATTATTGTTTACCACTGTTGTTTATTACAATAAACATGCACAAATATTGTATAATACTAATGTTCTATCATATATTTACATATTTACAATCACTGAACATGGTTTTAGAACTGCTGGAGCTTGTGGAGCTCCTTGAAACAAGGCACCATGCACAGAGGCACCTTACATTCCTCACACATAAACCGAGTGTCTTTGTGTCTTTGTTGCCGTCATTTTGTTTGTGCACAGACGATGCATCTCTTCTGAGTAAATTTCTTCTGAGTTGAAGGAAGTTGTATTATGAAATGATCACCTTCCCTCCTCAAACGCTTGGGTATATCCTGAGTAATTCGAGGACCTTGTTGTATAGCAGGTGTTCTTACCTGGTACTTCATTATGAGTTGTCTGACAACAGACAAACAAAATTCACCATACGGTGGTCTGTTGCCAGTCTTTATTTGGTACATATTATATGCATTGAGCATTGAAATGTCCATGAGATGGAAGAAAAGTTTCATGTACCACTTGTAACTCTTACCAACACAGTCAACAAAACCAATCTGCATGTCACATTTGTCAACCAAGCACATGTTTTGTGTATAATCAATCACTGTCACTGGTTTTCGAATATGTTCATTAGTCACTTGATCAACTTTGCCACTGTCTTGCATTTCATTACGGTGAATGGTTGTCAACAATGTGACATCTCGTTTGTCATGCCACCGTAATGCCATGATGTCATTGGCAGTAAACACCTGCACGTCATCACCACGAGCACCTGCGTTGAGCCTGGGCATACGTTTACGATTAGAACGCACTGCGCCACACACATCTGTCTTGTTCACTCGCATGAAATCACTGAGTAATGGGCTTGTGTACCAGTTATCGGTATATAATGTATGCCCCTTACCAAGATAAGGTGCCATCATGTTTCTCACTACGTCACCTGAGATACCCAGTAACATCTTGGTATCTTTCAATGTTTTACTACCCGTGTATACAACAATATCCAACACCAGGCCACTGTCACAATCACAGAGTACAAACAGTTTTATACCAAAGCGTTTCCTCTTGCTCGGTATATACTGCTTGAATGACAGTCTACCTTTGAACAAAATCAAAGACTCGTCAATTACAAGATTCTTGAATGGATAAAAGTATATGCTGAACTTTTGTTTGAGATACATGAAAACATTTCTAATCTTATATAACCTGTCACTTCTGTCAGGCCTGGTTTTGTCAGAGAAGTGCAACATACATAAGAGTAAGATAAACCTGTTCACTGGTATGATTTCACTGAAGACCGGGGTAGAAATTAGCTGAACTGTGGACCAGTATGCTTTTATATTATGCTTATAGACATGAGGCATAAGCATTATTGTTGCAAAAAGCAAATACATTTCTGCAACAGTCATCTCTTTCCACCGGTGTAGTCTTGACTGTGGTGATATGATCGTATTTGCCATGGTGTACTCAAAATACTTATTACTTTCCCTGACAATAGTTTCCATCAATGGCTGGTCAAAGAATAATTCAAAGAATTCCAGTTCATTGGCCGTGGTTCCAAGGGGACAAGTAGGTAGAATTCCACTTTGAGAGTCATCAAAGTGGTGAGGCTTGGGAACAAAATTGGGATTTTGCTGCCAATCCCACATACGGTTTGCTGGTGGATACTGGACATCATAGGCTGGTTGTGCGGGTGGTTGTGGTTGTGGTGGGCTGGTGGCTGACGTTCCACTTTGTCCTTGAACTGACGAGTCAGCAGCGTGTGTCCCACCCTGGGCTGGTGAGTCACGCATGGCGATGCCATTACCATCACCACTAACACCATCCACTGATGCCTGTGGTCTATCCATGCCAAGTGTAGCCACATCATCCTCACTATCACTACCTAAAACTGGTGTAGGGCCACGGGATGTACTCCAGGATGTACTCCTGGATGTACTCCGTCCCCTGGGCACAGCATAGGGTACACTACCCAAGCGCATGTGGCGGCGAACATACCGACGCTTCACTGGTGAATATGATTCCTCACTATCACTACTCGAATGATCGTCGAGCGCAATAAAATCACAATGCACGTCACTATCATCATCATTACTGAAGTCAGAGGCCTGGCCACGCGAAAATATTAGTTTTCTCTTGCGTTGAGGAACAACCGACCGTGAGTCACGAGTGCCCACACCAGAGGTAGAAAGTTGAGGATCGTCAGGGTTTTCTGCACTATTATCGATATCCAGGCCATTTTTTCGGTCACTAACTTATCAAAGCCGTAGAATTCATCTTCATTTCCACTTCCATCAGTGTCAGAACTATCAGATTGGAAGAGGAGAGTCCCAATTTTCCGGGGAGTGAGAGCTGACTTGCGACGAGGCATGGTGAACAAGGGTAACTGAGCCGGCGTTCCCACAATGCTATGCGGGCGCCTAGATTTTTTGTTTATGGCGCACACCCACCATGCAGACCCGTTCTCTCACATGTAGGCTTATGAGCGCTTTCGCGCTAAATTTGACGGCGCTAGAATTTTGGCATAGATCTACGGTTTGGACACTCAACGTGAAGCCGTAGATCTACGGGATGGACCCTGAAAGGGTTAAACCTTATATCAACATGTATTGTTGTATTGAGTGGTGAAAATATTAATTATTAAGAGGTAATACAGTATTGTATCATGCAGTAGTAAAGACATGTAGTGTAAGTACAGAGTAGCACCAGCTGACAAGTGGAAATAAAGATGGTGACAGCTGGAAGGTCTCACCCCTGGCCAGACTTTATTATGTATGTACTCTGAATAAAGCCCGGCCTTGTCTTGAAGACCATAATAAAAGGTGTCCTTACTACTCGTGTCTTTATTTTTAATTAGTTTGTCTATGAAAATTAAAGCTTAGTAGTGAACTGTGTTAGTGTAAGGGAACTACAGTGATCGCTGCTGACAGTGGAAGTACTAACATGATCACTGCTGACAGTGAGAGAGGAGATTCCTTACTCAAGCAGTGAATAATTTTCTTGATGCACTTTCAGAGCACTCTGTGGTATGTTGTGTTCTGTTCTGTATTCTGTTCTGTGTTCTGTTCTGTGGTCTGTTCTGTGATCTGTTGTGGCCTGTTTTGTGTAGTGTTCTGTTCTGTGGTCTGTTCTGTGATATGTTGTGGCCTGTTTTGTGTTCTGTGGTCTGTTCTGGGATCTGTGCTGTGGTCTGTTCTGTGTTGGTTTCTGTGGTGTGTTCTGTGATTCGTTCTGTGGTCTGATCTGTGTATGTTTCTGTGGTCTGTTCCATGGTGGTTTCTGTGTTCTGTTTTGTGTTTCTGCAGTCTGTTCCATGATGGTTTCTGTGATTTCTGAGGTCTGTTTTGTGTTTCTGTGATCTGTGTTAGTTTCTGTGGTTTGTTCTGTGTTAGTTTCTGTGGTCTGTTCTGTGATTTGTTCTGTGGTCTTTTCTGTGCATGTTTCTATGGTCTGTTCCATGATGGTTTCTGTGGTCTGTTTTGTGTTTCTGTGGTTTGTTCCATGGTGGTTTCTGTGGTCTGTTTTGTGTTTGTGTGATCTGTTCCATGATGGTTTCTGTGGTCTGTTTTGTGTTTCTGTGGTTTGTTCCATGGTGGTTTCTGTGGTCTGTTTTGTGTTTCTGTGATATGTTCTGTGTTAGTTTCTGTGGTCTGTTCTGTGATTTGTTCTGTTGTCTGTTCTGTGTTTCTGTGGTCTGTTCTGTGGTTGTTTCTGTGGTCTGTTCCATGTTTCTTTGATCTGTTCCATGTTTCTGTGATCTGTTCTATGTTTCTGTGGTTCTGTGGTGATTTCTGTGGTCTGTTCTGTGGTGGTTTCTTTGGTCTCCAGCTCACTGTGGTGTACTTAATATTGTTTTGTATTTTATTATTTTATTATTTTGTATTTTATTATTTTATTATTTTGTATTTTATTATTTTCTTCACTCTCTTTGTCTACACCTTTTTGTGTTTTCCAGTTTCTTGCCTCCTACTTTTAATGTTTTTACACATTGTTGTTTGCCACTGCCAACAATCAGTGGTTGTTTGCTTTATGTGAGAGCCAGACATACATGTGGAATTCTCTAGTCAACATTTTAGGTGTTTCTTCAAGTCTTCAATGCTTGAAGCATCTCAAATGTGTGGGCAAGATTCTTCAGCCAGTGACTCCATCAAGACAGGTGAGCTCTCATAGGCAGTAATATATTTACAGTAATATATTTACTCTATAAAGCAGTTTTACATTCTCTCATTAACATTTGTAAGGTATTAGTGCCATCAAGCTGTATCAGTGCCATCAAGCTGTATCAGTTCCATCAGGCTGGTTACTAGAGAGCTATTGTGTACTAGCTTTACAGAATCAGGATAATTGAGAGTGATGAGAGTATAAAATATTAAGTCATACTGTGTGTACAGCTGCTTGGTGCATCAGTAGTGTTGTGTATTATATGGAAATATAGAATGGTGCCTTTTAACTGTTTGCAGAAATTTTAAGCTTCTCTCCTTTGGTGATGAAGCTGAGGAGGAGGAGGAGGAGGTCCTTGCTGCTACCAAAAATTTCTCCACTAAAGGCAACTCTGCCCATGACATTGCCATGGACCCGACGCTCTCCGCCAGCACCGGTAGAAGTGCAACTAATGCAACCGATGCGCTTGAAAGGTTAGTTTGTTTTTCTTTCTTATGTGACTCTTACAACCCACTGAAGTTCAACCAAATATATATACAGTGGACCCCCGGTTAACGATATTTTTTCATTCCAGAAGTATGTTCAGGTGCCAGTACTGACCGAATTTGTTCCCATAAGGAATATTGTGAAGTAGATTAGTCCATTTCAGACCCCCAATCATACGTACAAACGCACTTACATAAATACACTTACATAATTGGTCGCATTGGGAGGTGATCGTTAAGTGGGGGTCCACTGTATTCCATGGTTTTTAACCTCAGACTGACTACACATTCCTCAGCATCCCCAACTGCAGTGATACCTCGCATATCTTGCCTGCCATTTTCTGAACCTCACCAATATCAGAACAGGCTTTGGGAAAGGGCAGAATTCTAAAATTATTACCAAAACATCTGAACAGCCGTTCGGATATGGCAGAAGGCTGAGTCAAACTTCACGCACACTGTAGTGTACCGGTTGGCCACTAGGAGCCACGCTCTTTGCCACCCTCTGTGATATCAAGAAGGCTCGTGATAAGATTATAGCCTACACAAGTGAGTTTTCTCCCACCTGAAAAACTGGAAAAAGTACCAAAAAAAAAAAGTGATGACGAAGTCACAGATCATGGAACTTGATCAATGCGTGATGAGGTGGTACCTACAACAACGTGGTAGTGGTATGATGGTTTGTGCTGGCGATGTGCAGGACTGGCTAGAGTGTGACAAAGATGACCCTGGTGTGCAATATTTGATGGATGCAGAGACTGCAAGATCAGTGTTGCACCCAGAACATTCTGAGAGTGACGATGATGATGATCATGACCAATGCCTCCAAGACCAAAAACTTCAGCAGCAAGGGCAGGTGTCGAAACACTTTTGGAGTATTTGGAGCATCCACTGTCCACAGCCTCTCAGATTTCATGAACCACAGTCCAGAGGTCTCTGAAATCTGGGAGGTTGTTATTCGAGCCCAGAGTGTTGGGTCCCACCACCATACAATGTTGGACTCGTTTTTTACACCTACAATGCCATCGCCGATGGCGATATGATTGTATGGATGCACATTTCTTCCCCCTCACGTATCCAGAAACTCTGTGTTTCTGAACTGTTCTCGGCCCATTTTTTTTATTATTTTTTTTTTTTTTATTATTATCACACTGGCCGATTCCCACCAAGGCAGGGTGGCCTGAAAAAGAAAAACTTTCACCATCATTCACTCCATCACTGTCTTGCCAGAAGGGTGCTTTACACTACAGTTTTTAAACTGCAACATTAACACCCCTCCTTCAGAGTGCAGGCACTGTACTTCCCATCTCCAGGACTCAAGTCCGGCCTGCCGGTTTCCCTGAACCCCTTCATAAATGTTACTTTGCTCACACTCCAACAGCACGTCAAGTATTAAAAACCATTTGTCTCCATTCACTCCTATCAAACACGCTCACGCATGCCTGCTGGAAGTCCAAGCCCCTCGCACACAAAACCTCCTTTACCCCCTCCCTCCAACCTTTCCTAGGCCGACCCCTACCTCGCCTTCCTTCCACTACAGACTGATACACACTTGAAGTTATTCTGTTTCGCTCCATTCTCTCCACATGTCCGAACCACCTCAACAACCCTTCCTCAGCCCTCTGGACAACAGTTTTGGTAATCCCGCACCTCCTCCTAACTTCCAAACTACGAATTCTCTGCATTATATTCACACCACACATTGCTCTCAGACATGACATCTCCACTGCCTCCAGCCTTCTCCTCGCTGCAACATTCATCACCCATGCTTCACACCCATATAAGAGCGTTGGTAAAACTATACTCTCATACATTCCCCTCTTTGCCTCCAAGGACAAAGTTCTTTGTCTCCAGAGACTCCTAAGTGCACCACTCACCCTTTTCCCCTCATCAATTCTATGATTCACCTCATCCTTCATAGACCCATCTGCTGACACGTCCACTCCCAAATATCTGAATACATTCACCTCCTCCATACTCTCTCCCTCCAATCTGATATCCAATCTTTCATCACCTAATATTTTTGTTATCCTCATAACCTGACTCTTTCCTGTATTCACTTTTAATTTTCTTCTTTTGCACACCCTACCAAATTCATCCACCAACCTCTGCAACTTCTCTTCAGAATCTCCCAAGAGCACAGTGTCATCAGCAAAGAGCAACTGTGACAACTCCCACTTTATGTGTGATTCTTTATCTTTTAACTCCACGCCTCTTGCCAAGACCCTCGCATTTACTTCTCTTACTACCCCATATAGTTCGGATATGAGAGGTATCACTGTACACACTCCTCAGCATCCCCAACTACACACTCCTCAGCATCCCCAACTACACACTCCTCAGCATCCCCAACTACACACTCCTCAGCATCCCCAACTACACACTCCTCAGCATCCCCAACTACACATTCCTCAGCATCCCCAACTACTTACTCCTCAGCATCCCCAACTACACACTCCTCAGCATCCCCAACTACACACTCCTCAGCATCCCCAACTACACACTCCTCAGCATCCCCAACTACACATTCCTCAGCATCCCCAACTACTTACTCCTCAGCATCCCCAACTACACACTCCTCAGCATCCCCAACTACACACTCCTCAGCATTCCCAACTACACACTCCTCAGCATCCCCAACTACACACTCCTCAGCATCCCCAACTACACACTCCTCAGCATCCCCAACTACACACTCCTCAGCATCCCCAACTACACACTCCTCAGCATCCCCAACTACACACTCCTCAGCATCCCCAACTACACACTCCTCAGCATCCCCAACTACACACTCCTCAGCATCCCCAACTACACACTCCTCAGCATCCCCAACTACACATTCCTCAGCATCCCCAACTACTTACTCCTCAGCATCCCCAACTACACACTCCTCAGCATCCCCAACTACACACTCCTCAGCATCCCCAACTACACACTCCTCAGCATCCCCAACTACACATTCCTCAGCATCCCCAACTACTTACTCCTCAGCATCCCCAACTACACACTCCTCAGCATCCCCAACTACACACTCCTCAGCATCCCCAACTACACACTCCTCAGCATCCCCAACTACACACTCCTCAGCATCCCCAACTACACACTCCTCAGCATCCCCAACTACACACTCCTCAGCATCCCCAACTACACACTCCTCAGCATCCCCAACTACACACTCCTCAGCATCCCCAACTACACACTCCTCAGCATCCCCAACTACACACTCCTCAGCATCCCCAACTACACACTCCTCAGCATCCCCAACTGCACATTCCTCAGCATCCCCAACTACACACTCCTCAGCATCCCCAACTACACACTCCTCAGCATCCCCAACTACACATTCCTCAGCATCCCCAACTACTTACTCCTCAGCATCCCCAACTACACACTCCTCAGCATCCCCAACTGCACATTCCTCAGCATCCCCAACTACACATTCCTCAGCATCCCCAACTACACACTCCTCAGCATCCCAACTACACACTCCTCAGCATCCCCAACTACACACTCCTCAGCATCCCCAACTACACACTCCTCAGCATCCCCAACTGCACATTCCTCAGCATCCCCAACTACACATTCCTCAGCATCCCCAACTACACACTCCTCAGCATCCCCAACTACACACTCCTCAGCATCCCCAACTACACACTCCTCAGCATCCCCAACTGCACATTCCTCAGCATCCCCAACTACACATTCCTCAGCATCCCCAACTACACACTCCTCAGCATCCCCAACTACACACTCCTCAGCATCCCCAACTACACACTCCTCAGCATCCCCAACTACACACTCCTCAGCATCCCCAACTACACACTCCTCAGCATCCCCAACTGCACATTCCTCAGCATCCCCAACTACACATTCCTCAGCATCCCCAACTACACACTCCTCAGCATCCCCAACTACACACTCCTCAGCATCCCCAACTACACACTCCTCAGCATCCCCAACTTCACACTCCTCAGCATCCCCAACTGCACATTCCTCAGCATCCCCAACTACACATTCCTCAGCATCCCCAACTGCACATTCCTCAGCATCCCCAACTACACATTCCTCAGCATCGCTAGCTGCACATTCCTCAGCATCCCCAACTACACATTCCTCAGCATCCCCAACTGCATATTCCTCAGCATCCCCAACTACACACTTCTCAGCATCCCCAACTGCACATTCCTCAGCATCCCCAACTACACACTCCTCAGCATCCCCAACTACACATTCCTCAGCATCCCCAACTACACACTCCTGAGCATCCCCAACTGCACACTCCTCAGCATCCCCAACTACACATTCCTCAGCATCCCCAACTGCACATTCCTCAGCATCCCCAACTACACACTCCTCAGCATCCCCAATTAAACATTCCTCAGCATCCCCAACTGCACATTTCTCAGCATCCCCAACTACACATTGCTCAGCATCCCCAACCACACACTCCTCAGCATCCCCAATCACACACTCCTCAGCATCCCCAACTACACATTCCTCAGCATCCCCAACTACCCACTCCTCAGCATCCCCAACTGCACATTCCTCAGCATCCCCAACTACACACTCATCAGCATCCCCAACTGCACATTCCTCAGCATCCCCAACTACACATTCCTCAGCATCCCCAACTGCACATTCCTCAGCATCCCCAACTACACACTCCTCAGCATCCCCAGCTACACACTCCTCAGCATCCCCAACTACACACTCCTCAGCATCTCCAACTACAGATTCCTCAGCATCTCCAACTACACACTCCTCAGCATCCCCAACTACACACTCCTCAGCATCCCCAACTACACATTCCTCAGCATCCCCAACTACACACTCTTCAGCATCCCCAACTGCACATTCCTCAGCATCCCCAACTACACATTCCTCAGCATCCCCAACTACACACTCCTCAGCATCCCCAACTACACATTCCTCAGCATCCCCAACTACACACTCCTCAGCATCCCCAACTACACACTCCTCAGCATCCCCAACTACACACTCCTCAGCATCCCCAACTGCTCATTCCTCAGCATCCCCAACTACAAATTCCTCAGCATCCCCAACTACACCTCAGCATCCCCAACTACACACTCCTCAGCATCCCCAACTACACACTCCTCAGCATCCCCAACTACACACTCCTCAGCATCCCAAACTACACACTCCTCAGCATCCCCAACTGCACATTCCTCAGCATCCCCAACTACACATTCCTCAGCATCCCCAACTACACACTCCTCAGCATCCCCAACTACACACTCCTCAGCATCCCCAACTACACACTCCTCAGCATCCCCAACTACACACTCCTCAGCATCCCCAACTGCACATTCCTCAGCATCCCCAACTACACATTCCTCAGCATCCCCAACTGCACATTCCTCAGCATCCTCAACTACACATTTCTCAGCATCCCTAGCTGCACATTCCTCAGCATCCCCAACTACACATTCCTCAGCATCCCCAACTGCATATTCTTCAGCATCCCCAACTACACACTCCTCAGCATCCCCAACTGCACATTCCTCAGCATCCCCAACTACACACTCCTCAGCATCCCCAACTACACATTCCTCAGCATCCCCAACTACACACTCCTCAGCATCCCCAACTGCACACTCCTCAGCATCCCCAACTACACATTCCTCAGCATCCCCAACTGCACATTCCTCAGCATCCCCAACTACACACTCCTCAGCATCCCCAATTAAACATTCCTCAGCATCCCCAACTGCACATTCCTCAGCATCCCCAACTACACATTGCTCAGCATCCCCAACCACACACTCCTCAGCATCCCCAACCACACACTCCTCAGCATCCCCAACTACACATTCCTCAGCATCCCCAACTACCCACTCCTCAGCATCCCCAACTGCACATTCCTCAGCATCCCCAACTACACACTCATCAGCATCCCCAACTGCACATTCCTCAGCATCCCCAACTACACATTCCTCAGCATCCCCAACTGCACATTCCTCAGCATCCCCAACTACACACTCCTCAGCATCCCCAGCTACACACTCCTCAGCATCCCCAACTACACCCTCCTCAGCATCTCCAACTACACATTCCTCAGCATCTCCAACTACACACTCCTCAGCATCCCCAACTACACACTCCTCAGCATCCCCAACTACACATTCCTCAGCATCCCCAACTACACACTCTTCAGCATCCCTAACTGTACATTCCTCAGCATCCCCAACTACAGGCGCTCCCTTTACAGGCGACGGAAAAGAATAACAGAGCGGCTAAAAGAGGTCAATATATCTGAAATGCGCAGGGAGACACTGGTCAGAGAAATAGCAAGCATCGAACTTAAGCTAAAAGAATCCTTTAGGAGTCAGGAATCGCGGGAAGAACTAAAAGCCATAAATGAAATCGAAAGAAACCCAAAGTATTTCTTCTCCTATGCCAAATCAAAATCGAGAACAACGTCCAGTATTGGGCCCCTACTTAAACAAGATGGGTCCTACACAGACGACAGCAAGGAAACGAGTGAGCTACTCAAGTCCCAATATGACTCAGTTTTTAGCAAGCCGCTAACCAGACTGAGAGTCGAAGATTAAAACGAATTTTTTATGAGAGAGCCACAAAATTTGATTAACACAAGCCTATCCGATGTTATACTGACGCCAAATGACTTCGAACAGGCGATAAATGACATGCCCATGCACTCTGCCCCAGGGCCAGACTCATGGAACTCTGTGTTCATCAAGAACTGCAAGAAGCCCCTATCACGAGCCTTTTCCATCCTATGGAGAGGGAGCATGGACACAGGGGTCGTCCCTCAGTTACTAAAAACAACAGACATAGCCCCACTCCACAAAGGGGGCAGTAAAGCAACAGCAAAGAACTACAGACCAATAGCACTAACATCCCATATCATAAAAATCTTTGAAAGGGTCCTAAGAAGCAAGATCACCACCCATCTAGAAACCCATCAGTTACACAACCCAGGGCAACATGGGTTTAGAACAGGTCGCTCCTGTCTGTCTCAACTACTGGATCACTACGACAAGGTCCTAAATGCACTAGAAGACAAAAAGAATGCAGATGTAATATATACAGACTTTGCAAAAGCCTTCGACAAGTGTGACCATGGCGTAATAGCGCACAAAATGCGCGCTAAAGGAATAACAGGAAAAGTCGGTCGATGGATCTATAATTTCCTCACTAACAGAACACAGAGAGTAGTCGTCAACAGAGTAAAGTCCGAGGCAGCTACGGTGAAAAGCTCTGTTCCAGAAGGCACAGTACTAGCTCCCATCTTGTTCCTCATCCTCATATCCGACATAGACAAGGATGTCAGCCACAGCACCGTGTCTTCCTTTGCAGATGACACCCGAATCTGCATGACAGTGTCTTCCATTGCAGACACTGCAAGGCTCCAGGCGGACATCAACCAAATCTTTCAGTGGGCTGCAGAAAACAATATGAAGTTCAACGATGAGAAATTTCAATTACTCAGATATGGTAAACATGAGGAACTTAAATCTTCATCAGAGTACAAAACAAATTCTGGCCACAAAATAGAGCGAAACACCAACGTCAAAGACCTGGGAGTGATTATGTTGGAGGATCTCACCTTCAAAGACCATAACATTGTATCAATCGCATCTGCTAGAAAAATGACAGGATGGATAATGAGAACCTTCAAAACTAGGGAGGCCAAGCCCACGATGACACTCTTCAGGTCACTTGTTCTATCTAGGCTGGAATATTGCTGCACTCTAACAGCACCTTTCAAGGCAGGTGAAATTGCCGACCTAGAAAATGTACAGAGAACTTTCACGGCGCGCATAACGGAGATAAAACACCTCAATTACTGGGAGCGCTTGAGGTTTCTAAACCTGTATTCCCTGGAACGCAGGAGGGAAAGATACTTGATTATATACACCTGGAAAATCCTAGAGGGACTAGTACCGAACTTGCACACGAAAATCACTCACTACGAAAGCAAAAGACTTGGCAGACGATGCACCATCCCCCCAATGAAAAGCAGGGGTGTCACTAGCACGTTAAGAGACCATACAATAAGTGTCAGGGGCCCGAGACTGTTCAACTGCCTCCCAGCACACATAAGGGGGATTACCAACAGACCCCTGGCAGTCTTCAAGCTGGCACTGGACAAGCACCTAAAGTCAGTTCGTGATCAGCCGGGCTGTGGCTCGTACGTTGGTTTGCGTGCAGCCAGCAGCAACAGCCTGGTTGATCAGGCGCTGATCCACCAGGAGGCCTGGTCACAGACCGGGCCGCGGGGGCGTTGACCCCCGAAACTCTCTCCAGGTAAACTCCAGGTAAACACACTCATCAGCATCCCCAACTGCACATTCCTCAGCATCCCCAACTACACATTCCTCAGCATCCCCAACTGCACATTCCTCAGCATCCCCAACTACACACTCCTTAGCATCCCCAGCTACACACTCCTCAGTATCCCCAAGTACACACTCCTCAGCATCCCCAACTACACATTCCTCAGCATCCCCAACTACACCATATCAAAAACAATATACTCAGATCACAACATAATTGAGGTTCAGACATGTATGCGTGGAGCCCCAGACCGACAAAATGAGACTAGTCACGAGGGAGCATTCACCAAATTCAACTTCAATAACAAAATCATAAAGTGGGACCAAGTAAACCAAGTCCTAACCGATATAAGCTGGGAAGATACACTAAGCAACACAGACCCCAACTTATGCCTAGAACAGATTAACTCGGTGGCACTCGATGTATGCACAAGGCTTATTCCTCTAAGAAAAAGGAGGAGTAAATGTAAAATAGAAAGAGACAGGCGCTCCCTTTACAGGCGACGGAAAAGAATAACAGAGCGGCTAAAAGAGGTCAATATATCTGAAATGCGTAGGGAGACACTGGTCAGAGAAATAGCAAGCATCAAACTTAAGCTAAAAGAATCCTTTAGGAGTCAGGAATCGCGGGAAGAACTAAAAGCCATAAATGAAATCGAAAGAAACCCAAAGTATTTCTTCTCCTATGCCAAATCAAAATCGAGAACAACGTCCAGTATTGGGCCCCTACTTAAACAAGATGGGTCCTACACAGACGACAGCAAGGAAACGAGTGAGCTACTCAAGTCCCAATATGACTCAGTTTTTAGCAAGCCGCTAACCAGACTGAGAGTCGAAGATCAAAATTAATTTTTTATGAGAGAGCCACAAAATTTGATTAACACAAGCCTATCCGATGTTATCCTGACGCCAAATGACTTCGAACAGGCGATAAATGACATGCTCATGCACTCTGCCCCAGGGCCAGACTCATGGAACTCTGTGTTCATTAAGAACTGCAAGAAGCCCCTATCACGAGCCTTTTCCATCCTATATAGAGGGAGCATGGACACGGGGGTCGTCCCTCAGTTACTAAAAACAACAGACATAGCCCCACTCCACAAAGGGGGCAGTAAAGCAACAGCAAAGAACTACAGACCAATAGCACTAACATCCCATATCATAAAAATCTTTGAAAGGGTCCTAAGAAGCAAGATCACCACCCATCTAGAAACCCATCAGTTACACAACCGAGGGCAACATGGGTTTAGAACAGGTCGCTCCTGTCTGTCTCAACTATTGGATCACTACGACAAGGTCCTAAATGCACTAGAAGACAAAAAGAATGCAGATGTAATATATACAGACTTTGCAAAAGCCTTCGACAAGTGTGACCATGGCGTAATAGCGCACAAAATGCGTGCTAAAGGAATAACAGGAAAAGTCGGTCGATGGATCTATAATTTCCTCACTAACAGAACACAGAGAGTAGTCGTCAACAGAGTAAAGTCCGAGGCAGCTACAGTGAAAAGCGCTGTTCCACAAGGCACAGTACTAGCTCCCATCTTGTTCCTCATCCTCATATCCGACATAGACAAGGATGTCAGCCACAGCACCGTGTCTTCCTTTGCAGATGACACCCGAATCTGCATGACAGTGTCTTCCATTGCAGACACTGCAAGGCTCCAGGCGGACATCAACCAAATCTTTCAGTGGGCTGCAGAAAACAATATGAAGTTCAACGATGAGAAATTTCAATTACTCAGATATGGTAAACATGAGGAAATTAAATCTTCATCAGAGTACAAAACAAATTCTGGCCACAAAATAGAGCGAAACACCAACGTCAAAGACCTGGGAGTGATTATGTCGGAGGATCTCACCTTCAAGGACCATAACATTGTATCAATCGCATCTGCTAGAAAAATGACAGGATGGATAATGAGAACCTTCAAAACTAGGGAGGCTAAGCCCATGATGACACTCTTCAGGTCACTTGTTCTATCTAGGCTGGAATATTGCTGCACTCTAACAGCACCTTTCAAGGCAGGTGAAATTGCCGACCTAGAAAATGTACAGAGAACTTTCACGGCGCGCATAACGGAGATAAAACACCTCAATTACTGGGAGCGCTTGAGGTTTCTAAACCTGTATTCCCTGGAACGCAGGAGGGAGAGATACATGATTATATACACCTGGAAAATCCTAGAGGGACTAGTACCGAACTTGCACACGAAAATCACTCACTACGAAAGCAAAAGACTTGGCAGACGATGCACCATCCCCCCAATGAAAAGCAGGGGTGTCACTAGCACGTTAAGAGACCATACAATAAGTGTCAGGGGCCCGAGACTGTTCAACTGCCTCCCAGCACACATAAGGGGGATTACCAACAGACCCCTGGCAGTCTTCAAGCTGGCACTGGACAAGCACCTAAAGTCAGTTCCTGATCAGCCGGGCTGTGGCTCGTACGTTGGTTTGCGTGCAGCCAGCAGCAACAGCCTGGTTGATCAGGGGCTGATCCACCAGGAGGCCTGGTCACAGACCGGGCCGCGGGGGCGTTGACCCCCGAAACTCTCTCCAGGTAAACTCCAGGTCCAGGTAAACACACTCCTCAGCATCCCCAACTACACACTCCTCAGCATCCCCAACTACACACTCCTCAGCATCCCCAACTACACAGTCCTCAGCATCCCCAACTACACACTCCTCAGCATCTACACACTCCTCAGCATCCCCAACTACACACTCCTCAGCATCTCCAACTACACACTCCTCAGCATCTCCAACTACACATTCCTCGTCATCCCCAACTACACACTCATCAGCATCCCCAACTGCACATTCCTCAGCATCCCCAACTACACATTCCTCAGCATTCCCAACTGCACATTCCTCAGCATCCCCAACTACACATTCCTCAGCATCCCCAACTGCACATTCCTCAGTATCCCCAACTACACATTCCTCAGCATTCCCAACTGCACATTCCTCAGCATCCCCAACTACACATTCCTCATCATCCCCAACTACACACTCCTCATCATCCCCAACTACACATTCCTCAGTATCCCCAACTACACATTCCTCATCATCCCCAACTACACACTCCTCATCATCCCCAACTACACATTCCTCAGTATCCCCAACTACACATTCCTCATCATCCCCAACTACACACTCCTCATCATCCCCAACTACACACTCCTCATCATCCCCAACTACACATTCCTCATCATCCCCAACTACACACTCCTCATCATCCCCACCTACACATTCCTCGTCATCCCAAACTACACATTCCTCGTCATCCCCAACTACACATTCCTCGTCATCCCAAACTATCCAGTCTAACAACTTTTTGCTTCTCCTTCTGCAGTTGCACAAAGGAAATCTCTCTCACTTTATGACAATGTTGCTTTCCAGAAAAACTTTTAAGGTTGTTTTTTTTTAAAATAACAACCACTATGTAAGTAGTCATAATAAAGTGAATTACATTTTATAATAGATTTTAATTATATAACTGAAAACATGTTCCTCTGAAAGAAAGTTGCAAAATTCTCTAGTTTTCTTATTAAAACTGCATTTCTGTGGTTACCTTGTTATCTTGATGACTTGTGAAATATTTGTTCTCCACTCCTCTTATGTCTCTCACTCTAGTATGTTGTTATGGCAGTGTGCACTTCCCTGTATATATTATCATGTGCCTCTCTCTCTCTGCTCTTAACTGGATCAGAATTAGGTATGACAAAGGTTGTTATGACCTGCAGACAGGACTGATTTAACCCTTTCACTGTCGCGGCCGTATATATACGTTTTACGAGGTGCCGTGTTTGACGTATATATACTCATAAATTCTAGCGGCTTCAAATCAAGCAGGAGAAAGCTGGTAGCCCCACATGTGAGAGAATGGGTCTGTGTGGTCAGTGTGCAGCATATAAAAAAAAAACTTGAACACGCAGTGCATAATGAGAAAAAAAATACTCCGACCGTTTTTTTTAATTAAAATGCCGACTTTGTGGTCTATTTTCGTATAGTATTTATGGTTGTATTCTCGTTTTCTTGGTCTCATTTGATAGAATGGAAAACATATTACAGAAATAGAGGTGTTTTTGATTGATTTTACTATAAAAAGAACCTAGAAATGGAGCTCAAAGTAGGGGAAATGTTTGATTTTTACCAATGTTCAAAAGTAAACAAATGATGCCATTGTCCAATAAATGTCCAACTAGCCATTCTAATATGCAGTCATGAATGGGTTGATGTTATTTATACAGTTATTACAGCATTGCAGTAGTCTGCATAATAGTAAGTCTAATATTTTTTGTTTGAATAAAAATTCAAAATAGAAAGCAAGAGTAATATCAGAGGGGCCTGGAGACGTGACTGATGAACAAAGAAAACGTTATTTTAGAGCCAGGAATGTCTGCATTGTTCATTCTGGACCTTATTCTGAAATTGTCATATTTTTTAGTTTTTGTGAAATTGGCCAAATTGCAAATTTCTGACCACATTATTAGGTAGTTGAAATCAGTAAATGGGCAGTTTCTTGTACTCAATCGATAGAAAAAATGAAGTTCTAAAGAAATAGCTATGAGTTTGGGCGACTGGAACAATGAAATTACCCGAAAATAGGGCTCAAAGTGGGCGAAATCGCCGATTTGTAAACAGCGCCGAGGTCGCTAACTTCGCGAGAGCATAATTCCGTCAGTTTTCCATCAAATTTCGTTTTTTTTGGTGTCATTACAATCGGGAAGAGATTCTCTATCATTTCATAAGAAAAATAATTTTTTTTTTTTAAATTTTGCGACACCAGGAGACACCTCAGGATTGGGGGTTGCGACAGTCAAAGGGTTAAGAGGCACATGCATTTTCCTGCCTCCTAATATCATGTTTATTTTTCCACTGTAATCTACCTGGTCCATAATTAGTATTGCTTTGTCTGGTTTGTAAGGTGAAGTCTGAGGTCAGAGCAAAGCTCACACCTCTGTAACACAATTGTCCTCTAAGATTTATTAAGTTATACCATAATTCAGGAAAGATCCTAGACTTCACCTTATGAAACAGACAAAGCAAGTGTGATAATGATTATGGACAAGGTAGATTATAGTGGAAAAATGAACATGTTATTAGAAGATGGAGGAACTTACATGTCTCTTAAGTTCCTGGGAGCTATTAGAAGATGGAGGAACTTACATGTCTCTTAAGTTCCTGGGAGCTATTAGAAGATGGAGGAACTTACATGTCTCTTAAGTTCCTGGGAGCTATTAGAAGATGGAGGAACTTACATGTCTCTTAAGTTCCTGGGAGCTATTAGAAGATGGAGGAACTTACATGTCTCTTAAGTTCCTGGGAGCTATTAGAAGATGGAGGAACTTACATGTCTCTTAAGTTCCTGGGAGCTATTAGAAGATGGAGGAACTTACATGTCTCTTAAGTTCCTGGGAGCTATTTGTTAGGTTATTTATTCCTTAACCCTTTTAACTGTGAAACATTGAAATTCCCATTACTGCTAGCACTCCAGATGTTGACCAGTGCACTGTTTTTCCTGATTTCAAATTTGGCACCAGAGGCCTGATAGGCCTAGACAGTGTAGAATGGGTCTTAACTGCTGAGTCAGTCAACAGTGCACTTCACTGCTAAGTCAGTCAACAGCTTTACATTATACTTGACAGAATAAAGAGGAAGCTACGCCGGGAGGAGTCAATAGAAGCTCTCAAGAGTGAAGTGATGGACTCTGACACTCTCACTGAACAACACATAACCAAGAAACTGTAAGTATTCTGCTGTAATTGTTCTGCTGTACTTTTAATTTACTCTACAACAACTTGGTTGACCAGGCAAACACCAGACCAGCCTGGCCCATGGTTGACTAGGCAAACACCAGACCAGCCTGGTCCATGGTTGACCAGGCAAACACCAGACCAGCCTGGCCCATGGTTGACCAGGCAAACACCAGACCAGCCTGGTCCATGGTTGACCAGGCAAACACCAGACCAGCCTGGCCCATGGTTGACCAGGCAAACACCAGACCAGCCTGGCCCATGGTTGACCAGGCAAACATCAGACCAGTCTGGCCCATGGTTGACCAGGGAAACACCAGACCAGCCTGGCCCATGGTTGACCAGGCAAACACCAGACCAGCCTGGCCCATGGTTGACCAGGCAAACATCAGACCAGCCTGGCCCATGGTTGACCAGGCAAACACCAGACCAGCCTGGCCCATGGTTGACCAGGCAAACACCAGACCAGCCTGGCCCATGGTTGACCAGGCAAGCACCAGACCAGCCTGGCCCATGGTTGACCAGGCAAGCACCAGACCAGCCTGGCCCATGGTTGACCAGGCAAACACCAGACCAGCCTGGCCCATGGTTGACCAGGCAAACACCAGACCAGCCTGGCCCATGGTTGACCAGGCAAGCACCAGACCAGCCTGGCCCATGGTTGACCAGGCAAACACCAGACCATCCTGGTCCATGGTTGACCAGGCAAACACCAGACCAGCCTGGCCCATGGTTGACCAGGGAAACACCAGACCAGCCTGGCCCATGGTTGACCAGGCAAACACCAGACCAGCCTGGTCCATGGTTGACCAGGCAAGCACCAGACCAGCCTGGCCCATGGTTGACCAGGCAAACACCAGACCAGCCTGGCCCATGGTTGACCAGGCAAACATCAGACCAGCCTGGCCCATGGTTGACCAGGCAAACATCAGACCAGCCTGGCCCATGGTTGACCAGGCAAACACCAGACAACCCTGGCCCATGGTTGACGAGGCAAACACCAGACCAGCCTGGCCCATGGTTGACCAGGCAAACACCAGACCAGCCTGGTCCATGGTTGACCAGGCAAACACCAGACCAGCCTGGCTCTTGGTTGACTAGGCAAACACCAGACCAGCCTGGCCCATGGTTGACCAGGCAAACACCAGACAACCCTGGCCCATGGTTGACGAGGCAAACACCAGACCAGCCTGGCCCATGGTTGACCAGGCAAACACCAGACCAGCCTGGTCCATGGTTGACCAGGCAAACACCAGACCAGCCTGGCTCTTGGTTGACCAGGCAAACACCAGACCAGCCTGGCCCATGGTTGACCAGGCAAACACCAGACCAGCCTGGCCCATGGTTGACAAGGCAAACACCAGACCAGCCTGGCCCATGGTTGACCAGGCAAAAACCAGACCATCCTGGTCCATGGTTGACCAGGCAAACACCAGACCAGCCTTGCCCATGGTTGACCAGGAAAACACCAGACCAGCCTGGCCCATGGTTGACCAGGCAAACACCAGACCAGCCTGGTCCATGGTTGACCAGGCAAGCACCAGACCAGCCTGGCCCATGGTTGACCAGGCAAACATCAGACCAGCCTGGCCCATGGTTGACCAGGCAAACATCAGACCAGCCTGGCCCATGGTTGACCAGGCAAACACCAGACCAGCCTGGCCCATGGTTGACCAGGCAAACACCAGACCAGCCTGGTCCATGGTTGACCAGGCAAACACCAGACCAGCCTGGCTCTTGGTTGACCAGGCAAACACCAGACCAGCCTGGCCCATGGTTGACCAGGCAAACACCAGACCAGCCTGGCCCATGGTTGACCAGGCAAACACCAGACCAGCCTGGTCCATGGATGACCAGGCAAACACCAGACCAGTCTGGCTCTTGGTTGACCAGGCAAACATCAGACCAGCCTGGCCCATGGTTGACCAGGCAAACATTAGACCAGCCTGGCCCATGGTTGACCAGGCAAACACCAGACCAGCCTGGCCCATGGTTGACCAGGCAAACACCAGACCAGCCTGGCCCATGGTTGACCAGGCAAACACCAGACCAGCCTGGTCCATGGTTGACCAGGCAAGCACCAGACCAGCCTGGCCCATGGTTGACCAGGCAAACACCAGACCAGCCTGGCCCATGGTTGACCAGGCAAACATCAGACCAGCCTGGCCCATGGTTGACCAGGCAAACACCAGACCAGCCTGGCCCATGGTTGACCAGGCAAACACCAGACCAGCCTGGCCCATGGTTGACCAGGCAAACATCAGACCAGCCTGGCCCATGGTTGACCAGGCAAACACTAGACCAGCCTGGCCCATGGTTGACCAGGCAAACACCAGACCAGCCTGGTCCATGGTTGACCAGGCAAGCACCAGACCAGCCTGGCCCATGGTTGACCAGGCAAACACCAGACCAGCCTGGCCCATGGTTGACCAGGCAAACATCAGACCAGCCTGGCCCTTGGTTGACCAGGCAAACACCAGACCAGCCTGGCCCATGGTTGACCAGGCAAACACCAGACAACCCTGGCCCATGGTTGACCATGCAAACACCAGACCAGCCTGGCCCATGGTTGACCAGGCAAACACCAGACCAGCCTGGTCCATGGTTGACCAGGCAAACACCAGACCAGCCTGGCTCTTGGTTGACCAGGCAAACACCAGACCAGCCTGGCCCATGGTTGACCAGGCAAACACCAGACCAGCCTGGCCCATGGTTGACCAGGCAAACACCAGACCAGCCTGGCCCATGGTTGACCAGGCAAGCACCAGACCAGCCTGGCCCATGGTTGACCAGGCAAACACCAGACCATCCTGGTCCATGGTTGACCAGGCAAACACCAGACCAGCCTGGCCCATGGTTGACCAGGGAAACACTAGACCAGCCTGGCCCATGGTTGACCAGGCAAACACCAGACCAGCCTGGTCCATGGTTGACCAGGCAAGCACCAGACCAGCCTGGCCCATGGTTGACCAGGCAAACACCAGACCAGCCTGGCCCATGGTTGACCAGGCAAACATCAGACCAGCCTGGCCCATGGTTGACCAGGCAAACACCAGACCAGCCTGGCCCATTGTTGACCAGGCAAACACCAGACCAGCCTGGCCCATGGTTGACCAGGCAAATATCAGACCAGTCTGGCCCATGGTTGACCAGGCAAACACCAGACCAGCCTGGCCCATGGTTGACCAGGCAAACACCAGACCAGCCTGGTCCATGGTTGACCAGGCAAGCACCAGACCAGCCTGGCCCATGGTTGACCAGGCAAACACCAGACCAGCCTGGCCCCAGGCAAACACCAGACCAGCCTGGTTGACCAGGCAAACACCAGACCAGCCTGGCCCATGGTTGACCAGGCAAACATCAGACCAGCCTGGCCCATGGTTGACCAGGCAAACACCAGACCAGCCTGGCCCATGGTTGACCAGGCAAGCACCAGACCAGCCTGGCCCATGGTTGACCAGGCAAACACCAGACCAGCCTGGCCCATGGTTGATTAGGCAAGCACCAGACCAGCCTGGCCCATGGTTGACCAGGCAAACATCAGACCAGCCTGGCCCATGGTTGACCAGGCAAACATCAGACCAGCCTGGCCCATGGTTGACCAGGCAAACATCAGACCAGCCTGGCCCTTGGTTGACCAGGCAAACACCAGACCAGCCTGGCCCATGGTTGACCAGGCAAACACCAGACAACCCTGGCCCATGGTTGGCCAGGCAAACACCAGACCAGCCTGGCCCA
This sequence comes from Cherax quadricarinatus, assembly GCF_038502225.1. Taxonomy (NCBI): domain Eukaryota; kingdom Metazoa; phylum Arthropoda; class Malacostraca; order Decapoda; family Parastacidae; genus Cherax; species Cherax quadricarinatus. The sequence continues at coordinate 31,282,480 of NC_091336.1, read as the reverse complement.
TGGTTGACCAGGCAAACACCAGACCAGCCTGGCCCATGGAGGAGCTATGGGAGTAGAAAGACTCTTGGAACTCATCAAAGGTG